>NC_051064.1:38557394-39157394 GCF_004664715.2 Peromyscus leucopus
AATATTAATCTATGACTATTGTGAAATAAGCTTTTTTGTACACCGTGAAAATGTGTCTTTGACAAAGAGCCTTCTTATTGGTATAATAAAGAGCTGAATGGCCAATAGCTAGGCAGATGAGGATAGGCAAGATTTCTGGGGACAGAAAGAAAGAGGAGAATGCTGTGGATATCACTCTATATAAATAAACACTGATGGCCAGTGACCAGGCAGGAAGTATAAGGCGGGACAAAGAGAGAGGAGAATTGGGGAAACAGGAAGAAGGGAGGGGAGAACTGCAGCCACCGCCAGGAGAAGAGCATGTAGAGACGCCGGTAAGCCACCAGCCACGTGGCAAGCTATAGATTTATAAAAATGGGTTAATTTAAGATAAAAGAACAGTTAGCAAGAAGCCTGCCACGGCCATACAGTTTATAAGTGATATAGCGTCTGAGTGATTATTTTATAAGTGGATTGTGGGACTGCGGGCTTGGGGAACCTGGAGAGAAGCCCTCCAGCAACAAATGGCGCCCAACGGCTCGAGTTTCCACCTTAAACCTGAGAATATTTAATAACAATTCTAAACAGAGCCAAAACCAGGTTCCTGCTTCTTGTCTCATACGGCAGCTAGATGCGGCAAAACGCAAGTTTGGACACTGGCGGTTCCTGGCGGGTGCGTTTGACCGGCAGTATGGCGGAAATGAGGCATCTGCAGCGGCAAATTAAGCTGTGTGGTAGATTTAGTCTTTACTAGTATTTAAAAAAAAAAAAAAGAGGTTTCTGGCTACACGCTGCTTGATAAAAGCTTAGACCCACTATTTCTGAGACTTGATGACTCCCAGAGCTGGCGAAAACGTACCACTGCCATGTTGGAAGCTGAAGTGGCGGAGCCAGCAGCCACAGCGCCTTTCAGGCTTACAATGGTACAGTTTAAAGCAATAGGCTCAAGGTCAAGGTATAAAACATAAGCCACATAAAGATGGCTACCACACAGAGAATCTGGATTATGTTCTCTTTGATATTCATAACTAAAGAAAAACATTTGATTACAAAAGCTGTTGAGTTATGCCAAAATGTATATTTTAAAGGTACCTTGACTTCAAAATTTGGATATAAGGATATGTTACTTTGGAAAAGAGGTTCTGCTTTTGTTTCCACAGAAAGCCAGAGGCTGTGGACTTGTTCAGATTAAGATACATCAGGTTTCACCAGCCAAGACCCCCTGAAAGGACTCCGATGACACCATGGCCCAGATGATCCAACATCCAGATCGGTTTCAAGGCAACTGGTTCACACAATACAGCCTCACGGACTACCCCATAGGTCTAAAATTTTCTTTGCTCCCCATAAGATACAGCGCCCCCCTCCAGCAGGAAGTAGTAAGAGATGCTACGCCCAAATTCCCAAATATACCAAGCTGGCTTTAGAGGTGGAATTGGCTCACTCCCCTCTAAACCCAGACATATTGCTTTAAAAAAAAAATGGTTAAGGATTCTTGTGTCCAAATCAGAAGAGCCCTCTGGTGTGGGACAGAGAAAAAACCAATATTTTTATTTAAAACAGGTTGATTATAAATGTGATCTCTTTCTAAAAAAGAAAAGGGGATATGATATATAGGAGGATATGGAGATGATAAGATAAAAGGGTAGATTAATGAACCTACTTTTAAAGAACAACTTGTTTAAAATGTTTTACATTGGTATAGATTTTAGTTTATGTTTAAAATGTTTTACATTGGTATAAATTTTAGTTCATTGATACAAACTTGAAGTTAATTTTGTTATATCTCTCTCTATATATATATTTCTATTCTTGTTTGAGGTATTATGTTTATATAACTCATTTAAAATTGTAATGGATAATTAAAAATAGATTAATAATTAGTCATCTATGATAATCATATCTGTAGCCATGTTAGTTAAGTCTTCTAGGTATACATAGATATATTTCAGATAGATAGGTAATCTTCAAACACTTCATAGACCTGGAGAATATGGCATTTAAATAACTTAGAATTCTGTTGACGTGAGACACAATTGCTCCTGGCTGCACCAATTTGATCCCGAGAGAATGTTGGGCTTCTAAGACATTTCCATTTGGAAGTTTGTCTTTTTGGCACAAAATGGCCTACTGGGCAAAGAACTGCCTTGCCTTGATGGCTGACAGTACAAATGCAATGCTGTCCTTTCTGGACAAGCGGGACACAAGAAAAGCGACCACTGTACTCTGCCAAGACAGGGTAAGATGGTCTCTTAAAATTCCTGCTTCTAAAATGGTCTGTCAGATACTCTAGGCCTGTAGCCAATTTGAATGCACCAACAATGCTGAAAAACATTAGGTGACTGTCCAGGCTGCCAGCTGTCTTGGTCTACTTTTGCAAGATTCCCGAAAGTTGCTTGCATCCATCTACCATTTCTCAGGTACCATTATGTTCCTTCTCAGGTCTTTGATGTGGTTGAAGACTAGATAGTCGTAATTTCCTCAGTTATGATAAAAGATAAGTTAGATATAAAACCTTAAACTCACAAATATAAGACAGATAGGACATCTTCTTTAATATTGTAACTATAATTCTTGCTCGGTAATTGTTTTGTTATATGTAATTTTACCATGTTAAAGTTAAAACCTTCCTTTTTAAAAAAGAAGAAAGGGGAAGTGCTGTGGATATCACTCTATATAAATAAAACACTGATGGCCAGTGACCAGGCAGGAAGTATAGGCGGGACAAAGAGAGAGGAGAATTGGGGAAACAGGAAGAAGGGAGGGAGACTGCAGCCACCACCAGGAGAAGAGCATGTAGAGACGCCGGTAAGCACCAGCCACGTGGCAAGCTATAGATTTATAAAAATGGGTTAATTTAAGATAAAAGAACAGTTAGCAAGAAGCCTGCCACGGCCATACAGTTTATAAGTGATATAAGCGTCTGAGTGATTATTTTATAAGTGGATTGTGGACTGCGGGGCTTGGGGAACCTGGAGAGAAGCACTCCAGCAACAGGAGAAGGGATCTAGGTGCTATGCCATTGAGACCCGAGCAAGTCGGACATACAGTACAGAGGAGAGGGAACCAAGCCACATGGCAAAGCATAGATTAATAAAGTAGGTTAATTAAGTTATAAGAGTGACTTAGAAAAAGCCTAAGCTAAAGGCCAAGATTTTATATTAATAATGTCTCCATGTCATTATTAGGGAGCTAGCAGTCCACAAAGGAACGTCTGACTATATTTGAGAAAGCTTGATACACATGACAACATTGGACTTGAAAAAAACAAGCCTTCCTAACTCAAAAGGTTATTTCACATTTGTTGGTATAGTAAAATAAGACACATAGAGGAAAATGTAGCAAGTAGGACAAGCAATACTGTGACATTCCTGAAACCTCTCTGTTGATTTATCAACCGTCTTATTAAATAAGAAACACAGAAACAATGTAAAAGAGAAAGCCGAGAGGTCAGAGCTCAGAGCTAAAATCTCACCCTTCCTCCTGCTGTCCCAGCTTCGCGAAAGAGACCTACTTCCTGTCTGTTCATTTTTTTTTATAGTATGTTGTTCTGCCTTCTCATTGGTTGTAAACCCAAACACATGACTGCCTCGTCACTGTCTGAATGTACAGCCCCCTAGGTCTTAAAGGCATATGTCTCCAATGCTGGCTATATCCCTGAACACACAGATATCTATGGGATTAAAGGCGTGTGCCACCACCGCACACTCTTGCTATGGCTCTAATAGCTCTGACCCCCGGACAACTTTATTTATTAACATACAATCAAAATAATATTTCAGTACAATTAGATTACCACACATTTCCCCTTTTCTATTTTAATAAAAAGAAAAAAAGCAAAGGTTATAACTAACAAAGAAAACTATATACAAAAGTACAATAACTATATACAATATATACAAGTAATAAATACTAAACAGGTATTTGGCAAATCAGAGAAAATAATTCCATTATCTATCTATTTTGGTAATTCCAAGATGTATCTAATGTACTTTCTATCCTAATTAATTTTCAACTATAACTAACTAATCTTCAACCATAACTAACTAATCTTCAACTCCTCAGAGACCCAAGAAGGGAATAATATTAGCTAACAAAAATAAAAACAGGAAGTGCATGCAAGCAACTTCCAAAAATTTTGTGAGTTGACAGAAACAGCCAGCTGCCTGGGCAGTCACCTGAGGTTTCTCACAGTGTTGGGCATCATCTTCAGCCTATAGGCTTAGTGTATCTGACAGACTCATTTGTGAAGTAGGATGTACACAAGGTCAACAGTTCAACCTCACATTGGGTGAGAGCAGTCCACGTACCAGAAACACCTGAATTCACTAGTGTCCTGTCATGATTCAGGATTTTAAATTCTGGATATTGTTGACAGTTTTTAAATTCAGCTGTCCATTCTTCTTGGCTGTGTATATATGGCTTCATCTCAGCATCCCCTTCTTCTCCACATCCTCTATTAAATGTCAGTCTACTTTTGAGAGGCATGAGCTTTCAGCTGCTGTTCCATTGTACAACAGAATCCATTGGCCCTCTGCCTGTTAAGCTGCCTTCGAAGAAAAGGGCACTGTACCTTTTCCGGATGCGAAGGCCACTTCAGGGATGGGGCCATATTGTCCTGGCCTCAGAAGATGCCTTTTGATAAAGCCATAACCACATTTGTTTTGGCAAGAATCAGTAGTCCTTGTTTCGTGATCTGTCTGTCCATTTTGTCCTGTTGATTCGAGGATACTTTGTTGTCCAGTGGCTAACTTTTGCCAGAATGAAAGTTGACTCCATATGCATTTTCTTCAATGCCCATATTTTCTCTAAAGTAGATTGGTACTGCCAGGAGCCGACATGTCTCAAAAAAGAAAAATTTTCTAAGTTATTAAAACATTTTAAATGCCATATTCTGTAGATCTCTGAAGGGTTTGAAGATGACCTGTCTAAAACATCTCTGCTCAATTTTTAAAACATATCTAATATGACTACAAGTTCTATGATAATGTCTAACTACTAGCTTTCATTTCTTTATATCCTAATAGTTGATAATAATAACATTCAAGGATCAGAAATTTGCATTACATTGTTAAATGAATGGTATAAATACAATTAGAAATATACATATAGCATTTTCTAACAATATCAGTTTCAAATTTGTATACAATATAAAACAATTCAATCCAATGTAAAGTATTTAAAACTAGTAATTGTCTTTTTCTTTTCTTTCTTTCTTTTTTTTCTCTTTCTTTCTTTCTTTCTTTTTTTTTTTAAACAAGAACCTTAAATCTAATCTCCTTTGCTTAGCCTTTTTCCTAACCCTTGACAATAACTTGTAACCAACCCCCCTAAATACTGAAAATTATCCCAGACCCAAAACCCATTAAAAAGACCAAAAAACCACCACCCGCCCACACCACTCTTTGGGAATGTGGGCGTCGTATTCTTAAAATTGCTTCCTGCTGGGTATGGGCGAAGTTTTCTTTATCCTGAAAGAAAAATTTTAGGTTAATTGTCAAATTCTAGGAGAGGTAACTATATCCTTCATTATCCAGTCTGTGTATAATGCCAAAGTTCAGGGTTTATCTCAAGTCCTTATTCAAGTAGTCTTTGAGACTGGATCATCTCAGCTAGTCATCTCAAAATTGCTCTGAGCACCTTATAGTTCAAAGCTGATCTATGGATGATGTTTGTCAGCTTAATGATATTATTATTGTCCACGTGGAATTGTTGTTGTTGTGGGGCCCCATCTTCTTTCTGGAGACTTCAGTTGATGTTAGGCCTGGCCATGATTTCCTGCAGAAAACTGATAAGAGACTCGAATACAAAAACATATATATGCAGCTAGCCTTTTTTCTAGAATTAGTTAGTACTCTATATGACCATTCATATCTTAACAAAGTTTAAAATGTATATATATATATATATATATATATATATATATATATATATATTAATCTTGTAAATTTTGATATAAAATTTATACTTTGAGAAAAGTTTAAAAAATCAGAATAGAATCAAAGAGTTGAGATTAGTAATAGAATAGTCCCTTAATTAATTTTGCTTTTGTCCTGTACCATAGCAGAAGATGGCTCTTTTATTCTGGCATGATACAGGGAGTTTGCATTTTCCTTTTAACAACATGCTTGATTTTAAAGAAGGAGAGAGCCATTCTCCAACTCCAAAGTCAGCTTTAAATTTTAATTGAACTGGGACTATTAGAAAACCAATAGTGTTAAATCTTTAGAGAAAAGCAGAAACAAACATTTAGGAAGACATAAAAATTTTTTAGATAATATATACCCATACACCGTTTCACTCTGTTTCTTGGGATAGATGATTTGTCACTTTTCTTCAGTTGTCTCATTTGTCCAGTGTTCTTCAGATTCCTTAACCTTCATTCTCCTAAAAGACAAAAACAAAAACCTTTCCCCAAGACTAATTTTGGGATGTTTCCTTTTGACAAGTTATTATCTGATTAAATGAAAAGGCATGTGTTATTGATACAAGTTAGTTTAAATTGGATGTTCATGCTGGTTGATGAACTATCACCTCCTCAATTAAGAGGTCTCTCTTGTTCAAATCGAACCTTTATCAATTTTGATGGTACCCACAGCTTATCTTCTCCTGTAGAAACAAAAGCAAAACCTCGTCCCCAATGTAATACATACCCTGGTTTCCATTCTGAGGTCAGCACATCCTTAAAGTATATAGGCTGATTTAATTCTGTAGTTTTTTCTATTATCCAATGTCTCTCTGCAGCTGTTGTTCCTTTCTCATTGGCATTCAGAAAACTCAAAGTTAGAAGAGCATTATGCAGTCTATTTCTGGGGGTTTTTGCTACCCATTTCTGTTTATTTAGCATATCCTTTAGAGTTCTGTTTGATCTTTCTATAACTGCTTGACCTGTAGGATTATGTGGTATGCCTGTAATATGCTTTATATTGTAATAAGCAAAAAACTGTTTCATTTTAACAGAGACATATGATGGAGCATTGTCAGTTTTGATTTGTGCAGGTATACCCATGATGGCCATAACTTCTAGCAAATGAGTGATTACAGAATCAGCTTTTTCAGAACTCAAAGCAGTTGCCCATTGAAATCCTGAATAAGTATCGATAGTGTGGTGTACATATTTCAATTTTCCAAATTCTGCAAAGTGAAACACGTCCATCTGCCAGATTTCATTTCTCTGAGTACCCTTTGGGTTACATCCTACTGGTAATGGCGTTTGATTGTAGAAGGAACAAGTAGGACATTTCTTTACTATTTCTTTGGCTTGTTGCCAGGTTATGGAAAAATCCTTTTTTAACCCTTTACTATTAACGTGATGTTTTTTATGAAATTCTGAGGCCTCCAGCACATTTCCTATCAATAATTTATCAATCTCATCATTGCCTTGTGCTAGAGGGCCTGGCAGACCAGTATGGGATCGAATGTGAGTTATATATAAAGGATGATTCCTTTTCCTGATTGTATCTTGTAATTGAATAAATAGTGAAGTTAATTCTGAAGCATCAGGGATAAATTCTGCAGTCTCAATATGTAACACCACTCTTTCAGCATACTGAGAGTCAGTTACTATGTTGAGAGGTTCTGAAAAATCCATTAATACCAACAGAATAGCATACAATTCTGATTTTTGAACTGAATTATACGGACTTTGAACCACTTTACTTAAATTTTCTGATTTGTAACCTGCCTTTCCTTCTTTGTTGGCATCTGTATATAATGTACGAACTCCAGATAGGGGTTTTTGCCGTACAATTCGAGGCAAGATCCAATCAGCTCTCTTTATAAGATCAATTCTATTGCTTTTGGGATATTTGCTGTTAATTTCTCCAAAAAAATTACTGCAAGCTCTTTGCCAAGGTTCACTTTCTGTCCATAATTTTTCAATGTCCTCCTTAGTTAATGGTACGACAATTTCTGCTGGGTCTATGCCTGCTAATTGACGAAGTCTCAGTTTTCCTTTGTAAATCAAGTCAGAGATTTTTTCCACATAAGTTTTTAATTTTTTATTTGGCTTATTTGGTAAAAATATCGATTCCAATATAATATCTTCCCTCTGCATTAATATTCCAGTAGGATAATGTCTAGAAGGTAAAATAATCAAAATGCAATCCAGCTTTGGATCAATACGATCCACGTGTTCTTCATGCACTTTCTTTTCTACCAATGCCAATTCTTTCTCAGCTTCAGGTGATAATTCTCTTGGACTATTTAAGTCCTTGTCACCTTCTAAGGTTCTGAACAAATTAGTCAGTTCATCATTTTTTACCCCAACAATAGTTCGTAGATGAGAAATATCTCCAAATAATCTTTGAAAGTCATTAAGAGTCTGTAGTCTATCTCTCCTAATTCGCACCTTTTGGGGTCTAATTTTTTGTAGCTCTATTTTATATCCTAAATAATTAATAGAATCTCCTCTTTGTATCTTTTCAGGAGCAATTTGTAATCCCAGCAAGGCAAAATTTTCTTTACTTCTTCAAACATTATTTCTAAAGTATCTGCATTTGAGTCAGCTAGTAAAATATCGTCCATATAATGATAAATTATAGATTTAGGAAATTTTTTACGTATCACTTCCAATGGCTGTTGTACAAAATATTGGCACAGAGTTGGGCTATTCAACATTCCCTGAGGAGGACCCTCCATTGAAATCTTTTAACCGGTTGAGAATTATTATAAGTAGGCACTGTAAAAGCAAATCTTTCTCTGTCTTTTTCTTGTAAGGGTATTGAAAAGAAACAGTCTTTTAAATCAATAACTATGAGAGGCTATCCTTTTGGTAACAGAGTAGGCAAAGGCATCCCAGATTGTAGAGAGCCCATTGGCTGAATTACTTTGTTAATTGCTCTAAGGTCTGTTACCATTCTCCATTTACCAGATTTCTTTTTAATAACAAATACAGGAGAATTCCAAGGGCTGGTTGATTCTTCAATATGCTGAGCATTTAACTGTTCTTCTACCAGCTCTTCTAAAGCCTGGAGTTTCTCTGTTGTTAAAGGCCATTGCTGGACCCATACAGGCTTGTCTGTTAACCATTTTAAAGGAGAGCTGTTGGTGTCTTTGGAAGATCATCAATTATTGTGCCCTGTTCTTGTATAATATGGATGGCTGGTGACCACTCATTAGAACAATATCTTCTAATATTTCTCTCAGTAACATGTGCTAGTTTATGATTTGTTTCTGAGATTGGAGGGATGTTAATCTGAGTATTCCATTGTTGCAACAAGTCTTGACCCCACAGGTTCATAGTTATGTTAGCCACATATGGTTTTAATTTTCCTCTCTGTCCTTCTGGACCTATACATTCGAGCCATCTTGCACTCTGTTTCACCTGAGATAATGTCCCAATTCCTAACAGTTGAACGTTTACCTCCTGAAGAGGCCAAGTTGGATGCCAAAATTCTGATGCAATTATGGTAACATCCGTACCTGTGTCTACCAGACCAGACAACAAAACACCATTTATTTTTATCGTTAAGTTAATTTTGGTCTTTGTTCATTAAGAGAAGTTTGCCAAAAAATTTTCTTTATGTTTTCTCCTGAATTTTCTATTCTCTCTGTTTCATCATCCTGACCAGCATGATTTATTCCAATAGGCATTTGGCTATTTAATCGCTCTCCAGAGCAGGCATTTCCTCTATGGCTGCAGGAAAGGTTTGAACTGGATTTGCACTGGGGGCCTGCCTGAGGCCCCTCTGGGAGTTTCCCGAAGACTGAGGCAAAGGATTACCCTGTCTGTCCTTTGTTGATCTACATTTGTTGGTCCAGTGTTTTCCCTTACCACACCTCTGCATACTCCAGAAGGAAGGGGCATTCTGTTGCCATTGTTCCTTGAAGAAACATTGTTTCTGGGAATGACCTGTCTACAGTCCCTTTTCAAATGTCCTTGCTTTCCACATCCAAAACATCTAACACTCCTCAAACCTTTTGAAATTACTTCTCCTACCCATGTATCATCATGCTCATCAGCTTCAACATTAATTGTTTCTCTAATCCAATCTTCTATAGGTGCAGATCTTGCCCTTAATGGCCTGATTATTCTTTTGCATGTTGCATTCGCATTCTCAAAGGCCAAAGATTCAATTACTGCCTTACTAGCTTCTGAATCCGAGACCATTCTCTTTACTGCTGAAGTCAGTCTTTGTAAAAAATCTGTAAAAGACTCTTTTGGGCCTTACATCACCTTTGTAAATGACTCAGATTTTTTTCCTGGTTCCTCAACTCTGTCCCATGCATTCAAGGCTGCCATTCGACATAAAATTAGGGTTTGGACATCATATAAACATTGTGTTTGTGCTGAAGCATATTGGCCTTTGCCCATAAGCTGATCCTGGCAAACTTGTATTCCTTTATCCCTCCATTGTTTTTCTATGTTTTTAGCCTCCTCCTTAAACCAAGTCAGAAATTGAAGTCTCTGGCTGGGTTCCAGAACACCTTGTGCAAGGTCCCACCAGTCCTGTGGTACTATCCTATTATATGTTGACCAAGAGTTTAACATTTGCTTTACATATGGGGAATGCATGCCATAAGATACTATTGCCTCCTTAAACCTTTTTAAATCCAACATTTCAATTGGAGCCCAATTATTTTGTGTAGCCATTTGATCAGGCATCTGCTGTACGGTTACAGGATAAATTAAGGGTGACTGTGTGAAAACAGGCTTTCTTTCTGCAACCTTATGATCCCGACTTGAAACAACTTCACTGTTAATTTCTTCTGTCTGAATTTTTACAGGTTTAACAAGTTCTTCTAAAGCTGTTATCCTGGCACTTAAATTGACTATCTTTTTAAATATTAAAATGTGGATTAGCATAGTGATAAGGTGCATAATTCCACCAATACTAATATTATATAGTTGTTCCATTGCCAGACTCCCTAAAATTTTGAACAAAAACCAATTTTCTCCCAATGTACACATAAAACCCATTTGTTTTTTAATGTGGAAAAAAATTCTCTTTTAGATAGTTTCCTTTAAAATAT
Organism: Peromyscus leucopus; assembly: GCF_004664715.2. NCBI lineage: Eukaryota > Metazoa > Chordata > Mammalia > Rodentia > Cricetidae > Peromyscus > Peromyscus leucopus. The sequence goes on from NC_051064.1 coordinate 38,568,348, forward strand.
CTGATATGTTATGACTTACCAAATCTGCGTAGAACAGTAGAAATCTGAGGGGATTTTCAAAGCAGCCACCTAGTGTCCCAGGTGTAAATCCAAAGAGAAAGAGAGAGAGCGAGAGAGAGAGAGAGAGCGCGCGCAAGAAAGCGTAGCTGGCTAAAGTTTAAATGCAGCCACGTGTTCCCTCTTGTGCTGAGTCAAGGCTTGGGTCTGGCTTCCTTAAGCTCCGACCACGTGCGTTGGCTTTACAGGCAGGGCCCTGTTCGGCAGGGCAGGTCTAAGTTGTTTGTAGCACCTGCTTTAAGCAAGCTGCTCACAGACCTAGGCCCGGGCTAGAAGCTGCCACTCGGACTAGGAAGCCGGCAGCTCAGACTAGGAAGCCGACAGCTCGGACTAGGACTCCGGCTGCTTCCTGCCGCTTCCTGCCGCCGCCTGCCGCCCTTGCGGGAAAGCGGACCTGCCGACAAGCCAAGCAGTTTTTAATGGATTCTTGTCACGTTGGGCGCCAGATGTTGATTTATCCAACCGTCTTATTAAATAAGAAACACAGAAACAATGTAAAAGAGAAAGCCGAGAGGTCAGAGCTCAGAGCTAAAATCTCACCCTTCCTCCTGCTGTCCCAGCTTCGCGAAAGAGACCTACTTCCTGTCTGTTCATTTTTTTTATAGTATGTTGTTCTGCCTTCTCATTGGTTGTAAACCCAAACACATGACTGCCTTGTCACTGTCTGAATGTACAGCCCCCTAGGTCTTAAAGGCATATGTCTCCAATGCTGGCTATATCCCTGAACACACAGATATCTATGGGATTAAAGGCGTGTGCCACCACCGCCACACTCTTGCTATGGCTCTAATAGCTCTGACCCCCGGACAACTTTATTTATTAACATACAATCAAAATAATATTTCAGTACAATTAGATTACCACCACACCTCTCAATCTATTTTACTAGAAATTCAAATCTGAGCTCAAACTGTAGTTTATTTATTTCCTACCACATACCTGAGACTGACTTCAATGTCACTATAGAGTTCAGGCTTGTCTTGCAGTTGGGATTCTTCTGCATTGGTCTCCAAGGTGTCAGGTTACTGTACCTGTCTACACCAAACTTTCATCTCCCCTTCTTAAAAGAAAATACTTTTAATTAGTTCAGAAGATGAAATCCTACAATGTGACATATAAAATGATACCATGACAAGGAAATGATTTATAAAGTCTCAAAATAAAATACAGAATAAAGTAAAATTCAAGTTGGTGATTAGATCCCAGTAGCTAGTATGTCAGAATTCAGAATAAAAGGATGGAAAAGGAGGAAGACAATGTTTGGTAATTCTTAAAAAATCACAATGAGGTACCACAGATAGGAAATCAAATACGTTAAACAGCTAGTGTGGATTTATTAGAGAAGAGCTTTTAAAATAGTGAGATGTAAAGCAGAAAGAAAAGTAGTTTGAAACAGCTATAATACTCTGTTTTGTCTAAAATAGCTCATATAAACACAAAAAGTAAATTATAACACAAAAGAATATTTTAGATGTCCCCATAAAAGAACTTCCAGTTGTATGAAATGCTAACAATATAATAATAAATGCAACCAAAAAGTAATAACATTCATTTCAAAGAATAATTTTCAAAATTCTCTAATAATCAACACTTGAGATTAATTAAAAAGATAAGTTAAATTTATTGTTATATAATAAATGGTATGATATAATCTAAGATTCAATAAAGTATTATTTATCTTACAATATGTTAATATTTGTATTTAGACAAAATTCAGTCTTCAATATTTATGTAATTAAAAATGAAATATGAAAACTGAAATAAACATAAGCTATAAAAATAGAAGATTTCCAAAGTAAACAGGTTTATTTTAGAAGGTAAAAAACAAATCTCTCCAATGAATACTGTGAAACACTGAAGAAACACAAAAGAATATATTTTAAAGATGTTCCCTGTATATGAAATAGATGAAGGCTGCTAAAGTTCACCCATTTCATGGCTCTATCTACAATGTCAGGGTTACCCTTATTAAAAATGTCATGATAGTCTTCACAGAAATAGAAAAGATAATCCTAGTATAATGTATAGAAGTGTAGAAGGCCTCAGAGAGACAAAACAGTCTCCCGCAAAGAGAATGAGGCTGGTAGAATGCTATGATCTGCTATCAAACACAGACATGTGACTATAGCATCCTGATGCCTAATAAAACCAAACACATAGACAGATGCTGGACTAAAACATAAAAATGAAGCATCATGGAGCCTAATAAAACCAGAAACACAGAGAAGTAGAACATTATGATAGCCTGAAAATAACCCTACTTATTTGTTTCTAGTTGTTGATAATACACACAAAAGGAGTGAGAGAGAGAAATGGGGATGGTTGGAGAAAGGTAGAGCATACTCTCACCAGTAAACGTGCCTGGGAAAACTGGATGTCCACACACAGAACACAATGACTAGATCCTTTCCTCTCACCAGTTGTAATATGAAGTTAAACTGCATTAAAGATTTCATGTCTAATAAAAAAGGAAAATTTTAACTTTAACAGTTAAAATTACATATCACAAAATAGTTATCAGGTAAGAATTACAGTTACAATATCTAGTCTATTTGTATTTGACAAAATCAGAGAAAATACTCTATTATCCACCCTATCTTTGTGAGTCTAAAATTTCATATATAATTTACCTTATATCATAACTAAGTAAAACTACAACTACAATCTAGCTTTCAACTCCATCAAAGACACCAGAAGGACATAATATCACTTGAGTAAACAGGAAGTGCATTGCAAGCAACTTCAAAAGTCTTGAAATGACAGAGAAATCTGGCTGCCTGTGGAGGAAATGCTGTGGAATAACCCCTCTGCATGCTGTGAATATGTTTTATTACCATTGTTTAATAAAGTAACTTCTTTGGCCTACAGCAAGGCAGAATAGAGTCAGGCAGGAAATCCAAGCCAAAATGCAGGGAGAAGGGCAGAGTTGGGAACAGAAGCCAGCCAGCTGCCAGAGGAACTAGATGTATTAGAAGACAGGTAAAACCATGAGACATATGGCAAAACATAGATTAATAGAAATGGGTTAATTTAAGTTGTAAGAGCTAGTTAGTAATAAGCCTGAGCAATAGGCCAAAACAGTATGTAATTAATATTACAAAAAAAAGATTTAATGTAAGGTATAAAACTATTAGAAAAATATATAATGAAAATGTCATAGAACATTAGTTCACACTAAGAATTCTTGGATATAATAAAGATACAAGGAATAAAAGTGAAAATGAGTAAATGAGATTATATCCAGCTCGAATTTTTCTTTCATGCCAAAAAAACTACAAACATAGTGAACTGAAATATATATAGAATGGGACAAAAATTATAAATTCATATATTGCTCAAACATACACTCATACATATATCTGAGAAGGGTTGAAAGTTTAGTGTATAGGGAACTCAAGAAACTCAGTAGCAAAGCAAATAACTACTGTATAGGTATTTTAAAAAGAAAACACAACTGGCATGTATGTGGTGTGTATGTGTGTGTGTGTGTGTGTGTGTGTGTGTGTGTAAACTTCACTAATGATCAGGGAAATATGAATAAAACACAGAGTGAGTGAGATACAAGCATGCTTTGAAAAGACTTGTTAGTGTTGGTAAGGAAGTGACTTGCTTGCACACTGTGGGTGTGAATATAAATTACAAGAACCATCATGGAAAACAGTATGGGGCTTTAAAAAAAAACTGTAGCTACCTGTGACTAAGGAATCCTAGATGCATAAATACGCAGAGAAAAAAAAGATTATGATGTCAGACATCTTTCTTAAGTCACACAGACATGAAAACAAGATATTTATAAAATATATACCAAGATATGAAAACAACCAAAGTGAATTTCTGCCATCTGAGGAAAGGGTAATGAAAATGTAGGTACACAGGATAGAAGAGTATTGAGAAAACGTAGATCTGAAATCCCGTTTTTCACCACAATGTAGACAGAACTAGCACTGGACTGAGTGGAGTAAGCCAGGGCCACACAGGCAAGTCTACACTGACTTCAGTCAGATGTGAAATATAAAACGTTGCTTTTATAGGAACTGAGAATTAATTGTTAACAGTTCGTGAAGGAGGATACTAGGGTAAGGTTGATCAAGACACACTGAAGCACAGTTAGGGAAAAGAAGTTCTACTACAGTATGTTTCAATGAGATGATTATAGACAATTGTACTCATATCAGAAAATCAGGGAAAGGACTTGAAAAGTTTTGATCATACAGAAATGATACACGTATGAGAAATAAGGTGTGTTATATAGTATTTTAAAACTTGATAATAAATACATGTAATTCAGCTTCATTTTATCTCAGTAATAGGTCCAAATTTTGTGAATTTATATATAAATACAAATGTAATTTCTGAAGGGAAAGCAAAGGGCAGTCTCTGGTTTTAAAAGAAAACTCTATTTATCTTTAGTTGAAGAAAGAAAGCTCCCCCTTACAGAACACCAGCTAATTAATGATAGGAGAATTAGAAATAAAATAAATTATTCATTTAAAAATCATTTTATTCACGATTGAAAGACATGGGAGAAAACCATGCATGCATCTTCATAATAATTTGAAAGAAAATAAGCTTATATTTAAACAGATTGGGAGTTTCTACCTTAAGCAATCAAGGTAAACATTAATGATTATGGGTCAATCAGGAGATGAAGTATGGCATTTTATAGAATATAACTGATGTAATATAAAGTGTCCAGTTTGACTTAGAGAGAATATATATAATTTACAGAAAATATATGAACTAGATAAACTCTTTAAATAGTGGCAAAATGATAGAACAAAAACTTGGGAATTCAAATAAAATAATAGACTTTATCTCATAAAATCTTCGCTATCATGAATTTAAAAGCAAATCTGTGGGTTACACAAGAACTAACTGGGGTCTATGTATCTATAATCACAGTATCAGAAGGAAAAGAGAAGATAATTATGAAGTTGAGGCAAGCACAGTGAGAGAAAAAAAAAAAAAAAAAGGAGCCTGGGCTACACGATTAAATCCTAGTTCAAAACAAAACCCAAACCAAAAGGAACTAAAGAAAACAAAAGTGAGTCATACATTTTGTCTTGCTTTCTGCTTTGAAAGTTCATGGGAAATCACTGAACGTATGGAATTGAACATGATCTGGATGAATCAGTTTACCACAGCAATGAAAGCCAAGTAGAAAAAAGTGATACTAAGATTTTTGCCAATTTTATTAGACGTGAGAATGGTGTTCCCACCCTAAGTACTTGAAAGGCCTCACACACACATTGTCTCTAGCTTATTTCATAGTAAGTCAGGAAATATGTATGTGTATGTGTGTTAATATGTATGCAAAAAAGAAAGTGCATTTAAAAATATTAGCAATTATTTGCATATTTTTGTGAATGTATCTTCACGTTTTTATACCTTTTATTTATCTTTTTATAATTTTATATAAAAATATTGGGGAAATTTCTAACTTTTGAAAAATGCAAGTAAAGCTCTAAAGAGGGTACAATATTTAAAAATACCTCTAAGAGGTCCAATTCATTATGAAAGATTAAAACATGAATGAAACAGATTTACACATTTGAAGTAGAGTATAAATTAAAAAACTCTAATCAATATACTATTATATCTCAGAAGAAAGTACAATTCAAGACCTAAAGAAATAAAATTGTTCATGTATAAAATATTTATTTGTTATTTTTCATCAGCTTATAAAGTAGTATGTTTCATAATGTCATATATATATAATATGTATGTATATACACACACACACATAAAATTTTATTTGATCCTGTCCCACACTTTATCTTCTTGCCTTCTTTTGTCCTATCTAGATCCTTTATCCCCCCCTAATATTGCCACATTTTATAATCTCATGAGTTCTATTGTCTTCCCCATCCTATCCCTTAAAGCATCTGAACACACATATTTAACAATTAGAAGGCAGGAGCTGCACATGAAGGAGAGAATATACAATTGTAGCAGTAACGCCCGCGTTACCAATACCCGTTCACCATGTCCGAGCGAAGGGCTGCGGATTAAAAAATAGAGACAAGAGACAGCGAGTCATTCATATGATTGGATGTCGAATGCCGTTTATTGAAAGAGGGAAGAAACCTTAAATACAGGCTTAAAACACAAATGGAGGATCCCCTGAGGGCAGAAGTTCGCTACCAATGGTCTACAATCTAGACCCAATGTTCTGCATTCTTGCATCTAAGTTGTTTACACCAAATACAGGATGCACCTAAGTTGTTTACACCACAAGCAGGATGTAGGAACAAAGAACCTCCGGTAAGCTCTCCGATGATCCTAAGGTGAGAAGGACACCAGCAGGGAATCTGAATAGGGAGGACACCTGGTCAGCAAGCAAGGCTGCAGCCACTCACAGTTGGGGGCCAGGGCCCATGGCGCCCACATACAATATTTGTCTTTTTGAGCCTGGTTTATCTCACTTAATATAATGTTTATCTGTCCCATCCACATTCTTGAAAATTTTTATTTCATTTTTCTTTATTGTGCAATAAAATCTCATTGTGTCTATGTACTACATTTCCATTATCTGTTCATCACTGATGGACATCTGGGCTGATTCTATGTCCTTGCCATTGTGAAAACAGACGTGGTAAACATGAATGTGCAAACATCTCTGTAGAAGGCTGTAGAGTCCTTTCAGGGAAGGTCTAGGAATGGGATAGCTGGAGAGTGCACAGTCCTTCTTTGGGTTTCTTGAGAAGCTTCCACACTGATTTCTCCTTGGGCTGCACCAGTTTACGCTCCCACCAGAATTTCTTCTCTCCCACATCATTAACAGAATTTGTTGTCACTTGTTTTCCTGATGATGCCATCTGATCAGGGTGAAGGGTAAGAAAAGGTAAGTTCAAAATTATTTCAATTTGCGTTTTATTGATCTCTAGAGATCCTCCATACATTTAAAGGTGTTTATAGCCCATTTAGAGTAAATGAATAAAAATTTATTTGTAAGAAAGAAATTCAGGGTTGCTTGATGTAGGAAATAAGATTCATTTATCTAAATACAATGGTGTATCTTTCCAGATCATAAACAAAAATGTTTTTTCTAATACATAATAAATAATAGATAATAAAGGGTATTATAATTAAATATTATAATACTAAATATTATAATTAAACTAAATTCATAGCAGCCATTCTTATTTAGGTGTTTGTTTTGTTTTGGAGACAGGGCCTCACTGTGTGTCCCTGGTTGGTTAAGAACTACATTTACATGCCTCCTAAGGCTGAGAATAAAGGAGTAAGTGCAACTCTGCCCAGCTATTTAGATGAACTTTGGCTCAGGCAGTATTCTTTGTAGTTTTCACACCACACACTATCTTATGACCTCATTAAAAGAAAAAAAAAAGTTGATACAATAACAAGAACTTGAAATAAAAAACTATTTACTAAGCATGCTTGTTTTGAATAACACCCATCCCTCTCATTAGTGCAGTATTTTAATCTTTTTAGGGAGCTTTATTTTAATACTTCCATGGGTTACATGTTGTGGAAATGATGATTACTTTATATAAAGTCAAAAAATGAGAATTTTTTAGGTTATCACTAAAACAGAATTGGTTATGACAGGAACCATTTACTTTCTCCTCTTTGAAATGAAAAAAAAAACAGAAACAACAGAGAATCAAGGGAATTTGAACTCAAAACACACAGAAAAATGAACCTGTGAATGTGCTCTATGTTGTGGAAAAAGTGAGAGTTGATGGGTGATGGTGCTTTGCACGCTGTGAATGTGTTGCTCCCATTGGTTGATAAATAAAATGCTGATTGGCCAGTAACCGGGCAGGAAGTATAGGAGGGATAAACATACAAGGAGAATTCCGGGAAGAGGAAGGCTGAGTCAGGAGTTGCCAGCCAGACACAGAGGAAGCAAGATGTGAAGGCAGAACTGAGAAAAGGTACCAAGCCACACGGCTAAATATAAATAAGAATTATGGGTTAATTTATGTGTAAGAGCCTGTCAATAGTTAGCCTGAGCTAATGGCCAAACAGATTTAATTCATATAAGCTTCTGAGTGATTATTTTATAAGCGGCTGCAGGGTCTGTGGGGCTGGGCAGGACCTGAGAAAACTTCAGCTACAGAGAGGAATTGTACCTCAGGGTCTCTCCACTTTGCTCCTGCCCTTAAGACATGATTCTGTTTTTGTGTATACCTAGATTAGTACATTTGATTAAAAAAAAAAACCCTCATGTCACACAGAGGAATAATCTCATACTTAAGTTTCTGGCAATGCTCTTGAATCAAGCAATAATGTCTAAAATAGTGCTGGTGATAGACCCAGACTCAGGGCACTATCCTCTCTGTTGGGCACTCCAGAAACCCGGACTCCAGCCCAGTTGGTGCAATCATATGAGGCTTTATTTAATCGTTTGCGCAAAGAGACCCCCCTACACAATTCAGTGAGAGGAGCACCGAACAACGATTGCAGGCATCTTTTAAAAGCAAAAACCATAATATTAGCATAGCATTCGGGGCAATACATAATTGGCTAGTTTAAAAATCAGTACCGGAGAGGGGTGTATAGCTATGGGGACTCTCCATAGGGGCTGTTTTTCTTCCTAGAGTAGCCACAGGATATTTTGCTAGACCCAAATAATGTCACAAGATCATTCTGCTGATGCCATAAGAAATATCACAAGAATATTTCTGCTGAGGCTTACGATTTGGGGGGTCTGAGACTGGTGTTTGTTCCTCTTTTCTAATGTTCTGCTGAGGATGATGGGTTGGGGGTCTGGGACTGAGGCTCTTTCCTCTTTTCTAATATTTAACTCTTTCATCCCCCCTTTTTCTTTGAACCAATTTAAATCTTTAAATTTTAGGGCAAGTCATCAACAATATGCTGGGCCTGGTCCTTTTGGGTTAGCACCAATGCTTGAGTGATAGATAGTCAAATTATCTAAACTTGGCATCTAAAGAAGAGGTTGCAAATCAGCACATAGAAGCCTTTGTTCATATTGGAAATCATTTCAGTTAGTAAAGTTCATAATTTATAAAAAAAAAATTGTGTTTTGTGCAAGTTTTAAAATAAGTGGTTGTGCATTTGTTTGAGACTTAAAATTAAATTGGCGATTCGTATCAGTGGTTCTTTATAAAATATGATTATAGAAAGCATACATTCTAAGGCGTTGTTTTAGAAAAGGTCATAACTCATGTCAGCAAATAAAAAGTACATAAAATCATGGTTGTTTTTTATTTTCCTACTAAATTTTTATGGAAGTTTGAATTGTGTTGGATTAAAAAGTAAAGAGTTTTTTAAAAAATTAATAAGTACCAAAAACTTTAAGTACTTAAATTCTTAGTATTTCCTTATCTTCAACTGGTGACCCTGGTATCCTGGTCAGCAGCCTTGGGGTTCTTTTCTTCTTTTATGCACTGCAGACTGTCTTTTCTCAGTCCCCTGAGTGCTGCCTCTACAGGAAGGAGCATGCCATTGCACTTGAAATGAAATGCCTTTGAATCTGAGGTACAGATGAAGTTCACAAGAGTAAATATGACATGTCAACCCCTCTCTGTAATGTGCTGTGTTCTATCAAGCACAAAACAGTAGATACTTTCTATTCACAGTTTGCCCACAATTAATCACCAGTGTTCTTTAACCAAGTGTTCTTCAAATACACGAGTATGCTGAGAAATTTAAGAATGGTCTCTCATGTCACTCTGTGCCTCTGGTTCAATGTGCTATTACCATGGAACATCTTTCACAGTCCAGTGATAGAAACAAGACTCTTTCATTTCTTTCTTGCACAGATATTTGATACTTAAATGGAATATCAATATTTGAAAGACATTCCTAGCATTTGCAATTGTAAGATTCACATACTTCCTCCTTCCTTAATCCTGGACCCATCAAACCATATTTTGTATGTATTTTAAAAATTGATTCTTAGTTTTAAAATTATTGAATTAAAACAGTTCTATACTTTAGTACAGAGTTGTTTCAGTTGTTCAGGCTGTTATAATGATATTCCATAAATGATGTGGCTTCAACAACAGATTATGTCTCACAGTTCTAGAAGCTAGAAAATTCAAGATCAATATGAGGCAAAAAATAAAAGGAGGGGAAAATGTGCTGACATGACGGCAGGAAAGGAGCCCTTATCAGAGGCACTGGTCAAAAAAAAAGCTTGCAAGCTTTTTGTTTATTTGTTTGCTTTGTCTTCTAAACAGAGATGGGAGGAAGGGAGAAGGGTGGTGGGAAGCATCTGGGAGGAGTTGGGAGAAGAGAAACCATCATCAGAATAAATTGTATGAAAAATACTATGTTCAGTTTCAAAAAGTGGCAAAAATAACATAATTTTGGCATATTAGCAGCTTCTTAAGGTTTTCTACTTTCTCAGCTATAAAGCAGCTATTAGCTAGGAAAATAACAGAAACCTTTGTTATAGGAGAAAGTAATGTTCTAAATCATTTGCGTAAATATAGTATCTTACAATTTTACATTAATAGATTATAATTTCATCAAGGAATCTACTTATAACCTTACTTATCTAAAAAGAGAAAAATGGGGGAAAAGGTTAATTAACAACCTTTCAAGATATAACATACTAACTAATGCTAAAATTTAATTGTGACTTTCCATTGCAAGTCCATTTCCTTAATTGTCTTACATCCTGCAGTTCTCTCTTATGAAAGCCCAGACCCATGCTTTTAGATGTATTTTTTCCCTATTCACCTCTCCTCTAGGCACTACATAGAACAATATTAAAAATATATCTAATAAAGTCTCTGACTCTGTTCTAAAATACTGGCTAGTCCTGAAATTTATTTTCAGCACTGAAGCTATCAATCCTGGTTGACCCGAGTTAGGATCCCTAAAATATTAAAACTGCTGGGGCTGCTGAGGGTAACAGTATAGAACTGTATCTCTACCTCATCACCACAGACAAAGACACAGGAAAATCTAGTGAATGCTGTACATCCTTGGTTCAAAGTCAGTCATCTTTTTCTTATGTTCTCATAGAACAGAAGATCGAAAGTTGATTTCTGGGACCCTTTTTATAATGGGATTTGATTCATGATCACTCTGCTCTGAAGACTTATTTGCCAGGTGCCCTACCTCCTAATATCACCTCTTTGGGGGTTAAAACTTCAATAACTGGGGATTACATTTGGTCCATAACAAGAAGGTTTTGTGGAAACTTTTTTTCCATTAAATGTTGTGCTTGCTGACAGTGTTCATTTGAAATGATTTCTAGATATCAATGATTTCCACCCATCATTTTTTTGAGATGAATATCCTTTACTTCCTCTGGGCTGTACGAAGACCAGCACCCTGAAATTCTTGATAGATTGAGCAGTAGTCACAAGAAAGTTAGCTACGAGCAATTTCTTCCTGTAGTTATAGCAAAACTCGGTTCCCTTCTTTCAGCCTTATCCAAATAAACTTGTGTTAGTTCTTAACGATCATTTGTGTCTCCCCTTCCAAATTTTGTATCTTGGAAAATACTACATTCATCAAAATTATTTTGTATTGCTCCTTTCTTCAATTTTCTTTATTTATTCTTATTATTTTTAGTATATAAGTAAAAATATTCATCAGAAATTACCTAATGAGCCTTTAATGGTAGAACTTTTTGACAGTTTAATACTAAAACATTTTATTTAGACAGCTGTATTTTTAAGCTATCTAAATAACAATATCGTTATATTATGTGTGTGATAATTATGTGTGTGATAATTATGTGTGTAAAAACAGATAACAGAGATAACATTTATATTAATTAAGAAAAAAGTAGTGTCCTTACAACAATAATTTGGTAGAATTTCAGTTTAAAATATTTGAGAGTTCAGGAACAGTACTCATTGTGAAATAGTTGTTAATAAAAATGACATTAGTTCTATAATGGTTTTCATCTAGGGTTTTGACCAGTTTGGCTGTTTTTTGTCAGTTAAAGAATTAAAAGGCAGGAACAATTTCTGAACACAAAAGGTAACGACAGGGAAAATTTCAGATACAGCAAACAAAATCAACCAGTGGACACAAGCTTTTATCAGGTGACAGGGAAACACAGAGCCAGGCACACTGTAACACGAATCTTAAATGGTCTTATTAATAAAAACAAACCCAGAGCCATATATTGGGGTGAATGCTGAAAGATCAGATAAACAGAACAAGCCACATCCAACCTCACTTTGCCAATTTCTCAGTTGATCTTGTTTCCTCAGACTGAAAGCCTCTGAGTCCTCATCCAAATGGATCTCACCTGAACTGCTACTAAAAAGCCTAAAAGTTTAAAAGCCTGTAGTTCCTGCTCCTCATGCCTTCTATACCTTTTTGCTTCCTGTCATAACTTTCTGGGATTAAAGGCTTATGTCTTTCCCAAGCAAGACGTGAGATCTTAAGTGCTGGGATTAAAGGCACATGTCACCATGCCTGGTTGTTTCCAGTGTGGCTTTGAACTCACAGATATCCAGGTGGATCTCTGCCTCCAGAAGGCTAGGATTAAAGGTGTGTGGGCCATAATTTCTGGCCTCTATGTCTATCTAGTGGCTGTTCTGTTCTCTAACCCCAGATAAGTATATTAGGGTGCACAATATACTGGGGGCACAATTTCACCATAGCACACAGGGAGGAAAACCCTCTACAAAGCAGAGAGGGCTCTTGGAAGTCTGAAACCCAGTTTTTCTTCAAGGTATGGGGTTTAAAGCCTGTTCAAAGACATGTAGAATCATCAACTTACCCCAAAGAGGGAACTGAAAGCAGACAAAAGTAAAGTTACCACCAAGTCCAACTTGGTGAATCTTACTTAGGCTAGGGTAATTCCCAAGAATTTTGGAGAGAGGCTCCTTACAGGAGGAGAACTGATTCAGAGGCACACACAGCACCAGGAGCTCACTGAGCATGGGTGGTAGCTCACAATAGCTAGGAACTTGGACATACTGCATGGCCAGCAGGCAGCTCGGTGGATGGGAGAGTGTCTTTTTCTGGTATCTCAGTTGGTTTGAGCCTTTTCCAGGCAACCTTCTTTACTGCTTATATGCTCTTGGGAAGGGAGAGAGCTCAGTAAACGTGGTCATTTCAGGGGTTCCCTGAAGCTAGTAAGTGGTTTACTTTCTGAGCTAGTGGGGCTTCCCTTCAGTTAATGTTTTATAGCTTCTCAAACAGTGGTTCTCAACCTGGGATTGAATGAGTCTTTCATAGGGGTCGCCTGGGACCGTCAGGAAACACAGCTATTTACATTACAGTTTGTAAGTGTAATAAAGTTACAGTTATGATGTAGCAACAAAAATAATGTTCTGGTCGGGGGTCACCACAACATGAAGAAATGTATTAAAGGTTCACAGTGTTAGGAAGGTGAAGAAGCATTGCCTTAGAGCATCCTGTTATTTCCACCTGCCTGTGTCCTAATGAGCTTCCATCTAAGATGTAATGTTCTCACATCACAGGATCTCATCTCAGTTCTCCCCAATACCCAGAGTGTTCCATTTGCTCTGTGACTACATGAATATAGAAACAGCAAAGAAAATATTAAATATAGTGAGTACTGGAGAGTAAAATTTCAAAGTGAGTTCATGATTAGAAATAATAATTACAGGATGAGCAGAAAAGGGAGGTGTAGTAGTTGTGAATAATAATTATAGAGAAGGGATATGGGCCTTCTCAGACAGTTTCAGTTAACTCTTTGTAAGGTTTGGCCTGTTCTATTTAATTACATTCACTAGCACCTGAAATATAGACAATAGCTGTGATTATAAGATCTCCAATGAGATTTTCAGTGTGTGTACTATTAAATAACTGCCTAGAACAGTGGAAAATGGGAACTGACAATGGAAACAACAATAAAACAGAACATGAGACCTCAAGATAGTTATAAACACTAAAAAGACATGAGACCTCAAGGTAGTTATAAATACCTGATCCACTGAGAAGAAGCAGGATTGTTTCATTAAAAATAATTAGTTTTATGTTAAAACTAACTCATACATTGAAACAGGGACCCCCCCCCCAGACTACAAGGAAGGCTCCATCTCAGCAATTATGCTAGGCACATAAGGTAGTTTCGATTTAGTGTGTACCATATGGAAAACTAAATGAATGACATAGATGTGGTTTGAGCATGAGAAATCAATATGCTTTCACATTGCTCTCTGGATACCACATGAATCACTATACAAATTCATAAAAAAGAAGCAAAACAGGAAATTCTGTTCCATGGGGATTCATATGTAGTTGGTATAACAACTACTTTGAGCCTAAAGGCTTAAAGTAATTCAAAGTATATTAATCCCTCCTGAGTCACACAAAGCTTTAGTTGATTTTCTTTTAAACCACCAGGGCTTTCTTGATGCTTAGAGAATATGCAAGGCTAGTTGAGTTTAGCACCTTGCCATTTTTTGTCAGTCATTTTAGCATTTTAAAGTTCACTATTCATTTTACAATTCTAAAATACCTTAGTTCTAGCAGAGACTAAGAATTCCATTAGTAACAATCTTCCTTTACATCTTGTGCCCCTTACCACTCTCCAACAGCATGCAGGAAAACTTCACACAAAACGGGGGAATGACTCAAAGCAGAAACAAGTCCCCTAGCAGTTATAAAAGGAATGTGCAAAACAAATCATTTCATAAACATCAGACCTGAATTACCTTAGGGGTGAAAAGGAGAGTTGGCCAGCTTAAATACAGAATACTTGACTAAATTATAGTTTAAATTGGAAAGTCAAATGCATATACATGTACCATAATTATATATGTTTGTGTTCTTATAAATATGTGTATCTTTCTACACTGAAAACAAAAACTCATTTACCTCAGTAAAAATCCTGTAAAATAAGTTTTCAATAAAATAAGAGCAGTCTATTAACAATTTCTGATTCATATTGAAATACTACCTAATCTAAGAGGGCAAAAAAAGACCATAAGGAAGGAAGGAGAAAAAAGAACTAGTAATAGAATATATGCGGCATAAAAATAGAAAGGGGGACTATTTGAAGAGAGGTAGGGGCCACCAAGGAAAAGGCAGAAGGGGATGGAGAAGATAGAAGGAGAGGGAGAGAAATAAGATATAATGAAATGGCATTTATATATGAAAAGTCTGTAATTGAAACAACACTATATATGCTAACTTTAGCCAAAAAAGACAGTGTGGTAGGCATATCACCTTGCTAGAAACAATGTGACAGAATTACAGGGCTGAGATTTGAATGATTTGTTAGAAAAAGCCATGATTTAGACAAATACTATTTTAAATTGGTTTTATTATTTAGGTATGTTGAGCCAACAAAACAAAAGATGATACACACACACATGAACACACACACATGTGTGTGCACACACATGTATGTGTGTATGCATACACACACACAACACACACACACAGAGAGAGAGAGAAAGAGAGAGAGAGAGAGAGAGAGAGAGAGAGAGAGAGAGAGAGAGTAGTTTTATTAAGCCATGAAGAAATATGACATTTTGTCATTTGGAGAAAGATAGATGGAACTAGTTATCATCATGTTAATCAAAATTAACAAAATTCAAATGGACATTACTCGTTTTTGCTCATATGTGGATTGTTTTCTAAACACATATGAGACAAGAAAGTAGAAGAGAAAATATTTGAGAAGAGGAAGTGGACCAGACACAGGGATGGTAGTGGGAAGGGACCTTCTATGAAAATACAAGGGTTAGTCATGAGGGAGAGTGGAGTGGTGTCGCGGTAACGCCCGCATTACTGATACCCATTTACCATGTCTGAGCGAAGGGCTGCGGATTAATCCCAGTAATCAGCATACCTTACCAACATCGTAGCCGTTCCTGGCGAACTTACTACCATCGTCACTGTTCCTGAAGAACTTACCGACGTCACAGTTCCTAGAGAACTTACCAACGTCACCACTCCGTGTGTTGAGTTCTGAATCCTCTTCGACCCCTCACCTGGTGTCCGAAATTTCCTTCCCAGGTTTCAGCACCAGTTGTGGCGCGCTCCTCGGCCAGCAAGGAAGAACGACCACCACGCGAGGATCCTTCTCAGATCACACTTTATTGGAGCGCCTCTTGATTAAGGGAGAGCAGGAGGTGAGGGGCCCCGAGGACTAAACTGCAGCTGCTTATATAGGGAATCAGGCAAACGTGCTGTACTGTGATTGGGTCCCGCCAGAATGCTAGCACGGGGAGCCACGGGATAGGCTGAGGACATAAGGCCAATTACCATACTCATGCATCATGGCCAAATATGGAGTTGTTTACAGCTAGGCTACCAGGAAGCCAGCGCCATCTTTGAATAGCGGCTCCCTACAGAGTGGGAGGATGGTGGATAACAAGCCCCTGTGTTTTCCTTTAAACAGAACAGGTACAGGGAGAGGGCTAACAGGTCTGTGGTGGGCCGTCTGAGTAGTAGCAGTTCTATCTGGAACCTATAGGTTGTTTTCTAGTTGCACTGACTGACTAGGGCTGGTCTACAGGCCCGGATGTAATAATTCAGTAAGGCAGACAATTATAGGTTTGGCTGTTCAGGAAGAGAAACCAACCAGCTGCTAACCAGAAACCCAAAGCTGGGTCTAGACAACATTAAATGACTACATGAAAGTTAAGATTTTGATGTCATCTTTGATTATAATTACTTGAGACATTTAAGCAACCTGAATCAAATAGATCTTTAGAGTAGAAGATACTAGTTGTCCTAAAGAGTAAAGACAAAAAATTCCTACAAAATCTCTTCATAAAGCATAACTAGGCAATTATATTTCAGCAAAAGAAAAAATGGACAAAATGCAATAAAACATAATAAGCAATTGAGTCACTTTATACTTGTATCATGTCCAGTTACCTGAGTATTATTCAGGGTCATGTAAGGTCACATTAGAAGTTCTGCATTCTCTCTAAATAGACTCCCATTAGGGGCAGGGTGGTTTTCAAGTTCAGTGCCAGCTACTGGATTGTGTGTCCATGATGAGTAACATCAGTAATACCAGTAATACCAGTGTACTATTTATACTGATAATTCAGCATCAGAAGTCTTCTGTAGAACGTATCTAACTGAACTGGAAAACAAAGGAACAAAACACAGGAAAGAATCCAAAGACTCATGGAAGCTACAGTCCTTTCATGAGGAAACATGAAATCAGACGCATTTCACTTTCTTTATGTGAGCAAAAGAAGACATTTGAGAGATTAAGAAAGTGAAAATTGAGGATACATTTGCCTGTGGATCTTAGATGAAATGTTTTCTTGTTGTTAAGAGACTAAAAGTAGCAATTTCAAAACAGCAGGTACATCACAGAGACCAGAGATCAATAAAGAACTAATATGCATTTTCCCAACTGATATTTTTAAGAGTACTAAAGTATTTTAAAGAAAAATGTTTTTTGTTTAATCAGGAGTTTGAGTGTTACATTCTGTCATTTGGAATATAATTTTTCACTTTCTTTTTTTTTTTTTTTTTTTTTTTTTTTTTTTTTTTTTTTTTTTTGGTTTTTTCGCGACAGGGTTTCTCTGTGTAGTTGCACCTTTCCTGGGACTTACTTGGTAGCCCAGGCTGGCCTTGAACTCACAGAGATCCGCCTGGCTCTGCCTCCCACCACCTGGCTTAATTTTTCACTTTCAAGAATGATATAGTAATTTATGAAGTTAAGAAAAACAAAGAATGTGATGTCATAAAATATTCACTTAAGACTGCATTTATAATCACGTACATGGATCTGCTGCCCTTAGGCATCTGCAGCCATGGGACAACTAATCTGGAAATTGAGTGAAGTTACAATATTGTTAATGAGATGGGTTGGCATAATTTTGTTCATGCAAATGGTAAGCAACCATTTCAAACAAAAAGGAAATCTGTGATAACGACTACAAAACAAGACAGCAGATGTAGGTTCAGAAGTGTAAAATGAATATGATGACAAGGACGAAACAGTACAAAGACTCCAGTATCTGGGGAGAAGTAGTTCTTTGGGGTTGGAGCTGAGCTTTGGGACAGCATCATATTCAGAATGACTAAGGAGCTTCCCTTGTTTTCCACGTCTCTGATTTCTGGGATAACTACTCCAAATGAAAATTCTTTGGAGTACTCAGGGTGATTGAACATTATTTAAAGAGAATGTGACAGCATCTCCATTAGCATTAATTTTAAATGGATAGGCTCCATTTCGGAGGCACAAAAGAATGCTCAACTTTACACAACTTGGTACTTAGAACCAACTAGAGACTGCAGTCCAACTATCTGAAAGCAAAAATCAGTTCTTACTTCTACTCCAAAATGTTATCAAGCAGCATATTGATGTGCATGTGTGTCTATGAATACACGGCATGAACATACTATTAAACTAAACTATTCAGCCTTTTCTTCCAGATCTACAATGCTGCAATAAGATAAGATGATATACAATCCATCGGTTTACCCTTCTTTAATTAAATATGATGGATAAGGAGAAACACTTTCTCTGTCATAACCACAATTAGTAAATAGCAAGAGAAATAATTATGGGTCCATCACTCTCTATAGTGACTGTAGGAAGAATACTGAAGAATAATGAGTGACCACACATTCCACAATCATATAGGACTGAGTCAGCCAAACAACTTATTACTACTCATTTCATCAATTGATTAGTCTCATCATTTTAAATTAATTACAAATACAGTTTACCATGCCAGGTCCACTCAGAAAACATTTTTCCATGAATTATATTTTATGATTGGAACATTAATATGTAGATCTTTGGGTATCTAGAAAAAATTTCTGTTTTCAAAATTATGAATAGTCATGACAATTTCTATAACATCCAGAAAGAAATTCATTCTGTCTTAACAGCTCTTCAAGCATACTTAGCCTTTCACTTAAATGTTAGTAAGCCAATTTGATACTTCAGTCACATTCAAGAATGAGATGAGCTTATTAAATTGATCCTAATTTCCAGAAACGTCAACAATGTAGGGTAGACTGAGGATAACCTGATTAACACCTTTTATTGGGGTAGGATCTCACCAAGTATCTTAGCCTGGTCTTGAACCCATGATTGATTATCCCTGCCTCAGCCTTCTAACTGGCAGCATTATAATGGATGTACCACTATCCCAGCTTGTATTGTTTTATTTTTTCCCGCACTTCTTAATTTATTTGTGAATATATTTTGCTTTCAAGTATGTCTGTGTATCATTTGATTGCTGGGTGTCTGTAGAGGCTTTAAGAAGGTGTCAGATACCCTAGAAACAGAGTTACATACAGAGAGCTGTGGACTGTCATCGGTATACTGGGAATCAAACCAGGGACGTAATGAGAAGTCAGCAAGTACTTTTAACCACTAAATCATCTCTGTAGCCTGATCCGAGTTTATATTTTTTTAATAATGTTTTTATGTGAAGTAAAATTCTGATTTTCTTTGTTAAAGTTGTTTGTAGGATCCTGTTAGCTGTTCGCTCTTCTAAATCTATATTTATCTAAACAGAACTGATTTCAATACAATAATTAGAAATTTCCAGAGTACTTGCAAGGATAAAGTTTACTAATTTATCATGCAGTCCTAATATGTACTATAAAAAATTGTTCTTTTAATTTTTTGAGATCTGTATGTCCCTTGGTCAAATGCTGTTTTTTGGTATCAATGATTGTAAGTTTAATGCTTGAAATATATGTACTTACATGAAAATATGACTAAGTTTTTAACTACCTTTTAACAATTTCTGCATCATTTCTCAAAACTGCTAAACCTTATCATAATATACATAGAGATATATTACAAATGTGCACACACACACACACACACACATATATATATATATATACACATACATATACATATACATATATAAACATATGCGTGCCAGTTAATTTACATTTTGTATCAGGAACTCTTCAGAAGTTAGTATGCCATGGAAGATGAATACACACAAAAAATTTCTTTCTGCACTTTTCATTTGTCTTAGTGAAACCTTTAAAGTTGAGGTGTGTCATGAATTTTCTTTATATCATAGATTTAAGAAGTTGCTAACAATAAGTGGAATGTATAGGATATAATGAATCTCATTCTCAAAAATGTGAAGGAACATGCACATTTTTTTCTTTATTAAGAAATATTTTATTCATTTTACATATCAATCACAGATTCCCCTCATCCTTCCTCCCACTCCCCCCTCCCCGCCATCCCCCTTTCAACCCACCCTTATCCCCTCCTCTGAAAAGGTAAATGTAAGGCCTCCCTTGGGGAGTCAGCAAAGCCTGGTACATTCAGCCGAGGCAGGTCCAAACCCCTCCCTGCAGCATCAAGGTTGTGAAAGGTGTTCCACCATAGGTAATGGACTCCAAAATGCCAGCTCATGCACCAGCAATAGATCTTGATCCCACTGCCAGGGACCCCTCAAACAGAAAAAGATATACACTATCTGTGTCTAAACGTTGGCCATCAGAACATATAAGCCTGTGCCCTTGCAAGTTTTTACCTTGAATGAAAGTAGATAACAGACAGTGATGTCAATAGAAAAATGTACAAAACATATATTCTGGTAGTTTTATAAAAGTGCAGGTGTTTGTAATATTCTAAAGAAAGGTTATTGTCTAAGGAATAAGAGTTTAAATAGTTTCTGGCCTCCAGAAAGTATTATATCCAATTTCTCCATTTTTGGAGCTGTAATGATTTGAACTCCAAAAAGTGCCCTGATTGACATGAGAATAAAGCAGAGTTGATAGATTTGTTGTGTTCGGTGTAGATACTTTATGATTCTGAATCTGAGCAGCTTTCTAAATTCATTCATTAGTGTTTAATTCTATTTAGATAAATTTCAGAACAGTAAACTCATTTTTATGAATAACAATCTTTATAAACCATATTTTTATATGTGGTTCAACTTAGTGCACATACATATCTAGAAGTCCATAAACACAAGAGGTTTAAGAAAACTACCCATCGTATATTAGGAAGAAAGAAGTACATTATTATATTCTAGTATAAGGTAGAAAGGCCTCTAAGGCTTTTAAAATAGTTGTCTCCCATATTTGCAAAAATTATTTACAAATATTTAAATAATTGCCAGTATAAGAAACAAAAGAGGAGCAAGATGACGGTGGCACAAATCTTTAATCTCAGCACTTGGAGGCAGAGGCAGGCAGATATCTGCAAGCTTGAGGCCAGCCTGGTCTGCGGAGTGAGTACCAGAACAGCCACAACTGTTACACAGAGAAACCCTGTCTCAAAAAACAAACAGAGAAAAAGAGAAAGAGAGAGAGAGGGAGGGAGGGAAGGACAGAGGAGAGAGAGAGGAGGGGGAAGAAATGTGGGAGAACATAGAACTGTCTCTAGGTTAAGGAGACAGATTCACTTTACACAGCCTCATGAGTAGTGATGTTTTCAGTCAGGACTGTGCCTTAGAGAATTTGCACAGCATTTTTCTTGCTTAGAGACTGCTACTTCCAAGTCTTCTACACCTTGCCAACATTAGTTTACCTTAGCTTTGGCTGTCATGAGCATTCTTCACTTAGATTTGTCCATTTAGTTTGATTCTCAAATCTAAACTTGGTTACATTCCTTCAGGGAAATCTAAGTCCAAATCTTTACTTGAAATCGTATTTTAGAAGGTTAGACATGAAACATAGTAAGGTGCACAACAGTCAAAAGACTTAATATCTGATAATCATAGTAAAATCCATGGAAGGTTTCAAAGCAATTAGTTATTCATGATTAGGTGGAGAATATGCAAATCAAGAAAAGTTTTAATTTTATTGATTTTCTACAGTCAGAAGTGGAGAAATATGCGCACAGAGAAATAAATACATAGAGAGAGATGAAGGAATAAACATTAATAAATGGAGGCCTAAAGCAAGACTATGTTAGAATACTTGTACACTGTGTGAAGATATTTTGCTGTGATTGTACACTGTGTGACGATATATTCCTGTGATTGGTGTAATAAAATGCTCAGTGGTCATTAGCTAGGCAGAAAGAGGTTAGGCAGGACTTTTGGGGACAGAGAGGACTCTGGGAAGAAGAAAGGTGGAGTTGTCAGCCAGTTGCTTAAGGAAACAGGATGGGGAGTATGGTGAAGGGCAATTTCACATGGCGAACATAGATTAATATACATGAGTTAATTTACGTTATAAGAGCTAGTTGAGAACAAACCTAACTTTCATAATTAACAATAAGTCTCTGTGTCATTATTTGTGGGCTGGCAGTACCAACAAGAAAAAACTACTACACAGGATTCTAAACACTGCTTACTTATTGAGTGAGTAAATAGATTGCTGTTGCTGTGAAGGTTCTTCATAGGTATTCTGTCATGTGTTTTGGAAGACACATTCAGAATTTTAAGGAAACAAAATTGCCATATATATTGCACTCCAAAAAGGATGGGATTATAGATAATACAAATTTGAACTTAGTCATGGTTTATCTCAAATTTAGAACAAAATGTATGAGATGCAAGAGAGAGGGTACAAGAATGTGATGTCACTGATAGAAGGTTGACACAGAATTGGAGGCAGGATATGATAATGTGATTTGTCATTCTAGGTTTGTGTGAAGGAATCAGTGCTGAAAAAGAAGAAAAAACATTGTGATATTTATCAAATTGAGATTATGAAGTTGTTAATTTGATTATTATAACAACATTCAAGGGATAAATATGAAAGTACAAGACTGATGTAGAAAATGACATGAGAAACCTAGAGTTATGGGTACAAGGAGAATGAAACACATAGACAGTGAAATTACTAAGGGAGGAATGATGACAGAGAATATGCTAGTACAAAGGAACGTTTGTTCAAAGATGGAGAGGACTCACCTAGATGTAGATGTAGAGGGACTGCAATCATTCAATCGCCTGTCATTTAAAGGTGAATCCACTAAGATAGACAAGAATGAAATGGTCTGGAAGATAATGCAGAGGAATGAGGACATCAGAAATGGTTCTAGTAATGATGGTGAGGAGAAAAGATGAGGCACTTTTCTAGCTTTGTGGAAAAAAAGAAAGCATTCCACTACAGATTGGATACCTATTCACCAATGACTTCAATCTCAATAATTCTCTACAAGTTTTCTCCCTATGTGTAATGAAAGAATGGGTAGCATTTTGTGCCAGTGAGGGCTTTGTAAAATTATGACTTATAGACAAAAACATAAAATTTTTACATTTAGTATGGGATGCCAACTGGTGAGGTGTATATGTAGATATGCTCTAACTCACTTCCTTTTAATAAATTGTATTAATTCAGAAACACCTGGTTTTTTATCTGAAGCTGATCATATGGAGAATTGCACTAACAGATTCTCCTTTGAAATGGCTTTCCCAAAATGCTGTGCCGAGAATATAATATAACTTAATTAGGAGCTCAGCTACTGTCAGCAAGTTTGTATAGTGGAAACTAGATGTTTTAAATCACAGTGTTTCTCATTTAGGCATTGAACAGCCTTAGAGATAAGAAAGATTGCATTGCTCACATATTTCTCCAAAGCTGTCTTTGAGACAGGATTGTGACCCCCTTGGGGGACAAGTAGACTGCAAGTCTGCTACTTGCTAGGAAAGAGAACATTATATGTGAGATAGCAATCTTCATAGAATGTATAGGTAAGATAAAGAATAACTGAGGTTGTGAGAGGGCTTCTCAAGCAATGTAAGCTTTATGTGTTTTCAAAATCTCATTTTAAGTCATCTGTGCTATTTTCAGAACAAGGGGCACTAACCGCTTCTTCCTTACAAACCATGGAAAAATATGCTATAGCCTAGTTTTGAGTATTAACATATCACAAGAAACACCATCCTATGAAAAAGTTAGTAGATTGTGGGAAGCCCACTCCCACCTTTTAAAAGGGTTCCTATGAGAAGGAGAAAGGGATAAGAAACTTTTAAATAGAAAGATAGTGAAGAACAGAAAGACACAAACACCAGATAGCTTCAGGAGGACCTGGATCAAAACCCAGCGGTCCCTTCTGCCACTTCAAAGGGACTTTTTTTTTCATTTTTCTTTAATAAGAAATTCTCTACTCACTCCTCATGCTATCCACAGACCCCCTTCTCCCTCCTGCACTCCCAGCCCTCTTTCCCAAGCCACCTCACATCCCCACAACCCCCAAATTGAGGTCTCCCATGGAGAGTCCTCAAAGCCACACTCTGAGCCTAGGCAGGTCCAAGCATAACAATTCCAAGGGGCACAGCAAAAGATCTCCCCCTTGTTAGATCAAAGCATACCACGCAGTCAAGTGTAGCCCATTCTAAACACCTGGTAACTATGCCCATGGTCAAATCATCCCCTTATACAGCCCTGCTGGATAAAGCAAACTCAGATTCTCAGACCCTGAGTAAGTTCTTACTAGGAAACTTCTGTGGATCTCTACAGTTCATATGAGATTAAGGTTTAACTTAGTGGTAGAGCATATGCTTTAAATGGCCAACACTCTGAGTGTCCTTACCACAAGACAAAAATTAAGTCAATAAAAGTCCTCAGTTTTACTAAGTATGAAAATTTCTATTCACCTGTCAGATAGTAAGCTATTAATACTTTTATTCCTTTAGAGATCATTATATCATTAAAAAAGATGTATTTCATAATAAATAAGGATAAATAAATTCTTGAAATTATCACCTCAAAATTCTAAAACTATTTAAAAATTCTCTTCAAACCCTTGCATATTCATTCTGATTAATATATTCTCAAGTATTAGCCCTTGGGTGACAAAATTATATCAAACTTGAAAACAGATTACAAATATAAGCACCTTCTCATCAAAAGTGAGAATATAGTGTTATGCAGGTCCATTTTCCCTTTTATATAGAGGAAAAGCTAAAAGAAGTAAAATGCATAGGTTTTCTAGTGCGCCAAACTCAGGGACATTCAATTACTTGGTGGCAGCTGATCATTAGATTAGATACATCCTAGCACGTCACAGAGGGTGAAGAGGTTCCTCTAGAGAGAAAGGTGCTTTAAAGCAAATTCACTTCTAATTATGTTTCTTGTAAGGTTTTGTTGTGTCTTGTTTGAAATAGAATGTAATCTACTAGAGAGAGAAAGAAGTCAAAAGATTACTGTCATCTTATCTTGAAATGGGCTTGGCCTCAGTTTGAACTGATTATAATTATTTAGAGAAATTTTTTGCTCTGTGTCATTGAAGGGAGGATGCTGATGGACAGATATTATGAAATAAATTAATTTGATATATTATGGCAAGATAACAACCCTAGTAGCTAATGCCTGTAAAAAGTATTTATTTCATGCACTGTTCAATACATTAGTATGGTGACAATATTGGGTTATTATAACCTTCATAAATTCTTTATGATAACTAAATGTAAATATCTTCAACATATATATGATAAGTGCAATTATGCTATAATTCACAATGTTCCTATTATTGCTTTATACTAACCATTAGACATTGGTAAATGTATCTATCATTCACATATAATGACACCAATTTCAGTTGTGTCTTTGCAGAAAGTTTTAGACATTGTAACTATATTATGTATGCATATGTTTGTGTATGTATATACTCTCAACATTTTGTGCCTATTAATTACTAATTTATGTAATAAAATATTCATAAGTAACAATTATTTCTTGTATGTAATATCTTTATACTTTAACATGGAAAGGGACTTACAACTCTAAAACACTTTTAGAAAGTAATAAAGTAAATGTATTTAATACTTGTTTTCTTGTGTTCTTTTCACAAGAAGTCACTGGAAAACTTAGTTTTAGCTTGATACTATCCTCTGTCTTTAAACAATGAGTTTTAAAATTCAATAGTAGGAAACTCCAAAAATTGGGGCTGGAGGGATTCTCAGAGGTTAAGAGCCCTGGCCATTCTTCCAGGGGTCCTGAGTTCAATTTCCAGTAAACACATAGTGGCCCACAACCATCTATAATGAGATATGATTCCCTCTTCTGGCGTGCATGCAGGCAGACCACTTATACAATAATAAATAAATAAATATTTAAAAAAGAAAATTGCAAAAATCTAGTCATGTTAAATATTGAACAAAACATTGGCTGACAAATTAACTTGTTGATCTGGCACTGGTTTTTGGTTGGTAGAATGTATGCCTAGCATGTATGATGTCCAGATTCAACTCCCAGCACCACATAAACTAGGTGTGTTGGTTCTTACCTGTAATCCTAGCATTTGGGAAGCAAAGGCAGGAAGACGAAAAGTTCAACATTGACAAGACAGTGATTTTGAGACCATTCTATGAAACTTGAGACCCTATATCATAGAAAAAAAGGAAATAAAAAGAGAACATGTATGGTGGTGCTGGGGGGGAGTGGGAGGAGGGAGGATGAACTTACTTAGGTCTTCACATAAAAAATATATATATATACAAATCTGATTTTTGAACATTAAAGATACATCTAAAATGTGAGTGGCTTCCAAATAATATGCTTATTTCTTGTGCTCAGGGCAATGGAGCTGCTGTAGTTCTATAAAATCTTACTTCAATTGGTGTAAGTGACATACCAGATTTCATTAGTCAAGATCTTTTTAGCCAATCTTGAGTATTCTTCAACCAGATACTTCCCAAGATACTTTCCTTTAAAGAGCAATTATCCTAAGTGCAAAACAAACCCTACAAACATATAATGTAAGTCTTTTGTCCTCATAAGGCTTACTACCATTATTTTGAGCACTGATACTCATGTGCTTATGCTCAACATTAAGAATATACAGGCAATTGTAATATATATATATATATATATGTATATATATATATATATATATATATATATATATATATATATAGGCAACAAGGGAATGCTGAGAGCAAGAAGAATGATCTTCCCTAGGGCAGAGCCTCCAAAACTTAACCAATACCAATTGGTCAGCTCTTCGGCCAGAAACATATAGGTAATTTCATAAGGAAGTTAAGATAAGGCAGTCGTGGCTCTCTGATCTCCTTGGCTATTACCTCTGTATTTGGCTGTGTGTTTCTTATTTGCTAAGACTGTTTAGAAATTCATCAACTTGTCTCTGTCTCTTTTGTCTGCTCTTGCGACCCTTTTCCTCTTACTTGATTACCTAGTCTAGCCTTGAAATGAGGGTGGTACCTAGTCTTACTGTAACTTGTTTTGCCATGTCCACATAGTTACATGAGAAAGAGTCTGCAAGTTTAACTGCAACCAAAATGGGAATAAATCACAGTGACGCCTTCTTCCTCACCTTCCTGCAATCTTTCCATTGACAGTGCTGTCTTAGCTGAAACAGTTTTTCTGTTGTTACTAGAGTTTTTCTAGAAGACCTAGCATAGTTACAGACCCCAAAATTAATTTGCCTTTTCATTTCACCACTATAATGCTACCAGTCCACCACCATTATGCTAACAGTACATAGTTTATGAATATTTAGTTTCATCTTTGCAAGAGATGAGAACCTGGCACACTTTGATTATGATAGGTAGAATTCAGATATTAATCATCTATACCATTTTTCAACTTCCCACTGTACAGAACTGGTGGTAGCACAATACAAACTGTGGTGACATTATATCCTTGGCTGTACACTACAAAAGTTACAACAACATTGTTTCTCTTCCAGTGTTCTGACTCTGAGTATACTGGGAAATATTCTGTAGAACGTACTGAAATTCAACTTAATAATATCAACTAATGTTCTTAAAGTCAACTTACTCGCAATTATCAGTATGATTTCTCAATTCTATTATTCTTGTCTGGATGAATTATATGATCTTAGGCACTTAATTGATAGAACATGGAGAGAAAATATTTATCTTTATCATGTTTGCTACATTTTGGTACAACATGATTAACCTAAGATTTTTTTTAGTTTTCTATGTCATTGAAATAATGTGGATGTGACTGTCAAATCTCACAATATCTGGAATTTACCTATTCTTTTTTTGTTCTAAAATATTTTATTTTATTTTACAATACCATTCAGTTCTACATAACAGCCACAGATTCCCTTGTTCTCCCCCTTCCTGCCCCCCCATTCCTAACTCCTCCAGGGCAAAGCCTCCCCCAAGGACTGAGATCAACCTGGTAGACACAGTCCAGGCAGGTCCAGTCCTCTCCTCGCTGATTGACCCAAGCGTCCCTGCATAAGTCCCAGGTTTCAAACAGCTAACTTATGCAATGAGCCGAGGACCTGGTACCACTGCCTAGATGCCTCCCAAACAGATCAAGCCAATCAACTGTCTCACCTATTCAGAGGGCCTGATCCAGTTGGGGGCCCCTCAGCCTTTGGCTCATGGTTCATGTGTTTCCATTCATTTGGTTATTTGTCCCTGTGCTTGATCCAAGCTTGGTTTCAACAATTCTTGCTCATATAAATCCTCCTCTTTCTCGCTAATTAGACTCCTGGCGTTCCACCCGGGGCCTAGCCGTGGGTGTCTGCATCCATATTCCTCAGTCCTTGGATGAGGTTTCTGCAACAACTATTAGGATGCTTGGCCATCCCATCACCAGAGTAGGTCAGTCCCGGTTGTCTCTCGACCATTGCCAGCAGTCTATTGTGGGGGTATCTTTGTGGATTTTCATGGGCCTCTTTAGCACTTTGTTTCTTCCTTTTCTCATGTGGTCTTCATTTACCATGGTCTCCTATTCCTTGTTCTCCCCCTCTGTTCTTGATCCAGCTGGGATCTCCCGCTCTCTTTCCATTGACTCTTGCCCTTCATTGCTCCCACTCATGTCCAGGTTGTTCATGAAGATCTTAGCCATTTCTCCGTCATTGGGCGATCCTCATGTCTTTCTTGGGGTCCTCTTTTCCAGGTAGCCTCACTGGTGATGTGAGTAGCAGTCCAGTCATCCCTGTTCCACATCTAGTATCCTCCTATGAGTGAGTACATACTGTTGCTGGAGGGCTTCTCTCCAGGTTCCCCAAGCCCCGCAGTCCCACAATCCACTTATAAAATAATCACTCAGACGCTTATATCACTTATAAACTGTATGGCCATGGCAGGCTTCTTGCTAACTGTTCTTTTATCTTAAATTAACCCATTTCTATAAATCTATACCTTGCCACGTGGCTGGTGGCTTACCGGTGTCTTTACATGCTGCTTCTCCTGGTGGTGGCTGCAGTGTCTCACCCTCAGCCTTCTGCTTCCCAAAATTCTCCTCTCTCCTTGTCCCACCTACTTCCTGCCTGGCCACTGGCCAATCAGTGTTTTATTTATTGACCAATCAGAGCAATTTGACATACAGACCATCCCACAGCACTTCCCCTTTTCTTTTTTTAAAAAGGAAGGTTTTAATTTTTATACATCTCCAAAGCCAGCTTGGTATATTTGGGAATTTGGGCATATCATCTCTTACTACTTCCTGCTGGAGGGGGGCGCTGTATCTTATGGGGATGCAAAGAAAATTTTAGACCTACCGGGTAGTCCATGAGGCTGTATTGTGTGAACCAGTTGCCTTGAAACCGCTCTGGATGTTGGATCATCTGGGCCATGGTGTCATCGGAGACCTTTCAGGGGGTCTTGGCTGGTGAAACCTGATGTATCTTAATCTGGAACAAATCCACAGCCTCTGGCTTTCTGTGGAAACAAAAGCAGAACCTCTTTTCCGAAGCAACATGTCCTTAAATCCAAATTTTGAAGTCAAGGTACCTTTAAAATATACATTTTGGCATAACTCAACAGCTTTTGTAATCAAATATTTTTCTTCAGTTACGAATATCAAAGACAACATAATCCAGATTCTCTGTGTGATAGCCATCTTTACGTGGCTTATTACCTTTACTGTTTTTTTTAAAACAATTTATTTTTAGATACTATTTGTTTATATAATGGTATATTTTTTTTGTCTTTTAAGCCTACGTACATTTTTACATGTATTATAAACTATTTCATCTGAATCATTTTTATTGTGAACTTATTGTTTTAAACTGTAGCCTTTTAAGCCTGAAACGGCGCAGTGGCTGCTGTCTCCGCCCATTTCAGCTTCCCAACATGACGGTGGTACATTTTCCGCCAGCTCTGGGAGTCATCAAGTCTCAGAAATAGTAGGTCTATGCTTTTATCAAAGCAGCGTGTAGCCCAGAAACCTATTTTTTTTTTAATACTAGTAAAGACTAAATCTACCACACAGTGTAATGTGCCACTGACAGGCACCTCATTACCGCCATACTGCTGGTCAAATGCACATGCCAGGAACCCGCCAGTGTTCAAACCCGCGTTTTGCGGCCTCTAGCTGTCTGTATGAGACAGAAAGCAGGAACCTGGCTTTGGCTCCGTTTAGAATTGGTTATTAAATATTCTCAGGTTAAAGGTGGAAACTCGAGCCGTTGGGCGCCATTTGTTGTTAACTGTTCTTTTTTTTTTTTCACAGTGATAAGCACATATTTTTATGGATGTGTTTAGGATGGAAAAGGATGGGAGAAGGGAGAGGAGGCAGGAAGGTGAAAGTATTATATACAAAGAGAAATGACAGAGACCACGCACTCCTTTAGCTCTTCGAGCTCTCTTTCTCTTTGTTTTACACATCTTCTGGATATGCATGCCATGTCAGTCTCTCTTCATAAAATGGTATCACAATTTGTGGACATTTCACATTAGCTTCTTTTGCAAGAACCAGGTCGGCTTCATCCATGAAGTGGCCTTCGCATTCCGAAAAAGGTACGGTGCCCTTTTCTTCGAAAGCAGCTTAACAGGCAGAGGGCCGATGGCTTCTGTTGTGCAATGGAACAACAGCTGAAAGCTCACACCTCTCGATAGTAGACTGACATTTAATAGAGGGATGTGGAAAAGAAGGGGATGCTGAGATGAAGCCATATATACACAGCCAAGAAGAATGGACAGCTGAATTCAAAAACTGTCAACAATTTCCAGAATTTAAAATGCTGAATCATGACAGGACACTAGTGGAATTCAGGTGTTTCTGGTACATGGACTGCTCTCACACAATGTGAGGTTGAACTGTTGACCTTGTGTACATCCTACTTCACAAATGAGTCTGTCAGATACACTAAGCCTATAGGCTAAAGATGATGCCCCAACACTGCTGGGAAACCTCAGGTGACTGCCCAGGCAGCTGACTGTTTCTGTCAACTCACAAATTTTTTGGAAGCTGCTTGCATGCACTTCCTGTTTTTATTTTTGTTAGCTAATATTATTCCCTTTTTGGGTCTCTGAGGGAGTTGAAGATTAGTTAGTTATGTTTAAAGATTAGTTAGTTATAGTTGAAAATTAATTAGGATAGAAAGTGCATTAGATACATCTTGGATTTACCAAAATAGGATAGATAATGGAATTATTTTCTCTGATTTGTCAAATACCTGTTTAGGTATTTATTACTTGTATATATTGTATATAGTTATTGTAATTTTGTATATAGTTTTCCTTTTATTAGTTATAACCTTTTGCTTTTTTTTTCTTTTTATTAAAATAGAAGAGGGGAAATGTAGTGATAATCTAATTGTACTGAAATATGATTTTGATTGTATGTTAATAAATAAAGTTGCCTGGGGGTCAGAGCTATTAGAGCCATAGCAAGAGTGTGGTGGTGGTGGTAGTGGTGGTGGTGGTGGTGGTGGTGGTGGCCTACGCCTTTAATCCCATAGATCTCTGTGTGTTCAGGGATACAGCCAGCATTGGAGACATATGCCTTTAAGACCTAGGGGGCTGTACATTCAGACAGTGATGAGGCAGTCACGTGTTTGGGTTTACAACCAATGAGAAGGCAGAACAAAATACTATAAAAAGATGAACAGACAGGATATAGCTCTCTTTCAGGAAGCTGGGACACCACAGGAGGAAGGGTGAGATTTTAGCTCTGAGCTCTGACCTCTCGGCTTTCTCTTTTACATTGTTTCTGTGTTTCTTATTTAATAAGACTGTTGGTTACATCTACATCTGGCGCCCCACGTTGGGTGCCATTTGTTGCTGGAGGGCTTCTCTCCAGGTTCCCCAAGCCCCGCAGTCCCACAATCCACTTATAAAATAATCACTCAGACACTTATATCACTTATAAACTGTATGGCCATGGCAGGCTTCTTGCTAACTGTTCTTTTATCTTAAATTAACCCATTTCTATAAATCTATACCTTGCCACGTGGCTGGTGGCTTACCGGTGTCTTTACATGCTGTTTCTCCTGGTGGTGGCTGCAGTGTCTCCCCCTCAGCCTTCTGCTTTCCAAAATTCTCCTCTCTCCTTGTCCCACATACTTCCTGCCTGGCCACTGGCCAATCAGTGTTTTATTTATTGACCAATCAGAGCAATTTGACATACAGACCATCCCACAGCAACATACCATATTTGTCTTTCTGAGTCTGGGTTACCTCACTCAGGATGATTTTTTCTAGATCCATCCATTTGCCTGCATACCTCATGATGTCATTGTTTTTCTCTGCTGAGTAGTATTCCATTGTGTATATGTGCCACAATTTATTTATCCTTTCTTCAGTTGCTTCAAAAGGGAGAAATGTAAGCTTTTTTTCTGCCCAGAAGCTGGGAATTGAGGAAGTTAATAGGACAGATTACCTCGGTGAAAATCTGTAGAGCCAGGCCCTTAAGATAACACATGTATCCTATGTACAGAACACAACTTCATGGAATAAGTGATATGTACTTTGAAAAGAATTTTGATGTATTTCTTATTGCACATACAGGATTATGTTACATACACCAGGAAACTTTTTTCCAAATTTTACTGTACTTAAATATGCCTAAAATAAAATGCCTGGTGTTAAGATCTAGAAGCTTGAACAAACACCATCTACTGAATCGTGTTAAACTAGATTTCCTTCTTCCTTCACACAGTTGTTACTCTTCCAGACCTAGTATTTGCAGAGACCCCATAAACACTTCTATGTCACAGTATATCATAGAGGGAAATCAGGGCAAGAACTCAAGTAAGAACCTGAAGGCAAGAACTGAACCTGAAGCCATGGAGACATAGTGTTTACTGACTTACTTTCCATGGTTCCTCAGCCTGCTTTCTTATACAACCCAGGATCCAGGTGCCAAAGGATCACACCACCTACAATGAACTAGGACCTCCCACATCAATCACTAATAAATAAAATGCCCAACAAAGTTACCTATAGGCCAATCTGGTAGAAATATTTTCTCTGTTGATGTTCCCTCTCTTATGATGACCCAAGTTTGTGTTAAGGTGACAAAAACTAAGTAGCATAATGAACCCTTTGTCAGCTTGTCACAAAAACACACTGTCATTATATCAATAACTTTTCCTGTCTGATTTATCCTCCTGAGTTCATGTTACTATCTCAGTATGAAATGTAGCATAACTTTAAAAGTCTCACTCATTAATAATTTCAGCACTTTAAAATTTCACTTTCTCTTTTTAAAAAAGTGTCCCTTTGAAAGTACAAAGTCTCTCAACTGTAGGCTCCTGTATTTTCTTACTCCAAGAGAAAAACCAGAACATGGTCACAGTTAAAGCAAAACTCCAATAGTGTAACTAGATCAGTGTCAGACCACTGAAACTCAGTATCCTCTGGGCTTCAAAGGTCTTTGGCTCCTCCCTTTCTTCAGCTCATGATGCAGATGACACTTGTCTCATAGGTAGAAGATGATGCCACTCCATATCTGCTACTGTCATTGGTAGCATTCCACTGTCCAGGCATCACCAATATGCTTGATTCATCAGTAAAAACGAGGCTGTATCATTATAAATGGTCCTCTATAAGTGCTAAGCCTCACCTTCACTTCATGACCCTTTACGCCCTGTGATATTCACTGCAACTAAGGCTTAGCCATCACCAATGTGTCCTCCTGGCCTCTCACAGTGCTAAACTGCAGCTGTTCTCCAGGACAACTTCAATCCTGCAGCTTCCATGCTGCTAAAATCAGTGCCACTTGGTAAACTCTTACCCATGACAAAGATTGGCTTCCAATTTGCAACATATCATAACCTTATTTGGACCATATTTTCTGTATACTGACCCTAGGGAAATATACTCTAGAAAAGTTCTCTCAATGATGCTGGTCTTTTCTTAGTCACAGTTCAACAGCATCAACTGTCCCAGTAAAGATTTGACCTCAATGGTGCTCTTCTCTTATTCATCACAAGATTCTTCAGCTCAAAATGACCAAAGCCCACAAATTATCGATTCAGAAACTACACTTATAAAGAGTTTGCTTTCCTCTGAATCTTCACACGCCAGATATCCATTATTTGCATTTCTTCCAATATTCTCATCTTCCAAGCTTCCATTCAGAACAGTGCACTATGTTCTTAGTACTTTTTCAGCCCAAAGTTTAAAATGCCAACACAATTCTACCCACAAAATACATGGTCAGTTCAATCACAACAACCCTATGATCTCAGTACCAAATTGTATATTAGTTTACTTGTAAAATCAACATGGAGAGGGAATAGTTTATTTGGCTTACATTTCTATGCCACAGTCATTCAATGAATGAAGTCAGGGCAGGAACTTCAAGGCAGAAAATAAAGGAGAGGCCAGAAGGAAACACTGATTACTAGTAGATTTAAACCCAATTTTTCACTTAGCTTGTTTTTACAAACCACAATACCATCTTCCCATAGGTGGAACCACCCAAATTTAGCTAAGTATTCCCATATCAATCCTTCATCAAGGAAATACTCCCATCTGGTGGGAATATTTTCCCAATTGAGGCCATCTCTTTCAGGATAACTCTAGTTTATGTCAAGTTGACAAAATAATAATGTACATATAGAAAACTAAAATTATTATAACTTTAATCCCAAATTTTCTAATATTGTAAAGTATATAAAGAAAATCATAATCAATTATTTTTTATTAAAACATGATTAAACAGTCACTCCGTTACACATTGAATGTATTTCCACAAAAGAGAATGCTGTGCTGTAATACATGCTCAACCAGAGAAATCATTTTGAATTTACCACAATTAGTTTATAATTACAAGATAATAAGTCTGGCCTAGAAAGCTTTAAAAAGTTGCTGAAATACAGAGTTACAAGGAAAACAGAGTTTCCATGGAACATTTCTGCTTTGATATTTCAGAGTGACCTTTCTACCAACTTCTCTTCTTTCCTGTCCTTATTACAGATATTTCTAAATAGAAAAATTAGCCTTATAACTTGAATATCTTCCAGAATCTGTTGCTCATGGCTAACAATGTAATGCTCATAATCTAAGGCTATGTCTAGAAGAGTAATTTCTCAGCTGAAATCAGATAGTCACATCTGACTTGTTCTGATACTGAAGCTGGAGGTTAAACTTCTATTTTCACACAGTTGCACCCTGATAAGGGGGTATATGTTAGGAGAAGAATGGCAGTAATTTTCCTAAATATATACAATATACATAGCTGGAAAATTGTTATTAAATTGAGAAACTAAGTAAAGGTATTTTAACAATCATTAGCCAATTATTATTAAAGTTGTGAGTTTAAAGAAATACTTCACTAATTATAACCCTGTAGGTTAATGTTAAGGAAAGTATTAATTCATGCTTCAGTGATCCTGGATGAGAAAGCTTTAGTCTTTTATACCAGACACAATGACACTGATTGAAAAATACTGATGTTTTACCACAATGGCATTAGAAAGCAAAGGTATTCTTAGTAGATGGCAGAACTGGAAAATATTCCCAAGATATATGGGCAGGAGGAAATGTCATTATCTTATTGAAAGATTAATGTATTCCAAAATTTCAGATATAAGAAAAAAATTTTGAGCAACATTATTTTATGCCATTCTATCTTGTGCTTTCACTTAAATTCAAACAGGACCTGCATTTAAATGTCCAAATAATAAAGCAACATGGCTTCCTTGGTTTTACATGTGTGTGGTAATAACAAAAGTATAAAAATAGACAATGATTCAAAATATACTCCAAATGCCATGATATTGGTACAAAAAATAAGATAGAGATAATAGAACACAATTGGGTGTCCTGAAGTTGTAAAAAAAAAAAAAAAAAACACATTGCAGGAAGGAGAGCACTTCTGATAATTAGTACTGTGTAAAAGAAATAGAGTACCTATTTTTAGAAAGGTGAGACTATACCACTGTTTCTAATGAGTTATAGAAATCAAGACATAATTTGTTAAATCCTCAATGTAAGATTTGAATAAATGAGGCTTATAGAGACAAGGTAGTAGGAAAAATTAGGACATACAAGTGGAGAAGGTGGACTAGAATCAAAAGTAAAAACAGACTCATGACATTTCAGTAAATTGAAAACCTATTCACAGCAAAGTCAGCCATCAGAAAGAATGGACAACTTACAGAATACAAGTAAATAGCAGTCCAGTCATCCTTGTTCCACATCTAGCATCTTCCTATGAGTGAGTACATACCATATTTGTCTTTCTTAGTCTGAGTTACCTCCGCCAGGATGATTTTTTCTAGATCCATCCATTTGCCTGCAAACCTCATGATGTCATTGTTTTTCTCTGCTGAGTAGTATTCCATTGTGTATATGTGCCACAATTTATTTATCCATTCTTCAGTTGAAGGGCATCTAGGTTGTTTTCAGGTTTTGGCTATTACAAAAAATGCTGATATGAACATAGCTGAGCAAGTGCTCTTGTGGTGTGATTGAACATTTCTTGGGTATATGCCCAGGAGTGGTATAGCTGGATCTTGGGGGAGATTGATTCCCAATTTTCTAAGAAAGTGCAATATTGATTTCCAAAGTGGTTGTACAAGCTTGCATTCCCACCAGCAGTGGAAGAGAGTTCCCCTAGTTCCACATCCTCTCCAGCATAAAGTGTCTTCAGTGTTTTTGATCTTAGCCATTCTTACAGGTGTAAGGTGGTATCTCAGAGTTGTTTTGATTTGGATTTCCCTGATGATTAGGGACGTTGAGCAATTCCTTAATTGTATTTGAAAGCTATATATGTGAGGAATTACTCTCCCAAATATATAACAAACTCTAATAACTCAGTAGCTTAAGAGCTAATGCTCAGGCATGGTGATGCCTCCAGAAGCTCCTTTATTATAAAGGATTGTCTTAGCTGTCTTAGGTTTTCTATTTGTCCATATGAAGTTGAGTATTGTTATTTCAAGGTCTGTGAAGAATTGTATTGGGATTTTGATGGAGATTGATAGGAGAGCTACTGATTTTTTTTGAGTTAATCTTGTATCCTGCCACATTACTGAAGTTGTTTATCAGTTGTAGGAGTTCCCTGGTAGAATTTTTGGGGTCATTTATGTAGACTATTATATAAACTCCAAATATGGAAAGTTTGACTTCCAACTTTCTAATTTATATCCCCTTGATTTCCTTTTGTTGTCTTATTGCTCTAGCTAGGACTCTGAGTACTATATTGATATGAGGACAGTGGACAGCCTTGTTTTGTACCTGATTTTAGTGGAATCGCTTTGAGTTTCTCTCCATCTAGTTTGATGTTGGCTATTGGCTTGCTGTACATTGCTTTTATTATATCTAGGTATGTTCCTTGTATTCATGATATCTCCAGGATGTTTATCATGAAGGGATGTTGGATTTTGTCAAAGGCTTTTTCAGCATCTAATGAGGTGATCATGTATTTTTTCCTTTCAGTTTGTTTATATTATGTATTACATTGACAGATTTTCATATGTTGAACCATCCCTGTATCTCTGGGATGGAGCCTATTTGATGATGATGAATAATTTTTGTGATGTGTTCTTGGATTCAGTTTGCTGGTATTTTATTGAACATTTTTGCATCAATGTTCATGAGGGAGATAGGTCTTTAATTCTTTTTCTTTGTTCAATCTGTGTGATTTGGGTATCAGGGTAACTGAAGCCTTATAGAAAGAGTTTGGCAATGTTCCTACTGTTTCTGTTGTATGGAACAATTTGGGGAGTATTGGTATTAGCTCTTTGAAATTCTGGTAGAATTCTACACTGAAACAATCTGGCCCTGGGCATTTATTGGTTGGGAGACTTTTAATGAGTGCTTCAATTTCCTTAGGACTTATAGGTCTATTTAAATAGTTTATCTGGTCTTGATTTAATTTCAGTATATGGTATGCTGGGGATGTCTTTCTGTATGCTATGAATGTATTGCTCTGATGGGTTGATAAATAAAATGCTGATTGGCCAGTAGCCAGGCAGGAAGTATAGTATAGGTGGGATAAGCAGAGATGAGAATTCTGGGAGGAAGAAGGCTCAGTCAGGGAGATGCCAGCTGTCACCAACATGAGAAGCAAGATGTAAAGTCCCAGTAAACCATGAGTCAAATGGCAACTTATAGATGAATAGAAATGGCTTACTTTAAGATATAAGAACTAGATAGCAAGAAGCCTGCCAGGGTCATACAGTTTGTGAGTAATATAATTCTCTGTGTGTTTACTTGGGTCTGAGCAGCTGCAGGCCTGAGCAGGACTGGAGAAAACTCCAGCTACAATGGTACCTATCCAGAAAATTAAAAACAGCTTGGTATTTGCATATAAACTGACATGTGGACCAATGGAAATGAACTGAAGACCCTAACATTAATCCATACACCAATGAACACATGATTTTTCACAAAGAAGCCCAAACTATACATTGGGGGAAAAGGCATCTTCAACAAATGGTGCTGGCATAACTGGATGTAAATATATAGAAGATTACAAATAGATCCATATATATCACCATGCACAAAACTCAAATCCAGGTAGATAAATGACCTCAGCATAAATCCAGCTACACTGTACCTGATACAGGAGAAAGTAGGAAGTAGCCTAGAATGCATTGGCACAGGAGGCCACTTTCTAAATATAACACCAGTAGCACAGACACTGAGAGCAACAATTAATAAATGGGACTTCCTGAACCTGAGATGCTTCTGGAAAGCAAAGGACAAACTGCATAAGATGAACAGCAGCCTTCAGAATGGGAAAAGATCTTCGCCAACCCCACATCTGACTGAGGGCTGAGCTCCAAAATATATAAAACACTCAAGAAACTAGACAGCAGAATACCAAACAATCAAATTAAAAATGGGTTACAGAACTAAACAGAGAATTCTCAACAGAAAAATCCCAAATGTCTGAAAGACATTTAAGAAATTGCTAAATATCCTTAGCCATCCCATAAATTCAATTCAAAATGACACGGCGATACCATCTTGCACCTGTCAGAATGGCTAAGATCAAAAACACTGAAGACAGCTTATGTTGGAGAGGATGTGGAACAAGGGGAACACTCATTTACTGATGGTGGGAGTGCAAACTTGTACAGCCACTCTGGAAAAGAGTATGGCCATTTCTCGGAAAATTGAAAATCAATCTACCTTAACACCCAATGATACCACTCTTGGGTATATACTCAAGGGATGTTCAATCATACTACAAGGACACTTGCTCAACTTTGTACATAGCAGCATTATTCTTAATAGTCAGAACCTGGAAACAACCTAGATGCCCATCAACTGGAGAATAACTAAAGAAAATGTGGTACATGTACACAATGGAGTATTACTCAGCTGTAAAAAGCAATGACTTCATGAAATTTTCAGGCAAATCAATGGAACTAGAAAATATCCTGAGTGAGGAACCCAGACTCAGAAAAACAAACATGACATGTACTCACTCATAAATGAATACTAGATGTAAAGCAAAGGATAATCAGACTACAACCCACAGCTCCAAAGCAGCTAGGACACAAGGAGGACCCTAAGAGGAATGTATGGATCACCTTGGGATGGGGAAACAGAGGAGATCCTGATTAGTAAACTGGGGATGTGGGGGGGAGGGGCGGGCACTAGAGGGTACGGGATGGGGGATGAGAACATGAAGGACTGGGATGGTCAAACTGGAAGAGCAACAGAGTGGGAGAGCAATGAAAAAGATATTTGATACAGGGAGACATTATCGGGTAAGGGAGAAGCCTGGAGCTAGAGAAATTCCCAGAATTCACAAGGACAACCCCAGACTAGACTACTAGCAATAGTGATGAGGGTGCCTGAACTGGCCTACCCTGGTAATCAGATTGGTGAATAACCTAACTGTCATCACAGAGCCTTGTTCCAGTAACTGATGAAAGCAGATGCAGAAATCTACCAACAAGCACCAAGGTGAGCTCCAGGAGTCCAGTTGAAGAGATGGAAGAGGGATTATATGAGCAAGGTGGATGAAGATCATGATCAGTAAATCTACAGAGACAACTGAATGAAGCTCAAAGGAACTCACAAATCTTAGGCCAACAGCTGTGGAACCTGCAAGAGACCAGACTAGACCCTCTGCATACAGGAGATAGTTGTGTAGCTGAGTCTGTTTGAGGGGACCCGACAGTGTGATCAGGATCTATCCCTGGGTGCATGAGCTTGCTTTCTGATTCCAATTACCTATGGTTGAACACCTTGCTCACCCTTGATGTAGGGGGAAGGGGGTTAGTCCTGCCTCAACTGAATGTACCAGGGTTAGATGTCCCCCCATGGGAGAACTTACCCTATTGGAGGAGAGGATGAGGGGCGTGTCTGGGGCAGAAAGGCAGGGGTGGGGGAGCGGGAGGAGGGATGAGAGAGGTATTGTGGTTGGTATGTAAAATGAATAAAAAAGAGCTAATGATCATAAAATAGACTAAACATTGCTCTAATAGACTAAATATTACAAGTGACTTGTGGATACATCAAAAAAAAATCTACAGTACTAATTACCAGGAAAGGGCACATTTCTATCAGAATGTCATACTACCTCTCTTCAATAAGATGTTCATTATCCAAAAGATAAATGAAAACCTTGAATACAAAGATGTAGAGGATAGAGAAAGTTTGCATTCTATCAGGGTGAATGCAATGAATACAGCCATTAGGAAAAGCAGTAAGGTTATTCATTGCTATGTAAGACTCTCATATGATTCAGTAATCCTGTAGCCATTATACATCCAAGTGAAATGATGTGCACCTATGGAAAAACATTATCTGCATTCTCATACTTAATATTACACTATTCACAATAGCTAACATATGAAACTAATCTAGATTTATGCCAACAGACAGGAAAATAAATAATTTGTAGTATGAATACATCAGGGAATTTTATCTATTTAGGAAGAGAAAGAAATTCTGTTATTTAGTAACAACATGAATAAAATTTGAATCATTAAGCCAAGTGAAATAAGACACACACACACACACACACACACACACACACACACACACACACACACTAAAACAAAACATAAGAGGTACACTGTGGTCTCACACATATATAGAGTTAAAGGAAGTTTATCTCATAGGAATTGAGATTAGAATGGCAGTACTGGAGATTGGGAAGAATACAAAGGAAACAGGGAAGGGAGTATTCATAAGCAGATACTTAGTGTCAGTTAGTGAGGTCTCATATGATATGATAACAGGTGAAGCTAGTGGCTGATGTTTGTCCTCTATATGATACATTCTCATATTGTCACCTTCAAGCTTTCTTGGGTCAATAATGTAAGCAATGGTACCTTTTTGTGGTATTGTATTCCCCAAAATATTGTGCATGCTAATAAACTTATCTGGGGCCAAAGACAGAGCAGCCACAATATTAACCATAAAGGATAGGCAGTGGTAGCACACGCCTTTAATCCTAGCATTCCAGAGGCAGAAATCCATGTGTTCAAGGATACAGACAGGCATGGTGACTCATCACGCCTTTAATCCCAGAAAGCAAGCCTTTAATCCCAGGGAGTGGTGGTAGAAAGCAGAAAAGTATATAAGGATGAGAAACAAGAAGCATTTGGCTGGTTAAGCATTTGGCTGGTTAAGCTTTCAGGCTTCAAGCAGCAGTTCAGCTGAGAGCCATTGGGATGAGGACACAGAAGCTTCCAGTCTGAGGAAGCAAGACCAGCTGAGGATCCAGCAAGGTGAGGTAGCTGTGGCTTGTTCTGGTTCTCTGATCTTCCAGTGTTCACCCCAATACCTGGCTCAGGTTTGATTTTATTAATAAGAACTTTTAAGATTCATGCTACACCTTTTGATTCTTTTGCCAAGCATTCCAAGGATGTGCCTTTAGCATACTCCTCTAGGTAACATCACTTTGCTCAGTTCACAGTGAACTTCATATAACTCTAGCAAATACTCTAATCCTATAGCATTTTTAATTCTATTCAATATTGCTCAAAATATTTCAAACTATGATGTTGATTTCAAAATATGATAAGTCTATATGTTTTTCAAAGTGCCTAACCCTGTGCTCTTATATATTCAGTATAACAGTATGTGCTCTGTTCAGTTAGTTGGGCTGTTTGAAATTTGTTAATCTATGTAATTTTTAATATCAGGAACACCTTAATGAACT
This sequence comes from Peromyscus leucopus, assembly GCF_004664715.2. NCBI lineage: Eukaryota > Metazoa > Chordata > Mammalia > Rodentia > Cricetidae > Peromyscus > Peromyscus leucopus. The sequence goes on from NC_051064.1 coordinate 38,610,456, forward strand.
ATGTGTTCATATAAACTATAAAATATACAGCATTTCATTGTGCTATTTCCATTTGTTGGAAAGCTTTGTGACTAGATGCAAATGATCAAGTTTCAGGGAGAAGCCCCATGAGATATCAGAGATGAAGGTGGTAATGGAAGTTACAGTCTTTAGAGTACTGTTGAAGAGCTTAGTTTATTATTCTACATATCAGAGGAAGTGTACTAGTTACTTTTCTATTGATAAAATGAAACACTATGACCATAGGCAGCTTAGGGAAGAGATGGTTTAATTCCTCTTATGGTTCCAAAGGGATAAGAGTCTATAACACAGCAGCAAGCAGCAGGTCATGGAGGTAGGAGCTGAGGGATCACATCACCAACTCCACTAAATCATTTTAGTTGCTTTTTGAAGTCATGCTAAAAGTGGGCACAGCATGGGGGGAGAGGAAAGGAAAATGAATTAGAAGAAGGATTTGATGGCAGGCACTTTCATAGGTCACCAGTGACGTAATGTTTTTCTTCTGGTTTTAGATTGCATATACCACTTATTTAACTAACTCAGAGTTCACCCAGGCAGTAGCAAGGTAGAGGCTATAATGAACATTGATGTTGTCTCTGGCACATTCTTGCTTGTTTATTTGAGACAATTTTTAAAGTAGCCTAGTCTGGCCTCAGAGTTATTCTGTAGCTCAGAATGACTTTGAACTTCTGATCCTCCTCCTTCATGTTGAGGGGGGTCTCTGCAAACTCCAAGGCCAATAGGAGGCCCATCCAAAAGATCTGCCAGAGACAAGAAGGGAATCCTGTTCAATATGACTCAGTAGCCGGTGTTCGTTCTAACTTTGAAAGTCTGATACCTGGTAGTTTATTTTAGGCATGTTTAAGAACAGCACAATTAGGAAAAATGTTTCCTGGTGATAATTAATGTGTACTGCACAATAAAGCTTAAATTACGACTACATTGAAACTCTTTGTAAAGGACATGTGACATCTCCCATAAAGATAGGTTCTAAGAAAAACTGGGAAAAATAAGCTCACAAAGATCTGGAGGAGGAATCCATTGCCTGCTGTGTCCTTTGCCACACAGATAGCACAAAGATCACCATGCTATTAACCACCTCTGTTCCCAGCCTTCTGGGCAACAACAACAACAAATCACATTATATATCTCTCTGTTTGAAGAGACAACCCTGCGTGTTTAACCTTCCTGGTTTCCCTAGTGCTTATCTGTGACCACAAGAACCTCTGTGCCTCCTACACTACTACTTCTCAGATGCTGACATTATAAGCATGTGGCACCGCACCTGGTTTTGTGTGGTACTAGGATCAAACTTAGGACAGCCTATGTGTTAGACAGGTATTCTACCAATTGAACTCTATACCTGACCCTGATAAATTATTAAAATTATAAACCTCTGCAGAATCCTTGCACAAGTATTAGTATGCTCAGAATTACCTTGCTTCATAATTTTCTTTCTTTTTTTTTTTCAGACACGTGTGCTCTACTTTTAAGATTTCTATCTACTACTCCTAAGGAAAGGTACATCAAGTATATAAATTATTTACTCTGATTTACACACAGAAACTTTTTGAAATAAAAAACTTAAACAGTTATTTCAACCAAAAACACAAAAATAATTGGAAAAGAGAATAAAATTGATATTTATCTTAATGTATAATAAACACTATATAACAAGCCTACATTTACTATCCCATATAATCTGCATATAAAAGCTCTATGAGGTAAAAATTAATTTTACCCAATTGAAGATGAAAAACAAATACTGTTTAATATTTTCTTATGCAAGTAGTCTTTTTTTTTTCAGTAAGATTGTAAACCCTGCAGTTGTCTGTGTAGGCTAAAGCCTCCCTTCACAGAAACTTGATACAAATTCCTTCCCCATATTTGAATTTGTTTTTCAAATTCTATTTTAAAATTCAGGCCTTTGCACTTTGCATAAGCAAAGTGTAGGCCATGGACAATAACTCAAACAGTGACTTTTTAATTTCTGTAAACCAGTAAATTTCAAAAATTTCATATTACTAAGCTGTTCCAAACAACATAATGCAAAACAAAATAAAACATTGTTTTCTGTTTCCATCATACATTGATGCTCATGTATGACATTTGTGTAAGCATATGGGGAATTACCTTCTACACTAACTCTTTGAAATAATTTACATGGTAATTTCTATGTTATTGTATGCTTTTGCCATTGGAGATCTGTTCAATGTAGATAAAGTATTGATACATTCTTTCTCACCTTTGCCATTTTTGAATCACTGATAATTATATGCAGTGACTGGTGATAAACTGATAACCAAATCTACAAATGTAATATACTTTTTCAGTATTTCATTGTCCTTTCATCTGTGGAGTGACCACAATCAAAGGGCATGTAGAGGCATATCCTCAGACCCATGTTTCCTAAGTATATTTGAAAGACCAAATGGTATGCAAAATTGATTTGGTAAATGTGCCTCTGCTTCCCAATTGTATCAGTTATTTTTCTTTTACATATTTTGACAATGACTGTCTCCTAAAAGCCTAGGTACCAACAATATGTTGTTAATTTTCCAACATCCACAAAATCAAATTAGAAGACTCATAAAAATTCCCCAAGCTATAATTGAAACATTTGGAATTCATGAAATGAAATTGTGTTGTCTCAATAAATCTGATGTACATTCAGACTGCCTTTCAGTGACTTTTGAATTGATGCTAGGCATTGTTTGGATGAAACAATTTTGTTGTTAATAGGACAATCTGCCTCTGAGGCAAACAGAATTAAGCAGCATTTCATGTCTTTCTCTATAAAAGAATTTATGTAGGAATAATAAAATGCTACTCTCATTAAAATATTGTCAGTTTACTTAATTCATATAAAGTCAAATTGTGTAATAATAGATAGTAATTGAGTCACTTTTTCCATGCAAGTTCTATGAAACTTTACTCTTGGTCATAATTATTATAGAAAATATTTGTGTGGTTATACTTAGGATAACTATTATTATACTATTACCAGTGACAAATCTTAATTGAGGAAGTTCAAAAAATTATTTTATCAGGTGTGATGGTACAGCCATTTATGTAACCAAAGCATCATTTCTATCATTTGTAAGCCAACCAAACCACAAAAAAAACATAATATTCATAGATGTATTTGAATGATAACAAATAAAGGATATATTATGACCGATTTTCAGTGTAGTTGGGAAAATCTGAGCTCAAAGTTGATTCAACAAACAACAGACAGAATGTCTTAGCCTCGGCTTATTTGTGTCACTATTTTCTCCACACTGAAACATTACCTCCTGGAGAAAGAAGGGAGACTTACAAAATTCAGAAGGGCCAGAAAGTAACAAGATTCATTGGGCTACAAAAGCGTGATCAGTCTTGAGGGAAGATTTTCCAATGAAGCTGAATGCAAGTTAGGTAGAGAACTCCAGGGACTTAACCCTGGTGAGTCAGTACCCATGATGAGGTGGGATTTTCAGTGATGCACCTGACATTGAATCACCTACATTCCTTTAATAACCCCAATAAATTCATGAATCCCCATAGCTAGACTTGGTGGAATCATTTCTTTGTTCATTAATAGTGTTCAGTCACACAATGATACTAGTTTCCCAGATGACTGAGAAACAATGAAACTTCACTTCTCACTCATTTCTCTAATTGAAAGATAATGTCTCTGTTATTTGTCTTAGAAGGTACTGAATTTGTGCTGCCTGTTTAACCTGTGGCAGAACTGGAAAGGAGTCCTTGTACTTCACTGTGTGTCATGTCCTTGATATTATCTTTTCCTTCATAAATAACTGTTAGTGTTTTTCTCTGAAGATTTTGCCAACACATGTATGTGGTAATGTATTGTGTCCCCCAATATACTATGTCCCCCAATAAAACTTGCCTGGAGATCAGAGGAAAAAGCCAGCCACTCTATAGAAGTCAAGCAATGGTAGCACATGCCTTTAATTCTATCGCTTGGCAAGCAGGGATCTGTTTGGATCTCTGTGAGTTCAAGGCCACACTGGGAACAGAGTCAGGTGTGGTGGCACACGCCTTAAATTCCAACACTAGTTAACCATGGAGGTCTGTACAGACAGACAGGAAGTGACAGACCTGGGCAGGAAGAGAAAGAGATGTAGCTGGACAGAGTGAGCAAATCAGATGGCAGAACAGCAAGGCATATAGGCATGGGTGGACAGGAAGTAGCTTGCTTTTGGAAGCTGTGGAGTTGGTGAGGTGAGGTTAGCTTGTAGCTTTCCTTATTTCCCTGATCTCTCAGGTTTTCACCCCTATATCTGTCTCCATGTTTTTTATTAATAAGACCGTTTAGCAAATCATCTACACATGTATTCAAAATGAAGATTTTGAATATTTTCATCTGAATTTATTCCTTGTCATGGAAAAAGAAACAGGGTATTCAGTGTCTTTCAAAATTTAGTTCAAGAATCAGGAAATGTTGTTTTCTGGATGCTTTACCGATGTGACCTAAAATAAGAGTGGAAATTGGGGCATAAATTAGGTGCCATGCTTATTTCTACTCTGTGAATAAGAAAACAAATTCACCAATAGGACTGTGGCTATAACAAAATGTACAGGAATTCACACAGGTCACATAATTCCTAAGAGGTTAAATCATTATCACAAAGTTAGGACATATTGAAAAGCTGCTTCACAATGGTTTTTAAGGTTTAATCATGAAAATGTATTCCTCTCAAGAAACTTCTCTTTCACCCTCTCAAATGCTGAGTGTACATTCATACATAATTCTAATACCTTCATCTAAGTGTAGGTGCACTTCCTTCTTGTCTTAGAATGCATTTTTTATCTCAAAAGTTATGTACACATAAATATCAAGTATGTTCCCCAGTGCCAACAAATGGTATATAAAGTGCATGACTCAAGTTTTCCAATAATTAAGTGTGCTACCATCTCTTCTTCACTTAACAAGAAATTAAAACATTAATTTACTCTACAAATTATAAAACTTTTTGGTCAGGCACTGTGCTAGGCATTATGGATATTGTAATAGTAAAAAAAAAAAAGGCTTATGCAATAAGCCTATTTAGCCTGTGTAAGAACAGAGACATCAGCTTAATGATCTCTATGTCAATAAATGCTTAAGTTCATCCAAACAGAGCTCTGTACCAGACATGGAGTCTAAGTCTCCATCTATACTTCCCTAACCACAGATAATGTAGCTAAGGAAATTTATTTGATGTAAAGTTTGAAGAGAAGATCAAGAGTTACATAATTAAAATGGAATGTGCACATAATATTTACAATTGAGAACAGCTTGAGCAAAGATATTTGATGAAAAACAAAAGATGGCATGAAGGGAAATCAAAGATGCTTGATTCTGTCTTCTAATGCCTATTAGGATCTATATCCTCCCTTCTACATATAATTGGTCACTGCTATGATCTGAATTGTGTCCCAATCAAAAAAAAAGTAAGTAAATAAATAAATAAAAAATAAAAATAAAAAATCTTATGTCCTTATCCCTGTACTTGAGAATGAGACATTATTTGGGAATGAATCATCATAGATGCAATTAGGTAAAATAATTCTGTCCTAGAACAGAGTACACCCTTGTTCTGATATGACAGGTGCCCTGTAAGAAGAAAGTCATATGAAGGCAAAGTCATAGGGATGCCTGCTACTTATAAGATTCAAATCATAATTATGCAGCTGAGGACAAAGAAATGCCAGTGACTGCCAGTAAATACTCTGAAGCGGCCAAAGGCTAAGTAGGATCTCCCCAGGAGTTCTAGAACAAGAACTTCCCTGAAGACCTAGTTTCCTTCTATGCTCTCCATCTTGTGTAATGTTGAAATGTTGTTCTGCTCTGTTTTAAAGAGTAGGTCATTGCAGAAGCACTAAAACTCACAAGCCAACATCAAGTCCAACCCAGAAAAACTGCTTTATCATTATTTTTATTTACTCTTCTCTCATATATTACATGCCCATTGCATTTTTCACACCTTCCTCTCCTCTCAATCCTCCCCACCCACTTTACTTCTTCCTCAGATCCACTCCTCCTCTGTTTCCCTTCAGATAAGAGTCAGCTTCCCAGGGCTATCAACCAAACATAATTTTAAAAAATTACAATAAGACCAGGCACCTACCCTCATATCAAGGCTGGATGAGGCAACCCAGTAGGAGGAAAAGGATCCAGAAAGCAGGCAGAAGAGTCTAAGACAGTCCCTGTTCCCATTGTTAGGAATCTCACAAGAACAAGCCACTCAAGCATAACATACATGCAGAGGAACTAGCTCAGACCCATACAGGCTCCCTGATTTTCGGCTCAGTCTCTGTGAGTCCATATGAGTCCTGGTTAATTGATTATGTGGGCCATGTTCTTCTGGTGCTCTTGACCCCTCTGACTCCTACAGTCCTTCATCCTCCTCTTCTGCGGGATTCCCCGAGCTCCACCTAATGTTTGGCTCTGGGTCTCTGGATCTGTTTCCATTAATTGCTGGATGAAGACTCTCTGATGATATACCAGTCTACCAGTATAGCAGAGTATCATTAGGAATAATTTTATTGATTTTTGTTTTTTTGCCAGTCCTATTTGGTTATATCATAGGTCTGTATGCTATCCAGCCTTTGGTTCCTGGCCCTCCAAGCAGCATCAGGCATGGCTCCTTCTAGTGGCAGGGATCTCAAACTGGACCAATCATTGGTTGGCCACTCCCACAATTTCTGTGCCATCTTTATCCCACTACACCTTGTAGGCAGATCAAATTGTATGTCGAAAGCTTTCTGGCTGATTGGTGTCTCAATTCATCTACTGGAAGCCTTTCCTTGTTTGTTACAGAGATGAGCTGTTTAGACTCCATGTAGTATTAACAAGTAAACCTGGACAGAAAATGTACTGAAGAAATTTCTTTTAAAAATCTTTTATCACAAGGTCCAGAGTGCCTGGAGCTGGAACTTTCCTGAATCACCAGCTCCTAGAGAGCTAGATTTCATGGTACCAGAAGGTACTATGAAAGCTTCCAAAGGAAGGAAGCAACCAACAGACCTCTCCAGAAGCTATCACACATATGAACCACTTCAACCAGCAAGACAGAATAACTTTAAAGGCTTAGTATTGGAACATGTACCTTGATGGTAACCAAGAGTTCTTTAATTGGACTTAAAACCTGTTCAACAAGAGGAAACACATGCCTCGCACTTGAAACCTAGGCAATTACTCAATGCTAGTGAAATCATAGATCTTGGAGAACCTATAACTACCACTTTGATATATCAGAAAACCTGAAACAACAATTCTAACACTTTCCTTATATCCAAAGACATGTGAGGCTGTCATCCATCATTAAGGAAACTTGTCTTTGCAACAGAAAGAAATCACCACAGAAAACCGCAACAAATCGAAATACAGAGTTGTGGAGCCCATTACCAACAGATACATCTATAAAAAAACTCCCATGCCCAAAGCTCAGGGAACATTGTGGAAGAGTGGGTGGAAGATGGAAGAGCCAGAGGATCAAGGAATTGCTGTGAGATTGTGTCAGCTAGTAATGTCAGAAGCTACAGCTGGAAGTCTCACCCGTGTGACTGCCCAAACATGACTTGAACAAGGACCAATCGACTTATCAAAATGGTTTGGGAAAAGTCTGTGGGGCCTCAGTGGAACTACTGGAAAATATGGAATCCCGAGAGAAGGAAAAGCAGTCTTCTACAGGAAAATATGTATCACCTAATGTATACATACATGAATGTAACAACAGTTAGTGAAAAAACTGAAAATGAATTTGAAAGCGAACAAAGATAGATATATGGGAGGATTTGGAAGGAGGAAATGGAAGAGAGAAATGATGTAATATATTGTAATTTCAGAAGTAAAATTTTAAAAAAAAATCCCATGTCAAATGAGAAAAGGAAATTTCCTTTATGGTAGCCAAACACCAAAAACTGAAAATTATTTTCAATCAGAGCAACAGAATAAATTTTGGCATCAGCATTTTGTTCCCTCATATGCATGTGTATATATGCCATTAAATATGAAAGAGAAAATATAAATAAATTCAGTTAGCATACTGTTAGCACATCAAGTTTCATTGCATAATGGACATTGCTTGCAAGAATGTGCAATTATCAAGTAAGCCCTGTAATTACAAAATCAATCACTTGAAAAACAGCATAATCAGGACCTAGATAATAGAAACAAACTGCTGAAATACTTTTTAATTTTTGTCATTCAAAACTTGATGCCCTTTTCAAAGTATTGTTATTGTTTCTCAGAAGCTGATTACCAATTACAAAGTTTATAGAGTGCATCTCACTGCTAGCTCACTTCTCCTGCGGAGTATTATTTATACACCTGGGATAACAAAGAGCATTAAAAGGAGAATTTTTATTGTTGTAGAGATTTTAAAGCCTCAGATAAAACTAGTTGATAGGCATCTGTTTAACAAGACCAATGACATTCAAGGTAACTTAATTTTTAAAAAACAAGATCATGTATGAGCCATACATGTTTTCATCATTTCTATATTAGATAGAAGGATTTTAATAAGAGTAAATGCATGCCAACACTGAATCATAACTTTCTATGTAGCATAGATATTTTTAGTTAAGGGAATTTAGTAATATCATACTGTTCAATTACTTATAAATGTAAATTGTAGTTCTTGGTTATCTCCCATTCTCTGAAATGTTATATAAATAAATTTAATAATGATTCATTATATAATCCAAAATTATATTGTTCATTCAAACAAATAACTGTAATGATGCTATCTTGAACTTTAAATTTTATTTCACATGTTCTATCCATTCTTATAGTCCATTGACACACAAACAACTTTGCAAATGAAAGATGACTTTATTATTCAATGTCATCAGTTGTAGATAGATTTTTATATTGTCATCTTTTTGTTGTTATATGGAGTTCAAAATGTCTTTTAAAATTACTTCAAAGGAAATATTTTTATGGCTAGATGGCCTTTGTGTAAGGAGCTGCACATAGTCACACCAATTACCTCTCTCTCTCTCTCTCTCTCTATATATATATATATATATAATATATATATATATGTGTGTGTGTGTGTGGTGTGTGTGTGTGTGTGTGTGTGTATAATGTGTTCTGAAAACAGGAAAATGCATGTCACTTAAAATTAGAAACACATAACATGAATGCAACTTTCTCCCAAGGATTACTTTATTAGTGCTACATTTGAGGAAACAAAAAATAGAAGGCTCTCAGAGTATATAACCTGGATTTGACTTATGACATGAAAATGTGTTAAAGATTTTGTATTTTTCCATGAAAGTATAGACTCCTGAGTATTGTTGTACTCTAATAGCCTTCCAATTGAGTTGATGATGAGGTGGAATGTTGGGGGAAGAGAGAAAAAGCCAAGTTGAGCACAAGAATTAGAGAGGGTGATCTATTACTTTTCAAATTTGCATCTAGTCAGTCATAGGTCATCTTTGACTCTTCCCAGAATCTGCCTTGGGCTGCAAACTATTCACAGATAATTCAGAATGCAAATGTACAATGTGAATTACTGGACTTCAATTGGACAATTTAGTAAGAAATATACTAGAAATTCTGATCAAATGTTTTTCCCTAAAAAAAGCTGATCTTAATAATGCTTTGTCATCTAGTTGCACATTCATATGCATTGTTATTAAGTTTTGTACCCCTTGCCAAAAGGAAAAAAATTAAAATATTTTAAATAGCATCTACTTATATCAAAGAACTAATATCCCAGTCTCTAATAAATACAAGCATGTATTTCTAATTACTGAATAAATATTCATACTTCCAATACCTCCCATTTAGCATCTTGTGAATTACAGTTCCTCACACTTGGCTTCCTGACTTCCTTATATTAAAGCATCAAATACCTTCTATAGGGTCTTGAATATCGGACTCACCCGATATTTATCTTCGTCTTGTGGACCTCAACTCACACTCTAAAATAAGAGTTTGCCACTTATCTGTACCTGGTATTAATATTTGAGACTCTTTCATGAAATGACTCCTTGTTTTCCTCAACTCGGGCAGATATTGAGGGCACTCTTCTCCACCAGGTGGGCTAAGTGAGAATTAATCTTGTTCACACAGCATATTATATTTAGCTCCCTTGCACACAGAGTGTCTTTTGTGTGGTTCCCTGTTTTATTTTTTAAACATACTCTCAGTTTTTAATTATACAACAAATATTTTGTTCCAGCTGCCTTTAAGTATTTCCTTTTGTAAAGTACTATGAGGCACTTGATTATGGAATGAATATGCCCACAATACTGGTATGAAAATGTTCTTTGTCAGGTACTATTAGCATTTGACTAATGGCCTCTGTGAACAGAGTATTAACATTGAAGGACCTTTCTATGAGATCATGTTGGTTTATTCTGGACCCAGCAAAAATGAATACAAATACTTGTAAAATTTAGTGCTCCAAACTTAACCTGATGAGTACTGCCTTTACAATGTAATCTTAATTAACTAATTTTAATCATTCATGATAAAACAAATCAGGATTTTATTTTGAAAAAAAAATTTTATTTAAAAAGTACATGTAATTATTAAAATTATATTTTATTTTTAAAACATATACATATTTTATGTTGTTTAGTGTATGTAGCATGAAGACTGGTAATATTGAAAATTGCCTTTTCTAAGATATGGCAAGCATTTGCAGAATTTGTGAAGGCTTATATGAAAGATTATAGTACGATATGACTCTAGTATATAGTAAACCCTAGAATCATTGTATAGTATGGACAATAAAAATGCAGTCTTTTGGTATTTACTTCTATAGCACTATACTTAAAGTTGTCGTCAAAGGATAAAACAATGCCTATAGCCTGGGTGCCAGTAAATTAGAACAGATCCAGGCTGCAGGGCTGGAACAGGATGCAAAATCTCATCCTCTGATTTGAAAGGAGGTTTCCCCTCAGACCTTACATCTGGAATCACCAAACAGAGAATAATAAGATATGCTCTGCTTGGCCAGAATAGTAGAAGTACCTACTGGATAGTCAATACAGTAGCTAGCTAGCTCTGTTGTTAGTACTAGTGTGGACTCCCTGGTGTATAAAAGGGAAAGGTGATGCATTACTTACTTTTCTATTGCTGTGATAAAATTTCATGACCAAGGCAACTGGTAGAAGAAAGAGAACGTTTGGGCTTATGGTTCTAGAGGTGTCTATCATGTCAAGGAGATATGAAAGCAGGTAGCAGTTGTGGGTGGAGGCAGGTACAGGAGAAGTTGAGGACTCACATCACAACCAGGTCAAAGTAGAAAGAGATAACTTGGAATGACACATAGCTTTGAAACCTCAAAGCCCTCCCCCAGTGACATACTTCTTCCAGCAAGGCTACATCTCCTAAACCTACCCAAACGGTGCCCCCAACTGGGGACCAAGTAGTTAAATATGTGAGGCCATGGGGACATTCTTACTCCAATGACCAGAAGTGACCTCTACACATATCACCTGCACCTCCTTTGAGAAATCAGTGGCTCTCCATGGAGGAAGGCATTTACCTCATTTCCACTTTAATCAGAAAATGGCAAAGGAAAGGTGAATTGCTGGTTTCCCCTTTGTGTGTGTGGATGGCGTTATTAATTGGAGTACTCATATTTCCAAATTTGTTCAAGGAAGGCACTGGATCTGTAAACACTTTACACAGCTTTGACTCTAGAAAGAAGCAAACAATTGTAACTGTAGAGACTGACTTTTGTGATGGGATCTTGCAGAGCCATGAACAATATCTAGAAAGGAAAGCAGTTGTAGTTTAGGAAGGGCAATGTGGCTTTGGTTAAGTCTTCTTTTTAGTCAGTTTTTCATTGTGGCAAATATACATACATAAAGGAAGTAGTAACTTATCATTAAATGTACTCCTCAATTGCATTAAGATATTTATAATCAATCTAAATGTAGGACAGTAGAATAGCAATTTACTGAAAGTTGAGAAATTGCATGTGTGGGGAGGTGGGGGTCAGAGGGAGTCTAGATATAATCAGTGTACAATCTGAACCTGTATTGAAATACTATATATAACCCCACTGATATAAATGTTTAACACATATTAATCAGACACAAAACTGTAAAAAATAATTGAATGGATACATAAACTTGTATACCACCATCACTATCCATCTCCACAATAAAGAAGTAATTCTTCCTTCTCATACCTGGCAACTGAAATTACGCTTTCTTGTTTGTTCACTTAATTTGTCACTGGAGACTGCACATTGGGACTGAAGTATGCTACACAATTCTAGGGCTAAGCTACATTCCAGCCCTGTATTATGCTTTGTCAATCTAAGGCTTTGACTACCCATGAAGGTAAAACCATATAGTGTATGTCTTTCATAACTGATATAGTCCTTTTAGTATATGAATGCCAGGTTCCTTCATTTGGAAGGTTAAGTGTTAGTCCTATGTTATATACAAAACACACTCTACTTATCCATTCATCTACCCATAAACAAATGAATTGTTTCCATGTTTGTGCCATATATATATGGTTGTTTTCAAATATTTTAATTGATTATTTTACTTTGTAAGAGCAACATTTTACTTATGCTTTATTTCTTTTGTTTGTTTGTTTATTGAGCTCACTCTGTAGCTCTGGCTGTCCTGAAACTCACTATGTTCTCACCAGGATGGTCTCAGACTTACAAAGATCTACCTGCCTCTACCTGCTGGATGCTGGGATCAAAGTTGTGGACCACTAAGTAACATTTTATATCTTAAATCACTTTTAATTAAAATATAATCACCTCATTGCCCTCTTCTGTTGTGACATTCTATTTGTGCTTTAATAAATTTTGCCTGGAGATCAGAGGAAATAGTAAGCCATTTTAAGTAAACATGTCCTTAATCCCTTAGCAGGCAGGATCTCTGTGTGTTCAAGGCCACACTAGGGAACAGAGCCAAGCATGGTGACACGTGCCTTTAAACCCAGTACTAACCATAGAGGACTGGAGGTCTGTACAGACAGACAGAAAGTGACAGAGCTGTATAAGAAGAGGAAGTGAGGTAGCTGAGCTAAGATAGCCAATGAGAGGCCAGAACAGTAAGGCAATAAAGGTGTGGGTAGCCAGGAAGTAACTCACAATTGGAAGCTGCAGAGTTGGTGAGGTAAGGCTGGCTGGTGGCTTTCCCTATTTCCCTGATCTAAGGCTTTCACCCCTATATTTGACTCCATGTTTTTTTTTTATTTAATAAGACTATTTAGAAATTCATCTACATTCTATCTATGCATTTCAGTCCCTCCCATGTCTCCATAACTTCTTCTCAATTCATGACCTTTTTTTCTTTAGTTATTATATTTACATGCACACATACACACACTCACACAGACATACATACAAATACATAAATATAATACAACTTGCTGATTTCATTTACTGTTACTTGTATGTATATGATGTCAGCACTGGTGTGACTTGGTACTAAATAGACAATTTTGACCTCCTCATCTCTAGAGAAAGCTAATTCTCTCTCTCTTGGTATTGTTTGTTTCCTCTAGTTCTTTGTCTAAAGATGGGGCCATGTGAGAATTGCCCCTTTCATGATAGAAAACCTATTGGTGTCATACTTCAGGTCTTATTTAGTCAGCCATATTGTTAAGGTATCACCAATGTTTCCCAGTCATTTCTAGAAGACAGTTTCACAGCAGGATTCTGTAGATTTTACAGTCTTTCTGTCTCGTATTCTGTGGTATTCTTGAGCTTTAGATGCAAGAGCTCTGTAGTAGACATATCCACTGGTGTTGATCACCCAACATCACTTATTTTCTCCATTCTGATGAGTCATGTGTGTGAGGTTTTTTGTTGTTATTTTTGTTTTTGTTTTTGTTTTTTCAATGATCTCTTTCTACCATGAATGGAAGCTACTTTGATGAAGAGGGAGAACTTCTGTTACCTGTTGGTATAAGAATAAGTATTTAGAATACAGTTGGAAATTATCCTGGTCTAGTAAAGTGTCACTAGGAGGTTCTCCACCATGATGTCCCTTGCCATGATTGTTGGCTAGGTTTCAGTACTGAGCTAAGTTTCAGAAATGAACCTCTTCCTTCGTCACCTGGGTAGCCGCTTTAGTACTATGAAAGCTAATCTTTTTTTCCTATAAACGTAACATTTTTTTTTCTTTATTTAAGAGGGATTTTTTTTTTCATTTTACATACCAACCACAGATTCCCCTCTCATCCCTCCTCCTGCTCCCCCCCAGCCTTCCCCATCCATGACCCCCCTCCCATCCCCTTGTCCAAAAGGATAAGAGCTTCTGTGAGGAGTCAAAATCCTGGTACATTCAGTTAAGGCAGGACCTAGCTGCTCCCTGCTGTTCCCTGCTGCATCAGGACTGAGCAAGGCTTCCCATCATAGGTAATGGGCTCCAGAAAGCCAGCTCATATACCAGGTATAGATCCTGAAAGTTAATCTTAAATCTTTCAGTTCAGAACCAGCTCAAATTCTGAATCTTTTGTCTAAAGTGTACAGTGTCTTCAGTAACTATGATTTACCTTCAACCTCTGGTAGGCAACCAATGGCATCAGCAACAATCTATATTGTTTTAGCAGTCACTTGGACTCCTCTGAGCAACACCTAAAAAGGAGGTTCCTTGTATCTAGTATTGGTGGTTTCTTTTGTTTGTTTTGTTTTATTTTTCAGTTGTTTTTTCTTTTTCTTCTTTTTTTTTTTAAAGATAGTTTGTGGCTCTGGGGGAAGGAAGAAAATAGCAATAATACATCTAAAATTAAGTTTTGTCAGTTCTTCTTGATCTATCAGATTCTGATATTCTCAAATACTGGTAATTAACTATTGTGTTGTTTTCCTTTGCAATAACCTCTATATACCTCCCCCCTCTCTCAATATCTTTTAGTAATTATATATAAAACACAATCATCAGTTTATGTTCTATAACAAGTTACCCTACTCCTTGTGGAAAAGAAGGTAGAATAGATAACTATGCAAAACAGACAAAACATTTATATATAACAGAGCTGTAAGAATGCATGCTGAAATGATAATTGTATTGGGAATCATGAGCTGTGTCTAATTAGACTGCCAAAGAATATTCAGTGCCCTTTCCTCCCATTGAAATTTCTTCTCAAGATACTCAATTAGATGTTGCTATGAAACCTCTGGTGTAGTACTTCATACTGCTTCTGAGATAAAATGGCAATCCATAAACTGCACAGTCCAAACAGAGTTTTTGATCTCATAATGCAGAATAACAGTACATACAAATTTGATCTAATTTTATCATGTGGTGGTGGGCTCTATTACTATATGTCTGAACTCTTTCCTAATGAAATAGTTTGATTTCATAACTGACATTTGAATGCTGGTTTTAAAGAGCATTTTGTTTCACTTCATGTAGAATAATGCACACACACTTCTATTTTTATAGGAACCATGTTACAGCTATGAAATCTAACTTTTGCCTCCTGGAAATACTATTTTTCTAAAATTTGTTGACATGATAGTGCTATGAAACTTTTAGATAAAAGGTTCAATTAAATGATGTCTTCTTATGACTTGCTTATCTTAAATATTAAGTTCTTTACCATAACACAGTTATGATAATTGACATTCTTGCAACCAGAAGACTAACCTGGAAAAATGTTTGAAGAACTTCTTAAATTTATGATGACCTTCAAAACCACAGAAAATCAATATGTCTCAGGCAAACCCCTGATTCAAGTACATTTTTCTATTGAAAGCAAAGAAAATGTCATTACATTTGGACTAGGTGCAATGGTGCATGCTAGGAGGCCTACTGATGTGGAAGTATTGAAAGTTAGAGGCCAGACTGGCCAACTTAGTAAGACTGTTACCTCTTAAAACAATAACAACCAAGAACAAACAGCTATAAGAAAAAGAAAAAAATCCAGAATGTTTTACTTAATGCTAGCAAATCTTTATAGAGTGGAAATGAATTGATAATCCTGAATATTTGAGGCTTATTTTAATTGCCATAATAAACTCTTATTCAGCGCTTACATTTTTATAATTCATTTTCTATTTGCCAAATACAATTGATGATCCTTTGTTTCCTTCAGTGGTCATCCCTTAGAATTTCAAATTAAGAAAGTATTCACTAAGCAGGTAAACACTGTTAAGCCTCAATTATTTGTCATGAACAGTGATTTATACTGCAGACACAAGCTAAACAGAGTAACCGCTGGGTAGCAGAAGCCTTAACTTAATGGAAAAATAATGATTATTCATAATAGACTTAATCCTCTGTTTATGATTCTGTGTAGTATCTGACATTTTCAGAGTCATTGATTAAAAATGTGCAGTATTTCACACTTAGGAATACTATAATTCCCAAAGAATTAAAGAAGGCAGAAGATAGCAGAGAACATAGTTTTTCAAATGGTATTTCATAAGGAGGGTGTTACAACATACTGTGATTCAGGTAGGGCCAATACTTTATAAAGTGAGGATATGACTGTTCCAAGGTATGGTTGAGGGGGAAGATTTCTATTGTAGATATAGGAAAGAGTACAGTCAGAGTGATCTGTGCAAGTTCAGATCCGGGAGACAAAGCAGTAGACTAAAATGGCCAGTAGACTGAACAGGGCCATGGAGAAAGTGGGGAGGGTGCAAGAAAGAAAAAGACTGCCTAGAGAGGGGCAAGAGAGAGGGAAGGCAAGAGGGCTGAGAGCACATGACCAACATGCTAGGGTCATACAGGAATAAGAAGCTGGTGTGTGTGTTGGGGGTATGTCCGGGAGCTGGAAGAGTTTAGGGTAGGGGCAATGTAGGAAGAGTCAGGATGGACTCTCTAACAGGTATTTGTGATGCTGAGAGAACCTGGAGGCCAGCAAGCACTGTGGTGTGCTAATATGCACCACCATCAGGCATTAGTTTCTTTTGGATCTGTCAAATGCAATTGGAAGCAAGGATCACAAAAGTGAGCAAGGTGTGCTTGAAGAAAATCTGCTTGATCATCTTGAAACAAAGTAAGACCAGTGATGAAGAGTCACATCAAATAAGGTGAGCAGGAGGTTCAAAGTCAGCGTGAATACCAAGATGATTAATAGTTTCTATAAAATAAGGTGTTGCAAAACATACACACACTCAAAAAGCATATACTCATTGATAACATTGAGAAATATGAAAAAAATAATGTGCACAGAAAATGTACTTAAGAAAATCAATGTATAATTTTTGATATTTTTTTCCTTTTTCGATAGTTCAAATGTTTTAATACATCATCAAAAAAGTGATACTGGTATCAAGGGATGGAGTTCAGTGGTAGCACACTGGCCTAGAAAGTGCAAGATTTGATCCCCATTAACACATAAGGGAATGATATTTGTAGCAGGAATCTTAAAAGTTCTTATTAATAAAATCAAACCTGAGCCAGGTATTGGGATGAACTGGAAGATCAGAGAAGCAGAACAAGCCACAGCTACCTCACCTCGCCAGATCCTCAGCTGGTCTTGTTTCCTCAGACTGGAAGCCTCTGAGTCCTCATCCAGAATGGGTCTCAGCTGAACTGCTGCTCAAAAGCCTGAATGCTTAACCAGGCCAAATGTTTACCAGGCCAAATGCTTCTTGTTTCTGGTCTTCACGCTTTATATATCTTTCCTTTCTACCATCACTCCCTGGGATTAAAGGCTCGCTTTCTGTGATTAAAGGCGTGTGTCACCATGCCTGGCTGTTTCCAATGTGACCTTAAACTCACAGACATCCAGAGAGATTTCTACCTCTGAAATGCTAGGATTAAAGGTGTGAGTGCCACCATTTTCTAGCCACTAGATAGTGGCTGTTCTGTCTCTGACCTCAGATAAGTTTATTAGGGTGCACAATATTTTGGGGAACACAATATACCACAGATATGTATTCTATTAATTTATTAAATAATATATATAGTTATAAAATTAGTGTAAGTTCAGATAATAAAAGTATATATTTCAAAGCAGAGAAAAATATTCATACACACCCTAATCACACAGTGTTATTATTATTAGTGTGCTAATGTTTGATGTTATCCTATATTACACATTATGCATTCAAACAACATACACTTCCTGAAGGTTGTAGAGAAAAGGTATCAATGACAAAAGTCATGAATGAATTTTATTAAATGAAATACAAACTAAGAACATTAGAAAAATCTCATGGTTGAAACAAATGACAGCTGACTTTGAAGGAACGAAAGCAAAAGTCACGGAAAATTCAGAATAGACCAGTACATGCTGACATCATATAGTCAGTTTGTTCAGATATTTTATGTAGTTGTTTCTAATTTGCCATTTTTTTATAAATCATCTTTTATATATGTCAATATACATATTGTTAATTCTTTGAAATTTCTCTAGGAATATAAACTCTTAAACCTGCATTTTTAAAGATATAAGTGTATAAATGAAGACAATTTTCTGACTCAGGCACAGATTTCTATTTTTTAAAATGTTATAGACATATACATACAAACAGATTCATAAAAGATTTATCCATCTTACATTCAAATGAGCACAATATCTCTTTACCACATCTCTTCTTCCAGCATCTCTTCTTCCGACCACATCAGATATACCACGTATGTTATCACAGTTATCACATACAGTCTGCCAAGGCTGATATGATCGTTTCCAGCTAGAGGAAAGGTGAAAAGTGACAGGAGTAGTGATCTCAAGCTTATAAAGAAGATAACTAATACAGGAAGAATTTCAATCTGGAGATCAGATGGCTTCGTAAACCTGAAGTTTCAACCCTCAAGCCTTTAATGATCTCATAGAGAAAAATACAAATTTTCCTCCTGGTTCTCCCTAATTCTGTTAAGTTTTTGCCAATATATGTAGGGAAATGCTTCTTATTTCTAATTTGGTTGCTTGGACAACCAGCAAAAGCAAAAGCTGAGTATTTTCAGTGTTTACTGATTGTTTATTCTCATTGAAATTGTTTACTCAGAATAGGGTGATTTGTTATTTGGTCATCACCTGGAAAATGTATTAAAGAGGTGAATTCAAAAAAGGAAATTTATTTCTTTCCCCAGTTTCAGAATTTTCAGTCAATACTTGGCTGACTCCATTGTTGCTGGCCTAAGCTGAGACAATATCATGGTGGAAGAACATAGAGGAGGAGAGTTCCTAATTGTATGGCCACCGGAAGAAGAGATGGAGAAGAGAGCAGGTACAGGATGCAACCTTCAAGGCCATGTCTCTGTGGCCAACTAGCCCCTACCTGAGAGCTTCCATTACTTCTCCATAATACTATTAATTTATAATGTCTATCCATGTATTAATCTATTGGTTAGGCCAAAGATTGTGTGACTTACCACTCAATGCCTGTATCCACCAGCTGAGACCAAGGCTTGCAAACAAAGCATTTTCTAAGACACTTCTTGTTCAAGTAATAACAGAAGTCTATCTTTCTCTTGCTAGGGGGTGCTGTACTAGTTAGGTATCTCTAGAGATGGATGTATATGCTCACTCAGATGTAGGCTCTAATGCCAGTGAAGAAATGAACTTTCCAGCAAGAGTGGGGGCAAGCCCGCAAAGACAAAGTGCTCTCTTATTCCACGTTCTTTATATAGGCTGCCACCAGAAGGTGTGCCTCAGATTTAGGATTTATCTTCCCACTTCAAAAGATCTGGATTTAGGGTGAAGAAAAATTTCACAAAAATGTTAGTTAATTGCAGAAGTAGTCAAGTTGACAATCAAAGATCGTCATCAGAGATACCAATGTTCTTACAACTATATGAAGGGTATTTTATCTAACAAGTTGTTGATTATTTTGAGCATTACTTTTATACTAAAATCTGCTCATTTAAAAAAAATTTCCATATATACTTATAGAACTAAGGGACAAATTCTTAGGGCATTTTATACATACATACATATATATGTATATATATGTAATTTATGTTAATATTTCTTTGTTATTTTGACCATCCAAAGGGTAGAAAGGAAGATCCAATATATGGCTAAAAACTTAATATGCAAAGTATTTTAGTACACAGTATCTACTTTGTCTGAAAGTTTGTTTTCTATGTATGTTGTATGTAAGAATATTTATTGAATAATGGCAGTGATGAAGTGATTTTGATATTAAGCATCTGTTTTTCCCATTGTGTTTTGTTTTCTTAAATTTCAAAGCCAGTAGTCTTTCTTATTACTTATTATGAAAAATAAAGAATATATGGAATCAGGAGAAAGATGTATGGGTAGAGGCCCATAACCTACGACCTGTGATTCTTTACTGAACCACTTCTAGCTCCCTGAAGCATAAACATCAGCATGATTGCTCTCCTTAAACACTATAGGTTATTATCCTGTTAATGTGCTTAGTGGGATTTGCAACTAACTGATTAGCTTACTTTAGGAAGGAGATTCTCACCATTCTAGTTATACCTACTATCCTTCCAGGGAATTATAAATGACTCTCTAGATGATGTTCCTTCAGCTCTGCTATTTCAAGCCCTACATAAGAACTCGAGACAGAGCAGCCCTGATACAGAGTTTAACCAAATTCAATCATTCTGGGATTACTTTCTGCAGACTAAAAGCAGCACCTTGACCTTTATATCCAATTTGATGGCAGTAATTTTTACACTTTTGCTTTATTCTTGGAATTCCTAAATGTAGCATTGCATGTGAAACTAAATAGATTTTTCCAATCTAAAAGGAGCTGACTTACCAGCTCTGGGGAACAGCACAACCTCCAAGAAGGAAGTTGACAAATTGGAAGATGACTCGCCAGCAGCCTCTTGTAACAGGCCCTTTCAGGACTACAACAGAAGTATCTAGAAGATCAATAGCTTCCATTTCCTGCTGCAAAGCTGCAAATGAAATTACCCTGCTTTGACTTTGCAGCTGTCTTATAATCTCTTCTTCTTCTGTTGATAAATGGTAGTTTTAAAAATAAAATTATTAAAAATATAAGTGCCCTATATAATACAAACAATACATTTTAAATATGGATGGTTTGAAAAAACTTCAACTTTGTGTTTATTACTTGCTCAATTCAGTTCTTTCAGATCTTTTTATATTCAAGCAATTCTTTATTTTCTTCTTTGATTATTCTAAAGTATGCATTCAATATATTGTTTCTATCTCAAGCTTATGGAGTTCATTCAGGAAAGTGATGTTAGTTATGAATTACTAAATAGATAAAGTGATCATCCTTTGAAATTTTTCCTTATAAATTCCTTATATACAGAGAATTAAATATGATTATATTCACCACCCACGTTTTCCATGTCTTTTCCCTTGGATGCCCTCCATCAACACATAAGAACACATCCACTCCAGAAGCTGGTGCCTTCATGCCTTTTGTTTGTGCCTTTAAGCTTTTTGTTTTGTTTGTTTTTGTTTTTCAAGACAAGGTTTCTCTTTTAGCGCTGGTTGGCCTTGAACTCAGAGACCCGTCTATCTCTATCGCTTGAGCAGTGGGATTAAAGGTCTGTGCATTAAGCCAGTCTTTTTTACTTTTAACAATACACTAAATCTAAATTTTGCTGTTCATAAGTTCATGGATATGGAGCCAACCACCACAGCATGGGCAACCTATCAATGGCCACACCCTTAAAGAATGATTCTTCCTCTACCCGCAGATATTAGCTGTCAGTAGCTGGGTAGAGTCTTATGAGCCCTCATTAGGGATGGAATTTTTGCTGGCTTGATGGTGTGTGGGTTTTGAACAGGTAACCCAGATGCTGTGTATTTATGACTGCTATAGCTGTATCATGTTGAGAAGGTCCATCCCTCAACGAACGTCTTCTGCCATCATACCTGTGAATTTCCCCACCATGGGACGGACTTATTCCAAGGGTTCCAACAAATGCAGGCACTATTGCCACGGCTGAAATTTAGCCTGGGCAAAAAGCATTTAAAGCCTCCTTCCAGGAAATCCACAGCAGCACTGCATAAGTGGGGATTTTACAGTGAGGCTCCCAGAGAGCTGCTCTGCCCACCACTGGCACCTCAGGTAGGCAGCACTGTGGGAGACAAACACAAGCTCTAAACAGTGCTTTTGCATCAAGGGCCAGTAGCTGTTTCCAACCACTGTATGGTGGCCTTTGCCTCAATAGCCACAGCTCACAATACAGAGTCAAGAAAATTCTTCATATAAGTGGAGCTGGCGGCCTATAATAGAAGAGTGGAACCAGTGAAAACCAATAGAGTAATGTAGGGGCCTAGACCACAAGGACAAAGCAGTGGCTCTTCTAAGGGAACAAAAGCAGCATTCAGGCTAGTGGTCTCATGTTTTATATCTCCCATCAGCTTTCCTTCCCCGAGAAAAGTTTTGTTGTGTTATATTTCTACCTAGTTCTCATCGCTCTCCTACAGCTAGTTCCTATTTGTATAGGACAACAGGTCATTGCAGCTGTCCCACACTTGCCTCTAAAGTTCATGCATTATATTCTCTCATTCTCTCTCTCTCTCTCTCTCTCTCTCTCTCTCTCTCTCTCTCTCTCTCTCTCTCTCTCCCTCCCTCCCTTCCTCCCTCTCTCCCCCGCCTCTGTGTGTGTGTGTGTTGTGTGTGTGTGTGTGTGTGTGTGTGTGCATTGGTTTTTACTGGTCTCCTCCCCCTCTCCCTCCCTCCTCCCTTCATTTCTTTATTTTTTTTTACAGTTTTACTTTCTTTCTCTTTTCCCATACCCACTCATCTTACCATTAAACCTCCTAAATCTCCTGAAAATTAACCTGGTATTTAATATCTGGGCAGATATCTTGACTCTGTTTTCAGTCATTGTTAACCAAAGTACCCACATTTCCACCTCATGTTATTCCTTGGCTTCAGATTTTACTGGTAAAGAATGGTAGCAATGGTGGTAATAATATAATCAAACAATCAAAATTGTAAGTGAACTGGCTAGTTTTGTATTTTATACTAGGAGGAGACACTGACAGTCAGCAGCTTGTAAATGCAACAAAATAATGCAAGTTAGTTATATTGAAAACATGATCACCTTTGGGTGTGACAGCATGTATGAACACATTTTACTAAAATTACTTAAAGCAGTACTTCATTGATTATTCAAGTATCCATTGCTAAAATCCAATATGATTACATTTTATTACATTTAGTAAGATTGTATTTCATAATGGCTATCACCTCCATTAATTATGAATGATAGCATGGAGTGTAACAAAAGAAGAATTGTTGGTGGGATTATAACTAGTCTAGCCACTTTGGAAAACATTCTGGAGAATTCACAAAATCAAGAAATAGAACATCCATAGAAGCCAGCCACACAACTCCTGGACACATACCCAAATGACATTACTCCCTATTACAGAGACACTTGAAAGTCCATGTTTACTGCCACTTTATTCGTGGTAGATAGAAAATGAAATCAACGTAATATCCATTGACAAATAAATGAAAATAAAACATACACCACAGAATTCTATTGAACTGTCAAGAGAGTACTAGCATAATGATTTTCTCAGTTTTTAGTTGGAAGAGTCCAAGAGATCCCAAACAACAAAGGATATTTTCATTGCCTTTGGCTGCCTCCCAGAATTTAAAGATAAGTCTCTTTTGCTGAAGATATCATATCTTTGGATGCAGGACTTGGGGGAATCTGCATAGTATCAGAAGCTGCCAAAGGGGGGAAAAAGCAATCACTAATCTTATCCAGCAGAGATGCCTATAAACATAACAATGACCAGAAGGATGATGAACATGAGGATTTTGAAGGAGATTGGATGGAATTTGTTAATGGCTTTTGATAGAATGTTCCTTTTCACAGTATTAATTCTATTGATCTGTAAGCATCAGCAATCTCTCCATTTTCTCATGTCATATTCAGTCTATTTCTTCCAAGTTTTAGATTTATGTTGTAGAGGTGTTTCACCTCCTTGGTTAGGTTTACTCCTAGACACTGTATTTTCTTTAAGTTTATTGCAAATGAGAGTGTTTCCATGATCTTTCTTAGCATGTTCATTGTTGGTGTAGAGAAAATTTACTTATTTTTGTAAGTTGGTTTTGTGACAGCTCAGTGACAACGTTGATCATTTCTATAAGTTTTCTTTTTCTTTCTTTTTTTATTTTGTTTATTTTATTTAATTTTTTAAATTCATTTTACATACTAACCACAGATTCCCCTCTCATTCCTCCTCCCATTTGCCCCCAATCTCCACCCCAACCAACTCCTCATCCCCTCCTCCAAAAGGGTAAATTCTACCATAAGGGACAGCAAAACCTGGTACATTCAGTTGAGGGAGGACCAAGACCCCACACCACATACATCAAGAGTGAGCAAGGTGTTCGACCATAGGTAATGGGATCCAGAAAGCCAGCTCATGAACCAGGGATAGATCCTAATCACACTGCCAGGGGCCTCTCAAACAGATCCAGTACACAACTGTCTCCTATATGTAGATGGTTTAGTCTGGTCTCATGCAGGTTCCACATCCTATGAGCTTCATTCAGATGTCTCTGTAGATTTCCCCATCATGATCTTGACAACCCCCCCCCCTTTCTCATATAATCTCTCTTCCCTCTCTTTGACTGGGCTCCAGGAACCTGGCCTGGAGATTCACTGTGGACCTCTACATCTGCTTCCATCAGTTACTGGATGAAGGCTCTATGATGACAGTTAGGGTATTCACTGATCTGATTACCAGAGTAGGCCAGTTCAGACACCCTCTTCACTATTTCTAATAGACTAATTGGGAGTCATCATTGTGGATTCTTGGAAATTTCTGTAGCACCAGGTTTCTCCCTTACTTCATAGTGTCTCCCTCTATCAAGATATCTCTTTCATTGATCTCCAACTCCATGCCTCTCCCAGCTTGACCATCCCATTCCCTTATGGAGAGATCAAGAATAAAAGGAACATACTTAAACATAATAAAGGCAATTTACTGCAAGTCAACAACCAACATCAAATTAAATGTAGAGAAACTCAAAGCAATTCCACTAAAATCAGGAACAAGACAACACTTCCACTCTCCCCATATCTATTCAGTATAGTATTCGAGGTTCTATCTAGAGCAATAAGACAACAAAAGATCAAGGGGATATAAATTGGAAAGGTAAAAGTCAAACTTTCCATATTTGCAGACAACATGATAGTATACATAAGTGATCCTAAAAATTCTACCAGGAAACTCCTACAATGGATAAACACGTTCAGTAATGTGGTAGGATACAAGATTAACTCAAAAAAATCAGTAACCCTCCTATACACAAATGATAAATGGGCCAAGAAAGAAATTAGAGAAACAATTTGTGGCTATACAATAGCCACAAATAATGTAAAATACCTTGGGATAACTCTAACCAAACAAGTGAAACACCTATATGACAAGAACTTTAAGTCCTTGAAGAAAAAAATTGAAGAAGATATCAGAAAATGGAAAAATTTCCCATGCTCATGGGTAGGTAATAAAATAATAAATAATAAAAATGACAATCTTACCAAAAGCAATCTACAGAGTCAATGCAATCCCCATCAAAATACCAACACAATTTTTCACAGACCTCAAAAGAACAATACTCAACTTCGTATGGAAAAACAAAAAACTTAGGATAACTAAAACAATCCTTTACAATAAAGCAACTTATGGAGGCATCATCAAACCTGTCTTCAAGCTCTACTATAGAACTATAGTAATAAAAACAGCTTGGCATAAAAACCAACATGTGGACCAATGGAATCAAATTCAATCAAATTGAAGATCCTGACATTAATCCACACACCTATGAACACCTGATTTTTGACAAAGAAGCCAAATCTGTAAGTTTTCTACTAGTGTTTTTTCCATTTCTCATATATAATATAATATCATGTGCAAATTGGGATAATTTGACTTCTTCCTATTTATATCCCATTTTCCTGCTCTTATTGCTCTACCTAGTACTTCAAGTACTAAATTTAAGAAAACTAGGAATAGTAGACTTATAGTGAATAGTGTATTTATTTTATTGTATACATATTTTTAATTGGAGTTACCCTATACAGGAGACAGTGACACACATTAGCTACTGAACCAAGTCCACCCCATCTCTCCGACATTGTATACTGGCATTGTATACTACCCCTTTCATGATTTAGCACTCAATAATAGTCAAGCAATTGGTTGTTTGCGTCAGTATGTTACATAATATTGTGAAAATTAATAGCAATGGAGAATCAGTGTTTGAACTAGGCTGTTTTTTTTAGAAAATATAGTTTGAATAATTCTTGTGTGGCAGATCTAATTTTATAAAACAAAAGTGAAAATGAATCATTGAAACTGAAGTATTTAAACAACTAAATATATAAATATTCTATTAAATCTCTTGTGTAAATACAAATCCACGTGCAAAATAAGTTTTTCTTAAAATGCTTTCTTTTTATATGTATAATTCCTGACAGAATAAAAGTGGCCTTTTATTATCAGATAGGAAATGATATAATAAATTAGTAGATCAGTAGACATATTATACCTTATCAAGCTAGTTCATGGTTTTTTTTACATCAGTCTTTCATGACCATTCACTAAATATCACTATAGATGCATGGACCAGTAGGAGTACATATATTTCATTTCCAGACTTCACAGTCATTGACTAAACTTTGAATACACAATTAAAGCCACATATATTTTTATGAACTATCTATACTAGATAAAGATTAATTGTTCAAATTTCTAATCCGATGTTTACTTATTTCAAAGACTGTCTACAGATGTGAAGACAGCTGATATAAAGTCTCATTAATGTTAACCTGAGCCGCTCATAGTTTCTTATGTCTATGAAAAGTCACATTATTGATTCTAAACATCTATATAATTTTGTAATTGAAGCACACGAGAGTGCCCTTACAGCTTATCTTTTTTTCAAGAAAATCTAGGCAAAAAGAAATATCGTGAAAGTTCTCTTTGACTTTTTTCCAGCAAGAATTCATTTGAAATCCATAGAGATCTGATGTTTTAATATTTTTGCTCTTAAGAAAGTATTCCCCAGATTCTAAAAATGGCAAAATCAGAAGGTCAAAATAAAAACATACTTTTTTCTTGCTACAAAACAGTCTAAAGCAACTTTTTAACTTTTATCTATTTTGATTGATTTGAAGCTTTGAAGAATTTCATCTGGCCTAAGCACACCTCCTTTCCTAAGCTCTCCCAAATCCCCTCCTCTCCTGCAGACACAATAAACATTTGTGGCCAGGGAGTGTTGTTGTGGGATCTGTGAGATCATAGTCTGAAGACATATTAAAATGTGCATCACTGTGTTGACACTGTATGAAATTGAGAGATCAGAGTCAGAATATGAGAAAATGTTTACTCAAACAAAGTGAAACATTTTCAGTGTTTATTTTTCTATTTTTCTGTCAATGGACAGGCAGTAAGTGCTTACCTGCATGGAAAACTGAGATAAACAGTTAAAGAAAGAAAAGATCACAATGAAATAAAATAGTCAGGATTTCCCTGGTGATGATACTGCAAATCCTGAATTCTGAAGGGAGACAACTTGCAGTCTGATATTCTGGCTGTATGTGTAACAAAAAGAGAACTTTCAATTAGAAAAGAAGGCACCTGCTCCTTAACAACAGACAACACAGCAGCCAGCCACTTGATATAGTTCAGAGCAGCAACCTCTTTTCTATGAGCATGTATTTCTTTTTTATTAAAAATATGTATTTTTCAGACAATCTGTTCTGATCATGGTTTCCCCTACCCAAACTCCTCCTAGATTGTTCCCACTGCCCCCACACCACATTCCACACCTCTTCTTTCTCTCTGTCATTCTAAAACCAACAGCCAATTAAAAACATCAAAACGGAATAGGACAAAAGCAAAACAAAACAAAAAAGCAGAAAAAAAGAACCAGAGAAAAGAATACACAGAGAGAGAAGAAAAAAGAACAACAACAAAAAAACAATAAATAACTCACATACACATGAAGAGACATATAACACACACACACACACACACACACACACACACACACACACACACACACACGGAAATCCTATGAAAATTGGAAACCATAATGTAAGCAAAAGACCTGTAAGTTAAAACAGAAAGAAAGGAAGAGAAAGGCAAGGGTAAAGCTTTATGAGACAAAAATTCTCCAAGAATACCATGGAGTTTGTTCTGTGTTGGCTATCTACTGTTCAGCATGAATTTTGTTTTTTAATTGTATAAGGCTTTATCTTGGTTCTTTTTTTCCCACCTGCTGTGGGATGGTCTGTATGTCAAATTGTTCTGATTGGTCAATAAAACACTGATTGGCCAGTGGCCAGGCAGGAAGTAGGTGGGACAAGGAGAGAGGAGAATTCTGGGAAGCAGAAGGCTGAGGCAGAGAGACACTGCCAGCTGCCACCATGACCAGCAGCATGTTAAGACGCCGGTAAGCCACCAGCCACGTGGCAAGCTATAGATTTATGGAAATGGATTAATATAAGCTATAAGAACAGTTAGTAAGAAGCCTGCCACGGCCATACAGTTTGTAAACAATGTAAGTCTCTGTGTTTACTTGGTTGGGTCTGAGTGGCTGTGGGACTGGCGGGTGACAAAGGTTTGTCCTGACTGTGGGCAAGGCAGGAAAACTCTAGCTACACCCACCTTATAGTTTCTTTTCTTTCTTTCTTCTTTTTTAAAACTATATATTAAGTGTGGTTAGTATACCTAGTAAGAGTTTATATTTCAGTGTTTGGAATCTGAATTAGGATGCATTTCATTCAGGTGGGATGTGGATAGAGGTATTTTCTAAATACACAGTAATCTATAACATCTGTTTGGCAATTCACACCATGAAAGATTCCTTATTATTTATGGTTTTCTAGATGGGCAGAACTGATAGAATAAATATATTTTAAAAGATAATTTACTAGATTGGCTTGCATAATACTGCCTGGGCTGTCCCACACCATAGAGACCAAAAATCTAATATTGCTCAGTTAATTAAACTCAGTGTTTTAGCAGTTCAAATCTGGTGCTGAAGGCCTGAAGGATTCTTGGAAAGCTGCTGGTCTTCAGTCTGTGTTGGAAGCCTGAAGAAGCTTGTTCTGGTACAAGTGAAGGTATGCAACAGGATGAATGAATTTACTAGGAAGAATGAAGGCAAACAGACCCAAAGCACAGCTTTCTTTTTTCCATATATTTTCTTCTGTGTTCACACCAGGAGGTGTGCCCACATTTAGTGTAGGTCTTCACACTTCAAATCACCTGATCAAGGAAGTCCATCACAGAAGTGCCTATCAGCTTTCATCTTAATTGATTCCAGATCATCATGTTGACAACCAAGCTTAATCATTACAAATCCATCCTTTGGCAACCAATTACATTTTCTTTTTTTTTTTTTTTTTTTTGGTTTTTCGAGACAGGGTTTCTTTGTGTAGCTTTGTGCCTTTCCTGGGACTCACTTGGTAGCCCAGGCTGGTCTCGAACTCACAGAGATCCGCCTGCCTCTGCCTCCCCAGTGCTGGGATTAAAGGCGTGTGCCACCACCGCCCGGCAATTACATTTTCTTATGTCATACTTAATTTCCAATTGAAAGCAATAACAAGGTCATAATTCCATGTAACATGATAAAATTCCCACATATAGACACACACACACACACACACACACACACACACACACGCATACACATATATAATTGAATTTTTTTTCTTAAGGAACAAAGTCTTTTTTGTGTTTTATGACAATATGATAATATATTTACAACATGAAACCACTGACATTATCATAACTGATGCTGTAATATAATCATAAAATGCAAGAAAGAAAACAAAAATATTTTCTTGACATATGAGCATATATACACAAACATGTTCTTAAAAACACTGATGTGAACAACAGTCATACTTTCTGTAACTGGTCACATGGCCTTAGGTATTTGTAACTACTTTCCTCTACTACCTACTCTGTATTCTTCTACCCTTAGGGAGAACCTCAACAGGTTTTGATTATTTTCCTGGAGACATCTCTGCGCATTCATCCCTGAAAAGTAAGAACCCTTTGTCATCTTGTCTAAAGAGGGCTGTTGTGGTTTTACACTGATATTACTTACAAGACATGGTAAAACCAGGGTTGTCAAAAATTATTTCTTAAACTCCAGACACAATCCTCATTGCCTCCCTCGTGGAGACACAGTTCCATATATCCCTAGTACACCTTTCCCATCACAGTTGTTCTCCATGATTTAAAAGTACCAGAAGCCTAAAGGGTTCAAAGGAAGAATTGTAGCTTCTAATTCAGTGGAATTTTTGTTGTGTCTCCTGGCAGATACACTACCCACTCTGTGACTAACACTTCTGGGCCAACAGTACGTAAGTTCAAGGGCACAGGAAGCATAACATTTTCTTGTGGTAAAGGAATGATAGTAAGCCATTCTGTTTCCATTTTCATCTCTTGATTCCTGTACCTGTGAATTCTGGCTATAAGAGAAACAGTATCATATATTTGATTCTGATTCAAAAGATAGATATCTTTCTAGAGGACCCTCATACAGCCCACCAGACTATTGATTCCAGCTGCTTCAGGATAATGAGAAACATAGAAAGACTAGTGAATCACATGAGCATGGACCCACTGTCAGGTTTCTTTGATGCTGTGTGAGGAATACCGTGAGGTTAGATAAGCAATCAATGAGAGTTTGGCAGAATAATTACATGGAAAAAACAAATCCATAACTGGGATACCAATCTGCCACTTTTTCACTGGGTGGTCACCCCAGGGAAAAAATGCCATATCAGGGGCTCAGTATTGGTCTCTACTGTTGGCAGATTTGGCAATCCACAGCAGCTATGGCTAGATCAGCCTTGGTGGGTGAAAGGCCATGATTTTGGACCCATGCATAACCTCTGTCTGTGCAACCTTGACCAATTTGTTTATGGGCCCATTTTACAGTGGTAGGAATGACTGGGGAAAGGGACTACATTTTACATATTTGGTCTTTCACCTGCTTGATTACAGAACTACTCCTTTTCTGAAATCACTTCCTCATAAGCATTCAGATGGGACACCAATATATTTATATCCTTTGCCCATTTGAAGGAATTTGTGCATGTATCTCTTTATCAAATGTCTTTTGCACTAATTTTCTAATCATGCTCCTCCCAAGTCTCTGACCATCAATTCCAACTATTAGCTATAGACTATAAATCAGTGTATAATCACAGACTGAGCATTTATTCTTCCAAGCAAAATATGACAATGTGTACTGCCAGAAATTCAGCCCATTGTGAAGATTTCCTTCCACCAGTGTCCTCTAAGTATTTTCTCAAAAGGAGTTTTAATGCTGCAGCTGTTCACTTTTTAGTGGCACCTGTGTAGCATCAGAACCACCAGTAAGCCAGGCCCCAGTTTTCTCTTCCTTAGGCATCTGACATAGGTAACATCTCATGAAATTTTAGATTCATTTTGGGGAGCAGAAAGCATTGAAACATGTGGTGGTGTTGTGTTCCCCAAAATAATGTGCATGCTAATAAACTTATCTGGGGTCAAACAACAGAACAGCCACTAGATACAGAGGCTAGAAAATAGTGGCACTCACACCTTTAATCATAGCATTCCAGAGGCAGAAATCCCTCTAGAATCTCTGTGAGTTCAAGGCCACATTGGAAACAGCCAGGCATGGTGACCCAGGCCTTTAATCCCAGAAAGGGAGACTTTAATCCCAAGGAATGATGGCAGAAAGCAGAAAGGTATATAAGGCGTGAGGAAAGAAACTAGAAGCTTTGAGCTGGGTAAGCTTCAGGCTTTCGAGCAACAGTTCAGCTGAGATTCATTCTGGATGAGGACTCAGAGGATTCCAGTCTGAGGAAACAGGATCAGCTGAGGAACTGGCAAGGTGAGGAAGCTGTGGCTTGTTCTGCTTCTCTGATCTTCCAGCATTCACCCCACTACTTGGCTCAGGTTTGTTTTTATTAATAAGACCATTTAAGTTTCATGCTGCAGAAACAGGAGAAGAAACCAGATATTGCATTAGTAACATGCCTACCTTCCTGCTGCCTTGATCCTCCCTAATTTGATGAGCCAAAAATCCCCAATTACATATTTTCATTTATAAGTTGTCTTGGTGATGGTGTCTTATCCAAAAAATAAAAAAGTAAATAAGACACTCCGTTATAACATGAAATGGTGAGCTAGATAACACCTGGGACATTATAGGCAACTCACATCATATGGTAACTTGGTGGCGCATTGTTAAATGTTCATTTTCCATTAAGGCCCAATAGTAGACCAGGTATTGTTTCTCAAAGATAAAACAGATATCTATAGATCATGCCAGAACCCTGTTTCAATATCCCTAGGGCCTCTTTTCTGTTGCTGAGATAAAATACCTTGACCAAAAGCAACTTAAAGAAAAAAAGTATTTATTCTGATTTCCAATTCTGGAGGGATAGAGTCTACCATTTAGGGGGCGGCAGGGCAGCAGGCAGGGAAAATATGGTGGCATGAGCAGATAGATGGCTGTTCACATTTTCATCCTCACACAGGATGCAAAAAGAGAGAAAAGGAAGTAGATCCAGTCTATGAAACTTCAAAGCTTGCCCCAAGTGATATGCTTCCTCCAGCAAGGCTCCAACTCCTAACGGTTTCATAACCTTCTCAAAGAGCACAACTCATAGCAGAACAAGTGTTCAAACACATGAGGCTATGGTGGACATTTCTCACCCAGGCTGCTACAGTTTCTGCTTTCTATACTCAAATACACTCTCACATTGTCAGTTATCCTCAATTCAGCTGAGTTTAAAGCTGATCTAGTGCTGCTCACGTCTGGGTTGCTTTAGACCTAATTTTCCATGGTAATTTTTACTTTAAAAAGTTTTACAGTCTACCACAGTATACCATTTTACCATGATTTTTAAAGGCATGTGAGGAATTTCATTTTAGAAAAAGTAACATCCTCATAAAAACATTTAAATCTGGCTCTCCTAGTGATAATTTTTCATTATAACTCCAATACCATGAGAAACGAGGTCATTTTTAGCTACCTTGGTGAGCTGTGGCAAATTTCAAAGTGGTGTGAGTAATATGCCTCCTGCTCCCTATAAAGCTCTTGAAAGAATAACTAAAAAGACTTAAATACTGTTTGAAACTGCTCCACCTAAAGAAAGAGTTATATTTCATACAACAGACAAGAACTTCTCCAAAAACCCACATTTTTTTCTCCCCACAGGAAAGCTCTGATCTGGAAGAAGCATGCATGAATGGCCCCTGGACCAACATCTGGAAATGTGGCCATCTTCGTAACCAATTAATAGGAAACAAATGGAGTCTACCTGGAGTAGGACAGGCCCATAGGGTCAAGGAAATTGGTTTAGACCAGTAGCCAAGACATGCACATAACATAATTATTAAAAGCCAACCTTGAGCCGGGCTGTGGTGGCGCACGCCTTTAATCGCAGCACTCAGGAGGCAGAGCCAGGTGGATCTCTGTGAGTTCGAGGCCAGCCTGGGGCTAACAAGTGAGCTCCAGGAAAGGTGCAAAGCTACGCAGAGAAACGGTGTCTCGAAAAACCCAAGAAAAAAAAAAGCCAACCTGGAGTCTGCCTGAGGGCCTAGCAACAGTTGCTGTAATGTCAGAGTTCTTGATCATGCTCAGCCAATGAGGGATGACTGCACAGACTAGGCACTGGGAGGAGGGTATATAAGGCATTCCTTGTTATTGAATAAAGGAGTTCGTTATTTACTTTCAGCAGACTCCCAGTGTCTGAATCATTGATGCCATACCTTCTCATCTCTTTCCCGAAGGAGCCATTAGAATCCAATCGACATCTACCCACAGCATTATGTTGCTGATTGTATTTTTAGCCTCACCCAGATTGTGGTTTCACTCTCATATAACAGCTTGCAGCAAAACTTGAAAGGTCTGTGCTGGGTCATTTCTATCTGCACAGATGAACTTCAATGTACATCAGGCACATTAATTAACTCTTTCTAAAACAAAATATCTGTGATGATCAACTTATCGGTTGGAATAGTTCATTATGGCTCATGGTTGTGAAGTTTTAAGGCCAATAAAATAAGTGTTATTTTGGGGCCTGCTGGGAGGTAGGCTATCATGGTGAGTACCAATAGTGGAACAAAGCTTCGGATGAGTGGTAACCAGAAAGAAAATAATAATAATAATAATAATAATAATAATAATAATCCATATCCTGGCATCTCCTATAAGATCACACTCCAAGAAAATGAAATTCATATCACTAGGCCATCTTCTGGATAGTCTATCATCTGCCCCAATTTATCATAGACAGAGAACCAGTCCTTTAATATATGAACTTTTGGGGACTATTCAAAGACCAAACTTTAGACAGATTCTGGCTAAACCAATTACAAGTGATTTAGGATGGAAATACAAGAGAAGGAACTCATAGAAGTATGGGGAGATCATAAACACAATACAGTATGGGATCTGTGAGACAATGAAGGTGTTGTGGGATCAGATGCCAGATGCCCAGTATTTTTCATAAATGGTTATGGAAATATTATACATTTTAAAGTGTTTTCTACATATTATTTCATGATTCATTCTTCCCATGATTTTAAAATATTGTTTGTAGCAAATTTATTAGACTCTACATCAAGTGAGAAATTACAGAGAAAAAATATAATAATTACAACAAATACTGAAATGGCAAGCAATTATACAACTATAGCAATTAATTATACTAAAAATTAAAAGCTTGTATTTGCATATTTTAGAGCAAAGGACTGAATATCAATCTGTCATTTATCTGAATATGTCTTATTATTTAAATGCAGCAGCATCCTCAGAATTTATTGTGCATTATGAGAATCTGGTTTTACTGAAGAAAATTATACATATTTTATTCATTGTCAGGCAAAGATAGATAAAGCCAGGCTATCTATAAAGTTGATGTGAAAATGAGAACAATATAGCTAATAATCCATTCACCGAAAGAGATCACTGGATCAAAATTTGTCCCTAATACCATAATGACTTCTCAGGACAAAAGGAAGAGGAGGTGAGAAAAATGTACATTAGGAGTAAAATCATCTTTTCAAATTTAGAGACAAATGGGCTCAAAAGTAGTAACAGAATTTGGTCCAATCAGCCAGTTTGAGGGTAGGATTAAGGAGATCAAAGAGTTCTGGTTTATACTATTTTGCACCTTTTTCTTTTCTCACTTCCAAGAACAAAGACACAAACAAAATTATATATCCATATACATATTTATAGTCAAACAAATAAATATATAAACATATTTTTAAGTCTATATATAACTGACCCACTGAATCAGAAGCTTAAGGAAATGCTTTCAAAAATTTTGGCTCTGATCAACAATTGATTTAAAAAATCACAGAAATCTCAATTTCTTTTTGCTTATAGCCACACTGTTGCTAAAAATATGACCAATGCTATGCACAAACTGGGGTTGTTTCTACTTGTTACTGGGGGGCAGAAAAGAAACTCTTGGCAGTTTCTGTAGGGTTGATTGTGTTTGGCTTCCTACCTGGGCTTTTGCTGTTAATCATTTTTTGTCTACACTTTTGAGAATTTTGTTTTAAAAAATACATTAAAATCAAATATTTCAACAAATGCATTAAGTGACAAGACAGTAAAATTTATTCAGCGATGCTGAATAAAGCACTTACTTGTCTGTGAAAGGAAAATATGAGTTGGCTGTTGAAGGATCCACTCAGAACATCAAGATGGAATGAGCTAACTAGGGCCATTTGGTAAAGAGATTATTGCTCTAGTTAGAAATGGGTACTGAATTTGAGAAAGGTAAGAAGCAAGTTGGTATTTTATCTGAGACAGAAAAAAAAAAACCTTTTGAGAGGTAATTGTTATAAGTGTGGATGATAGTTTGGGGGAAGCAAAGAGAAGGAATGAGTCGGGGGATTGCTTTAACAGTCTAACCAAGACATAGAGATAGGAATCAATTAAAGCAATAGTTCTAGAAAGGACAAGAGAAAATAAGTTAGAGAAAATTAGAAAAATAAACTTTGTTTTTATTGAAGATGGAATGTGACAATAACAAAGCAATAAGGTCTCTCAACAAGGAAGCTTAGAGAACTCAACACAGGTAGGAAAGTCATTGTGTAGAGTTATGCAAGGTCATTTGGGCTTTCCTCCATATACTCAGATGAAAACACTCTGCTAGTGCATTTGAAGCACATATTAGGGCAGGGTCCAAAATGGGAAGTTTATTATAGCTGTTGATATCATTACCTAAGCACAGTACAATCCTGCAACCAAGCTTCTTCTTTCATTAGTCTCCTCACCACTGCAAAATGACAGGAATGTCTCTGAAAACAAGTGTTTTAATTACTGTGTAAAATTGTGATGATAAAGAGACTCAGGACAACCTGTATCATAGTCACCAACCCAAACAACCTGAGGCAGTATTCCATTAGAGAAAAACAAACAAAATAACACAGAGAAACCCTGTCTCGAAAAACCAAAAAAAAAAAAAACAAACAAAATATAATTTATACTCTTTTAAATTAAAATGTGTTGGCACTTTCTCATTATAATATGGCAAATACTTGAAAATTTTCTAAAATTTTTATTGAAAAATATCTATAAAAATATATAAGCTACTTTAAACATTTTTGGTCAAACAATCGAAAGTCAAGATGTGCCCTCTATAACACATTGGCTTAACACACATGAAAGTCTCCTACCTAGAAAAATGTGATTGCAACAGAACAATTTGTTTTCTAGTCACTAAGAACAGTATCTTCTCTTAACCTTGTATTCTGGTTACAATTCTGCACAGCTCTCTCTGCAACATTGATGATAATGATCTAAAAATAAACAGAATCCCATGTAGCTCTGAAAAAAAATGCATTTCATACAAATCCCAAATTAATTCAAAGTTCTAGTCACTCCATTAGTGTAACTTAAAAAGTCAAATTTAAATCATATATAATCTTACTTTCATTCAACTAATAATTCTCAAGTAAAACTATGGAAAATATTTTATGAAATAAAAACTTAGGTTCTCCTTGAATAATGACAGTTCCTTGTTTTCCCTTATGCATCTCAATCTTTCTTTCTTTTAATATTGATCAACAAAGTCAACAACTAAATACATATTCCAAATATTTTCTTCTTTTTCCCAATAACCCACTCTTACCTGGTTCAAATAGCAATTTTCCCTTACCTGGAGTTTAATTTTAGTTCAGGAAGTAGATCTTCCACTCAGAATAATCTGCTTAAGATTTCAAAAAATAGAACTTGTGTTTTTTACAACCTCTCAAAGATCCACATTACAAATGGAGCAGAGTTAAATGTTCTTCGTTTTTGTGCCTGCCATAAACTTTGCTTGTCTCCCATCAAGCTAAGGTTACCCTTTCCCAACAGAATTAATTCTCCAATTATTCTAACCATTGTTACATTTCACATTTGCTTGCTCTTTAGGGTTCAGGCATTAGCTCTTCTTTCTATTTTGAACACTCTTGTCCACAATCATTTAACTGGCTGCTCTGCAGATTCTAGGTCTTCCTACTTGAACAGATTCTTTAGTACTGAGCTTGAAAGACTGTCTCCCTTGTGGACATACTTCACTTCTTTATAGTGTGTGTTTGCTATTAGTCTGAAAGAGTTCTCTTTGCTTTCTTATATTGTTATTACTTAATTGCTTATTTTAGCAAATGACCAATTTCTCTATGGCTTGATACCTTAGCTATAACTGGGTTACTCCTGGGAACTTAATAAAGGTCAATTCGCCTCATTTTCCCATATGTGAACCACATAATAATAATTTATACCCCATAAAACTTTGAGACTATTAAATTAGTTAGGTATGTTTTAAGTATCTGAGAAATGCCATCAATTGTTCTCCGTTAGAATTTGACCTCAAGCCTTGGTAACACAGGAATAATAAGAAACCTGCTTAGTTTGTATCTGCTATTTATACTAAAATTTTCTTTTATTATTTTTGAAAGATCTATTTCCCTCATTTCATTTCTAAGGTAAAGTTATATACCTAATGGGAATTAATTTTTAACTGTGCTGTCTTGTTCCCCAGAGATGAGGATATTTGATTACTCTGTAGCTTTAGAGGGCTTTTCTATTAATGGAACTGTTAATCTCTGACTTGGTCCACAGACATGTGTGGCAAAAGGGAAATTCAAAACACGAATTTATTGGTTGTTTGTTCATTTAGCCAATGTCTTTGTAACTCCACAGCCGCAATACAAGGGAGTTTCTGTTGTAACCTGTGAAGAATATAAATTATGGTTAATTGAAAATGTCAGGGAGATCTGAAAGATGATAGAAAGCAATTACCTAAACAGAATATGCCTTGTGCCAGCCCCGCAGTGCCTGTGCATAGAAACACCATGGAATTCTAGATGACTGGAACATTTTGATTAACAAAGGGCACTGCCTAGAAATCCTTAGTGCTTCAGTTTCTCAAGCATCTTTGTAGCCCCCTGTTGCTAAGAGCAGGTGCTGGGAAAGGAGTGCAGGATACCTTCTTCACTACAAACAATGGACCATTTGCAAGAATTTAACCTTTCTCCCATCCAGCCTTTGGTTCCCTAGTATGTGCTATCCACTGCTTTTCTGGGTTGTTCATATCAGAATCTACAAGTTGTTGATCCTGTTTCAGGTTAGATGCCCTCCTGATTGCTTCCTCAGCTTTGGGGTACAATAAAACGCAACCTCATCTTCTCTTTGGGGAAAAAAATAAATTTTCATGTATTCCTCCTCCCAAATATTTTGTGCCTCTTGAGCTTTGATTATTTTGAATGTTAGGAATTGTTTTTTTAATTTATTTTAATTGCATTTTAAAATATGCTTTGATGAGGTTTGCTTTCATACTGAGCTGTATATATGAAGTTCACTAATTTCTTTCAATGAAGAAAAAAATGTATATTTAATTCCTCTCTACTTTGTGACAATTATTATTATTATTATTGCTATTATTATTTTATCATTATTACTAATACTTGTCAGCAGAGGAAACTGTGAGAGAGGTTATGCTTTCCATTACATAATGACTTGTCCCTAACTGAGGAGCAATTCTGTCTTAGTCCCAATGACGACATACCATTTCTCTTTCCATGACACACTTCTAGTTCAGAAGGCTAGCCAAATGAAAACATACAGAAGATTAAAAGACAGAGTGTGGTATTTAAGAACTTGAACAATGAAGAGGGAAACTGTAACACAAAGATGCATGAGTAGTAGAAATACAACCTCCCCAAATTCTGTCCTCACTTCTGGAGACTATACTGCATTTATTGCTAGGATTCCAGTATGCTTGTGAGTGCACATTAGTAGTTGAACTGGCAGGAAGAACAAGTACATGAGGGAATGAGTAGCTGGAAGAAGGGAGCATGGGGGTGGGCATTTTTTTTGTTCTGTTATCCTGGTCACTTTTTAGAATATGCCATGTTTGCAGCAAAAAGTGAAACAAAGCAAAAGTTTGCTGTGGGATGGTCTGTATGTCAAATTGCTCTGATTGGTCAATAAATAAAACACTGATTGGTCAGTGACCAAGCAGGAACTATAGGCAGGACTAACAGAGAGGAGAATTGAGAGAACAGGAAGGTGGAGGGAGTCACTGCCAGCCGCTGCCATGACAAGCTGCTTGTGAAGATGCCAGTAAGCCACAAGCCACTTGGCAAGGTATAGATTTATGGAAATGGATTAATTTAAGCTATAAGAACAGTTAGCAAGAAGCCTGCCATGGCCTTACAGTTTGTAACTAATATGTCTCTATGTTTACTTGGTTGGGTCTGAGCGGCTGTGGGACTGGTAGGTGATAGAGATTTCCTGTGGGCAAGGCAGGAAAACTCAAGCTACAGAAGTTGGAAACATGAAATGAGTTTCAGGAATCATTCTTGGAAGTAAAAATAGTCTATGAAATCCCATATTCTAGTTTGAAACTGCAGTAGAAGAAAGACAAGAAGGACCAGCAAGTTGTCCAAGGACAGCCAGAAATGTGTGAGTGCTGCATACAACAGAGAGCACACACTGCAAACAATGTGTCATCATGTCTTCTTTATGTAGTTGATCTCGTGCAGTGGTATTGTGTTCCCCAAAATATTGTGCACCCTAATAAACTTATCTGGTTTTCAGAGAACAGAACTGCCACTAGATACAGAAGCTAGAAAATGGTGACACTCACACCTTTAATCCTAGCATTCCAGAGGCAGAAATCCCTCTGGATCTCTGTGAGTTCAAAGCCACACTGGAAACAGCCCAGCATGGAAACAAGAGCCTTTAATCCCAGGAAGTAAATGCAGAAAGCAGAAAGGTGTGTAAGGTGTAAAAACCAGGAACTAGAGCTGATTAAGCTTTCAGGCTTTTGAACAGCAGTTCAGCTGAGATTCATTTGGATGAGGACTCAGAGGCATCCAGTCTGAGGAAACAGGATCAGCTGAGGAATTGGCAAGGTGAGGTGGCTGTGGCCTGTTCTGCTTCTCTAATCTTCCAGCATGCACCCCGATACCTGGCTCTGGGTTTGTTTTTATTAATAAAAACTTTTAATATTCCTGCTACATCTGGCGCCCAACGTTCGTGGTATGAATTCACGAAAAGCCTCTTTCCTGTGGCCTTGCGGGCCCCAGCTCAGACCCAAGCTATACTCAGCCAGTTGTGGTGGCACACTGGTTGGATTTGTTGAAGGAGGCAGAGGCAGGAGGATCCCAAGTGTGAGGCCACCCTGGGAGGCTTGCTAAGGAGAAGCTTTGGCCTGGTGCCCAACAAATGGTGGTGGTGGAATCATGGAGGCATGGACTGCTGCTCTGAGTTGCTGGCTCCTTTTCATTGTGTTGGTGACTGCGGAGTTGCTGCTACCTGGGACGAAGGGTTTACTGCTGCTGCTTCAGAGAAGAATTGCCAGGACCAGAGTGTTATAAGGAAGCATTGGCAAAGGTCAGTTTGGAAAAATTTGGCAAGACAAACGGTGGGGAGAAATTGCCCTGAAGATTTTTTCTTGTAGAGAAGAACATTCATGGTTCCGAGAAACAGACATTTATCAGACTGATTGCTCGAAACCACAGAGGAGGCACACACACACACACACACACACACACACACACACACACACACACACAAATTCTAAAGGGAACCATGACCACACTACGCCTAACAGCGAGTTTGGAAGCTTCAAAAGGATGATAGGATCCCACAATGATGATTCTACATAGACAATGGTAAAGCCATTAAGCAGATTAACACCAAGGAAAGACTGACTTTGGACTACAAACTGCTCAGGACAATTTCAATATGGGTAGCTGAGATGATCCAGATTCATAGACTACTCAAGAAAGGACTTGAGGCAAGCCCTACATTTTCCCATTGTGCAGAGATTGGACAAATGATACAGCTAACTCTCTCAGGACTTGACAATTAACCCCCAAATTTTTCTTTTCAGGATTTCCTAAAGATGTCTTCACCCCCAAGAAAGCAGGAAGTAATTTAAAGAAAATGACGCCCACATTCACAAGAGCTGGGGTGGATGGTTTTGGTTGTTTAATGAGTAATGGATATTGTCATTGTTTATTATGGTTGGTTACAAGTTGTTAATTGTTAATGGTCAGGAAAAAAGCTGAACAAGGAGATTAGATTCAGAGTTTTTGTTTAAAAAGAAGAAAAAGAAAAAAGAGAATATAGATATGATGTAGATCATTGAATCTACTCTGAGAAAAAAAGATAAAGAAATAATAAGATAAATGGGTAGGTAATTGAATCTACTTTAAAAAGAAAAAGGGGAAGATAAAAAAAAATGACAAAAGGTAGATTATGGTATATACTTATTGGATAGTTTTTCTTGTATTAGTTATAAGCTTTTTTAAAATTTTAGACAAAAAGGGGGAAATGTGATGGTATTGTGTTCCCCAAAATATTGTGTACCCTAATAAACTTATCTGGGGTCAGAGAACAGAACAGCCACTAGATATAGAGGACAGAAAATGGTGACACTCACACCTTTAATCCTAGCATTCCAGAGGCAGTTATCCCTCTGGATCTCTGTGAGTTCAAGGCCACACTGGAAACAGCCAGGCATGGAAACAAGAGCCTTTAATCCCAGGAAGTGATGGCAGAAAGCAGAAAGGTGTGTAAGGTGTAAAAACCAGGAACTATAGCTGATTAAGCTTTCAGGCTTTTGAACAGCAGTTCAGCTGAGATTCATTTGGATGAGGACTCAGAGGCGTCCAGTCTGAGGAAACAGAATCAGCTGAGGAATTGCCAAGGTGAGGTGGCTGTGGCCTGTTCTGCTTCTCTGATCTTCCAGTGTTCATCCTAATACCTGGCTCTGGGTTTGTTTTTATTAATAAGAGCTTTTAAGTTTCCTGCTACAATCTCTAAGTTTATTGACTTCTCTATCACATTCAGTACCTTGCTAGTTTGTTTGTTTTTTTGGGGGGGGAGTGTTTGTTTGTTTGTTTGTTTTTTGTAATGTTTTACTTCTCTGATTCAGGATCTGTGATACTGCATTCACTGTTGCTCCCTCCAAAGTGTATGCAGTGTT
The DNA here is from genome assembly GCF_004664715.2 of Peromyscus leucopus. Classification (NCBI taxonomy): domain Eukaryota; kingdom Metazoa; phylum Chordata; class Mammalia; order Rodentia; family Cricetidae; genus Peromyscus; species Peromyscus leucopus. Next base: position 38,652,792 of record NC_051064.1, read on the forward strand.
TTTAAATTTTATTTTTTGCAAATTGTATTCGATCTATTTCCACATTCAACTAATTTCATTCATCATCCCATTTCCAGGTAGATTCCACATATTTCATAATGTAAATAACAACACTATTTTTTTTTAAACTTTCTGGTCTCTTTTCTTTTTACTTCCACATTGTCACACAGGGGTAATATTTGTCATAATGTTCATATTTAATGCTTTTTCACTGCAGAGAGTAAGTTCTTTTTCAACTATCTAACTTCCAGGCTGGTGACATAAACCATTTGTAGTGGAGGCTGGTTAAAAACACCAGAAGCATAAGTATATGTGATGTATTCAGCATTTTTTACATTTCTTTTCAGACAGTATCTCATTATATGGCAATGCTGGACTAAAACTCACTATGGTTGCCTAAACAAAACCTACATAATTATAAAATATCAGTTGACATCTCTGTGTTAATGGGCAAATTTTTACAACACCCTCCACAGATGAGGAGTTACAAGCAATTAATGAGAAGGAGAATCAGTCTTCTCTATGAATGAGTCTCCAATAGGTTATCCAAGTCCAAAGTGATTAGTCATCAACCCTAAACCCACATACATATGCACAGCACCAAATGCATTTAGCATATTGGATTTGTGTGTATGTGTGTGTGTGTGTGTGTGTGTGTGTGTGTGTGTGTGTGTGTGTGTGAAATAATTAAAGAAGATGATATTATGAATTAAAGACGGATTGTGAGTGTCATGGAAGTAGTTGTAAGGGGCAGGGAAATGGGTAGAAGTGTAAGTGCTATACTCATTTATGAAATTCTAAGAAATTAACTTAATAAATAGAAAGCAATAGACACTTTCATATTTAATAAAATTTTCTAGCAGTGACTCTAAAATAACATTTGTATCTTTTCAGTTTCCTAGGATATATACATTTAGAACATGGAAATGTTGATTTAAAGTAACTGAGAACTACCTTGTGTCATTAAATCCAGAACTTAAGCAGTTACACTGTTCTACATTTTAGTTTAAAGAAGAGTTTTCAAGAAAAGATGGGTGCTGGAGAACAGATTTTCTTATTCTCCCTTCTGTTATTTAGAGTAACGCCAGTGCAGTGAAGCAGTACAGTTTTTCTTCTTGACTCTTTATACACAATTTTAAAAAGCTATGGATTGTTGTCTCCAGCTACAGTGTGGTTTACCGAAATGAAGAAGACATGAATACTGGAATAATGACTCGGCAACTAAGAGCATGCACTCTCTTCTAGAGGATGCCAGTTGGGTTCCAGCACTCATGTAGCCCCCTCATAACCACCTGTAACTCCAGCTGCAGGAGAATCCAATGCCTTTGGCTTCTGTGGGCATCTGCACTCATGTACACAAACCCACATACAGACACTCATATACACATGATTAAAAGTAAAATCAATCTTTAAAAATGAGAAAGACATATCTGGATTCTAATTTTGTTTAATTCACTACCTTTAATGTGTTCTTTCAGTTATAGACGGTCTTTTCTTCACTGATTACTATTGAACAATAGCATATAACACACTTTCTATGGTGAAGAATCAAACTGGATGCCCAGCACTTAACACTGTGCTTGGTGACAGGTACATAAAAACCATTCCCTACGCAGTTGCAAAATAAGTTTATACTATGCTTCCAGTCAGATAACATCACATACCAATCATGTGAAATTGTGTCTCTAGAAAGCAGACAGTGAACTGGAATTAAGATGGCAAGTGTTTTATACAGGGGTAGAAGAAATCTTGGAAACCACAAATCCAAGAGACAAAAGAACAGGGTTCATATCAGGCTGTGAGAGAACTGACAAGTCTCCAGTGAGCAAAGGGATGAGAGAACAAAATTACCCTAATAGCTATAAAAATGATAAAAGAGAGACATACGAGAGAGAGAGAGAGAGAGAGAGAGAGAGAGAGAGAGAGAGAGAGAGAGAGAGAGAGGGGGATCTTAGGCTCCTGTGTTCCCTTTGGGCTGGAGGTAACCCAGAAGACTACAGACTCAGCTTAAATGTTTAGACATTGTATGTTGACACAGACAACCACTTCCTGACAAGACAACTTTGTTTTCCTCCTTGTGATAGTACATAGTCTCTGCTGCCTGAAACTCACTGTGTAGTCCTTGAAGGCCTAGAACTCAAAACCTTCCTTCCTCTGAAGTCTGAGTGCTGGAATTATAAGCAAGATTTAAAAGTCTGGCCTACAAACCCTTCCTTTAACAGTGATCTTCATGGACTTTCTCATGTTCTGTTGCCTTGTACAGCAAGGACACCCTGTTGGTTCAATTATCACCTCACCAACTAGAAAGTTGCTAAACAACAACAACAAAGCTCCATAATCTCTCTGGGCCTAGGATTCACTGTTGTTAAGTGAGAATATCAACACCAGTAGCTACCATAATGTTCAAGTTAAATTAAATAATATTTATAAACATCTCAGAACAGTATCTAGAACTTAGTAAAGACTTGATAGTATTAGCAATTTGTCATTATATACAGCATATTCCTATACAGCCTACCATTTCCTTAAGTGGATTTTAACTGTGCATTTTTTATAGATATTTTCTCTTTTAGATAAAACCATGAAATGGTGGTTAATGCCTGTAATTCCAGCTTATAGGTGCTGATGCAGGAGGAGCTCAGAATTTTAAGTTCAAGACCTCCATGAACAATATAGTGAATTAAAGGCTAGCTTGGGAAAATTAGTAAGACTCTGTCTCAAAACTGAAAGATAACGGTGATTAGGGCCATGATTCATTAATGGAGTACTTACTTACATCTATGAGGCCCTATGTTGAGTTCTCAATGCCAAAACAACACCAGAAAAAAGAAACAAAAACATTATGCAGACACTTCAAAGCCATGTACTCACCTCTATGTTCTTTCTTTGACTTCCATCTCTCACTCCTCCCTGACAAATTCATATAATTGTACTTAATATTTATAATCTACTAATGTAATTAACTCAATGGTGTTTTGAGCCAAGCCATTGTGAAGATTACATAATGATTTCATATTACCTTCAAAATATATTTTTTGTAGGGAAAATTATAAGCATTTTATAAAAGAAAGCTATTTTGTATCCAGTTTAGATGACTGGACCAGAAAAATATTACTTGTTTTCATATAAACCTAATGGAACAGTCCTAAACATGAGTAGTACTGCATGCAAGGATTAGAAGGTTGCAGGAGGTTTGCTGTGGCTTGTGTTTTTGATGTCTAAGTTGCTACACTAATTCTAGCTAAACTTACTATATGAAAACAACCCAGACTTATCTCTGTTCTTTTCTAATTTCCTGAATAATGAAAATTTAATGATGACCCATGGTGTTCATAGAGTCTCATCCTTTCTAACAAGCCAAGCATTCTTAGCTTATCACCTCTCAAGGAGACACTCCACAATCCCAGGGCCATTATTGATATTTCTACATAAAAATACAACCCTAAGATATGCAAAATGGTTGTAGAGTTTTTTAACAACTTGACTAAGTGTGCATTTTTTTCTTTTTGAATACAATTTATATTTCAATATACAGCAATTTTAGCGTGATTTTTAGACAACTACAGATTTCCAGTGCTGTTTCTATATTATTCAACGGTAAGTTTTACACACTGCTATAGCAATAATTTATTCATTCAGTAAATGTTTATTAAACATCTACTTTGCAGGTTTACTTTCTTCAAGGAACAATATTATAAATGTAAGTAATTCACACAGGCTTCATTTTCCAACTTACAAGGTCATTAGAATAAGATTCTTATACTGTCTATGAGGTCTAATCAGTATTTTAAACTTCCTGTGATCTTAAACAATACACAGTCTCCTGATCTTATTTCAACCTTGGCACAGTTGTCTACTGTCTTCATTGTTTTATTAATTTTTATTTTTAGCTTCTTGAGCTCTGTTCTGCTGCTGGCCATTTGCACTAGCTTCTCCCTATCTATCTGGAATATTATTTCTGCAAAATCTAATGATTTCTTCTGAAACTTCAGATCCTAGTTCAAAGGACGACCTTGCAAAGAAGCCCGCATCTCTAATAACTCCCAGATCACTCTAATAAAGGAAGGAACTAGAAAATATCATCCTGAGTGAGGTAATCCAGACTCAGAATGACAAGCATGATATGTACTCACTCATAAGTGGATACTAGATATAACGCAAAGGATAATCAGATTACAACCCACAGCTCCAAAGAAGCTGGGTAACAAGGAGGACCCTAAGAGAGACACATGGGTCTCCCTGGGAAGGAGAAATAAAAGATATCTCCTGAGTAAACTGTGGATGAGAGGGGCAATAAAGAGTAGGGGATAGCGGATGAGAACATAAGGGAACAGCATGGCCGAGCTGGAACAGGGACAGAGTGAAAGCAATGAAAGAGATATCTTGATAGAGGGAGACATCATGGTGATAGGGAGAAACCTGGTGCTAGGGAAGTTCCCAGGAATCCACAAGGGTGACCTCAACTTAGACCATTAGCAGTAGTGGAGAGGGATGTAAGGGGAATCTGTGGTTGGTGTGTAAAATGTATAAAAATTTCTTAATAAAAAAAATCTCAAAATAGAAAAAAATCATTATTTAATAATTATTCATTTTGATAAAAAATTGAATTAGAACTTAGTTGATTTGTTTCTGAATATTTATTGTCTTTGAAGGTGATGATTGTCTTCCCAGCACTACAGCATCGAGACATTGATGTCCTGTCACATATGTCCAACTCCAAGACCCTGCCTATGTTTCTGAAATATTTTCTCTCTCTTAAAAACTGCCGCACTCCTACTCTGAAGCACTCAGCCATGCTTTTCTACAAATCACTTTTGAATTCTATGGTAGCATTTCACTCTGAGGTCTCAGAGCAAATAAGAAGGTAAGTCATGGAAATTTGGGCTACCATTATTTGAATGTTTTTAGGTCACATTATTTTCTTAATAACAGAGAAAAGTTTTAGCACTTCATAGAATGGATCTCATTTACCACTGTGTGTCATAATATGAAGGAAACCTCATGGACTTATTATTAAAATACTACATGAATGACTTGTCTGTAACCATTTTCATACATGTACAGTCTCTTAGCAAAAACCAGAAGGATTCAATTCCTACAGAGTGGTATATGATCATCTCCAACATTGATCACAAATGTTTAATTTTATGTACCTAAATTAGTCCCTAATTTCTCAAGAAGAGGATATGTGCTTGCTAACTAATCTTATTATGGCAGATATTTCCTCTGGTTCAGGATAAAGGCTTGCAGAATCCATCTTGGCTAAGATGACAGAATCCTTCAACACACAATTATATACAGAGAAAAGGGGGCAAGTCTGAAATTTGATTGTTGTTATTTTTGTCAGAATTTAAAACAAAACAGAATTTTAATCCTCAAATACTTGCAAGGAAAAGAGTAAAATAGACCATCAATTATTGGATTACAGCCCCTGTTATTAGAAAATGCCCCATTTATCACTAGAAATAACCAGGATAATGTTGTCATTGCTTAGCTCATTATTATTATAATTATTATTATTATTATTATTATTATTATTATAAGAAGAAGAAGACAAATAATCTAGCCTTTATATGTGACTATAATTCTTCTATGTGTGGGATATATTGATACATTAACATCAGAGATAAGACTAAATAGATGATTTAATTAGGCCATGCATTTAAAAACCCATTGCTTTCTCCAATTACATTAGCTCTAGGGTTGTGCTTTTTAAAAAACTATTGGACTAATTTATCAGGAAAGGACACATTTATTTAAATTATTTTGTAACATATTCTTTACTTGAGAATTATGTGCTCAGTAAATTTCATGCTCCAGAAAGTTGTAAGTTTGCATTGCTTTTACTTTCTATAGCTTTTACCAAAGCAGTTCAGAGGAATTGAAGTGAAATTAATAGGACACAAGAGTCAGCATCATCCAGTGGAAATTTCCATGGGCATGATCTTGATGTTCTTTTCAGCACTCTAGTGTGAAATGGGCATTATTTTTTTTTCATTCTATTTTTTCCCCAAAATTTATCTTTGATGGTACAGGGAAAGATTGACTCCTGTGTTTGGCCATAATACTAGCCTAAGTATTCACAGTGGTAGCACCTTCTGTTTGTTTTGTTTCATTTTTGTTTCTCATAGAGGTGGTCAGAAATTCATGTTCCCACCTTTCAGAGACAAAATAATGTGTCAATCATGAGCCCCTTTATCATCCCAGTTAGCTTTTACTGTTAATTTGATAGAGTTTAAAGTCACCTGAGAAGGAAGTCTTAGTTGAGGAATTGCCGAGATCAGCATAGTCTGTGGGAGTGTCTGTGGGGAGTTGTTTTTCTAATTGATGTAGAGGTGTCAAGCCTACTTTGGCTCATTCCCTGATTCTATGTCCCTGGGCTTTATAAGGGAGTTAGCTAATGAGCCTGTTAGTGGGTCAGTAAGCAGCAATATTCCTATATGGTTTCTGCTATGTTTTACTGACTGTGAGTAAACTTTCTGTTTAGAGATAATACTGTACTGGCTACCAAGCAGTTCTGTCTCCAAGTTCCTGCCTTGAGTCCTAGCCTTTACTTCACTCAATAACGGACTGTGCTCTGAAAGTATAAGAAAAACACTGGGCAGTGGTGGAGCATGACTTTAATCCCAGCACTCAATCCGGAGGCAGAGTCAGTTGGATCTCTGTGAGTTGAAGGCCAGCCTGATCTACAAAGTGAATTCCAGGACAGCTAGAGTTACACAGAGAAGCCCTGTCTTGAAAAATAAACAAACAAAAAGCAAACAAAACCAACAAAAAAGAATCAGTGCTTTACCAACTGGACCAGGATTCCTTGAACTCACAGAGAGTGACGACTCAAAGGCATCATAAAAAGCAAGGATAGGAAGAAAAGCTAGTCTCCACCTGACTGTGAATTGCTGGGATAAGTTAGAATATCCAAATATCGCATGTGCTAGATCACAGCCAAATCAGAACAGCAGTAAAATTTAGGAAGGTTTGTTTATTATATTCATCCCCATATGTTGCAGGCTTATAGTCCATATTTTTCAGATAATTTTATTTTCATCATCTTTTAAAATCATTGCAAAAATAAATTCCAGAAAGTAGGCTCAGTTAGACACTCCTGACCTCACTGGAGAGAAGCCAATGCTTTAGGAAAGAAAACAAAAACTTCTATCATGCTGTATATTCACAAAGATTAGAAAAACTATTTAGATTCTAAAGGAGAAGATGTAATGAATGAGATAGCAGTGCTGTTCTCTCCACACAAGGCAACACCATGTTATCATGTGCAAGTAGGACAGACCAAGCCCCGCCCTCAACAGGGCATGATTCTTCCTCCCACAGTTCTCTCTGAGAGCCATCTTTGATGAAAACTGTCTAGAAAAAGCAAACAGGAAAATAAAATTGATGATAATTAGCCCTACTTAATCATGCTGGTAAACACCGACTGTGAACTGCAGAGGGGCCTGTCCCTACATCTCTATTTGCCCTGTGGAGATTTAAGCTTGGCTGATATGTTAAGCCATGGCCTAGAATTGCCAATACATAAATTGGGATTGATAATTGTCTTATTCTCAATCATAAAAATGTTGAGTTGAACCTGGGTAGCTGGGTGGTGGGGGAGGCAGAGGCGAGAGGATCTCTCTGAGTTCAATGCCAGCATGGTCTACAGAGCTAGTTCTGGGACAGACAGGGCTACACAGAGAAACTCTGTCTGGAAAAGAAATGACCTCAAATTTAATGTAGTTTTAAAATAAATATGGAAATTAAGTCAGATAATTAAGCTAGCATGGAGGCAGAGGCAACTGGAAATTTAGCTTCCAAACACATTTCCTCTCATGTGATCAAGGGTTCAGCATTGTTTTAGTATATGAAAACCAAGCAAATGATAAACTTGCACGTTAGTTCAAAATCCTTGCACTTATTATTAATAAGAACATTATATATATATATATATATATATATATAAAATGCCCCACATTCTAAGATCCATATTATATTCAAAATAAGTGTTTCACTAAGAGCTCAAATAGACATTGTAGTTTCTGATTGATATTGTAAAATTTGAAAATAATCTGATATATTTTTAAATGAAGATAAAAAGGTTGATGTCAAAAGACTAAACTGTAGTATAAATGCAAATCCCACAATAATCACTGTGCCTGTCTGTGATAAAGACAGAGATTAAATTTTATATACCTCCTCCCAACAAGGACCTTCACTGTCCTTTTGATTGCAGTTTGCTTTCTTATTTTTATTTCTTATGTTTCATTTCTGATAGATTTTTCTGCCAACCTTAATCTCCAAAGAATGGTTTAAAAATTGATGCATTCTGACAGTAAAATATACTCAACTGAGAAGCTTTTAAATCCCATGGCTTAGTATAAACAGACTGTAATTATCATATTAGTTACATCACCTAGGTCTATGGACAAAGCAAGCTCAACATTTTGCATTCTGAGATCATATGTTAAATGACAGAATCTTTTGATAGTTTCCTCTTTTAGTTCATATTTGACTCTTGTTTAAATTCAATTGTGTGATTACTGAAACAACTAAGAAAACTGAAAAAAAAAACAGTAAATTTTCAAAATGTTATTTCCTATAATGAGTATGTAAATTCCACCATGTCATTAACCAACTTTCAGCACCTGTCAAATAAATTAAGATGAGAGTATTTTGCTCTATACCGTTTCTACATTGAGGAGATAAAGGATGATGCTTATCTTCCATGAATGAGTGCTTTGGTTTAAAAAAGTATGAATGGATATTATCCTTTCATTTGACCTACAATCATACAATGAGAGCCATATTAGTGTGGGGAGGTGTGCCACCTTAGAAATAGGAAAAAATATATAACAATTACCCAATAGAGCTATAACAGTGATAACAGATGGAAGTGACAAAATCTACAAAAGTAATGAGAAATATCTAAAATTATTTTGTAAATTGAAAGTTACTCATTCTACAGAAAGTTGATGGTATTTCTACAAGCACTCTGCTACAGATAGAGCTACAGTTAATACTGAGGTTTAACCAACTCTTAAGAAATCTAAAAGTCACCAGGTAGTAGTGGTGCATGCCTTTAGACCCAGCACTTGGGAGGCAGAGCCAGGATCTCTGTGAGTTCAAGGCCAGCCTGGTCTACAGAGCAAGATCCAGGACAGGCACCAAAACTACACAGAGAAACCCTGTCTCCAAGAAAACAATAAAACAAAAAACAAAAAAAAAAAAAGAAAAGAAAAGTCTCTATTTGTGATAGAAAATAGCGATTTTCTGTTAATAAGAGGTGATTACCAGGAATTGTTCGAAGGCTTTGTGTCACAGAGGTTAGTGTGTGAGTTGTGGCACTGCCTTCATTATTGGGGTATTTGGGATCAGTTATTTTAATTAACTATTTTTCAGCTGTAAACGAGAAATAAGTTTTATCTGAGCAATTTCATTTCTGGTCATGCTGGAATTATTGATATCAAACTTCCTTTCCTTTATAATTATATTGATAAATGAACAACACATATGATGCTACTGCAGCAAAATATTGAATAAAATGAATAGCAGGGCTGCTTATCCATTTGGGGTAGAAAAATACATCAAGAAGTATCACTTTTCTAACCCTCTGCCTGGATCTATATCCAAGGGTACTAAGCAAGGAGAGGAACTCACGTAAGGATGGAATTTTTGATTTGTGGAGAACTCAGAATGCAAGTATAAGAGAAGCAAAAGTAGCTCAGACTTCCTAAGATAACTAGAGGGTACGCTAGAGTAAAGATTACAAGCACAAAAGGAAGAAGTTCTCTTCCTTACAGAGCTGCCACATGGGGTAAGACTCTGTGGCTGTTGAGAAGGATAACAAGCAGGACAGCAATACTTCCTTAAGCAACTGGCACAATATTCCCACTGCTTACAGAGGAAGGAGAAATATTTGAGCTTCAATTGCTTGGAGTAGAAATTTCTAATTGAATATTGAAAACATTCAGTAGAGACTCTAGAAAAGATACCCCTTCACAGTGTAGCAAAGCTCACCCTAGAGTAAAACCTACTTAAAACTTTCCAATTTATCCAACCTTGGTTTCAACAATTCTCGCTCATATAGACCCTCCTCTTTCTCACTAATTAGACTCCCGGCGCTCCACCCGGGGCCTAGCCTTGGATGTCTGAATCCAGATTCCTCAGTCCTTGCATGGGGTTTCTGGCACAACTATTAGGGTGCTTGGCCATCCCATCACCAGAGTAGGTCAGTCCCGGCTGTCTTTCGACCATTGCCAGCAGTCTATTGTGGGGGTATCTTTGTGGATTTCTGTGGGCCTCTTTAGCACTTTGTTTCTTCCTTTTCTCACATGGTCTTCATTTACCATGGTCTCCTATTCCTTGTTCTCCCTCTCTGTTCTTGATCCAGCTGGGATCTCCTGCTCTCTTTACCTTGACCCTCGCCCTTCATTGCTCCCACTCATGTCCAGGTTGTTTATGTAGATCTCAGCCATTTCTCCATCATTGGGCAATCCTCATGTCTTTCTTGGGGTCCTGTTTTCCTGGTAGCCTCACTGGTGATGTGAATAGCAGTCCAGTCATCCTTGCTTTACATCTAGTATCCTCCTATGAGTGAGAACATACCTTATTTGTCTTTCTGAGTCTGGGTTACCTCACTCAGGATGATTTTTTCTAGATCCATCCATTTGTCTGCAAACCTCATGATATCATTGTTTTTCTCTGCTGAGTAGTATTCCATTGTGTATATGTGCCACAATTTATTTATCCATTCTTCAGTTGAAGGCCATCTAGGTTGGTTGGATAAAGCACAAAGACAAATAATCAAACGAATGGAAACACATGAACTATGAACCAAAGACTGAGGGGCCCCCAACTGGATCAGGCCCTCTGAATAGATGAGACAGTTGATTGCCTTGATCTGTTTGGGAGGCATCTAGGCAGTGGTACCAGGTCCTGGGCTCATTGCATGAGTTAGCTGTTTGAAACTTGGGACTTATGCAGGGACGCTTGGCTCAATCTGGGAGGAGGGGACTGGACCTGCCTGGACTGAGTCTATCAGGTCGATCTCAGTCCTCGGGGGAGGCCTTGATGTGGAGGAGGTGGGAATGGGGGGTGGGCTGGGGGGACGGAGAGGGGGGCAGGAAGGGAGAGAACAAGGAGAATAAGGGAATCTGTGGCTGTTATATAGAACTGAATAGTACTGTAAAATAAAATAAAATAAAAAAAACTTTCCAATTTAGAATGATGCCTTCAAAATGACCAACAAAATAGGAGATATATAATGCTTGCCGTATAAACTTAAGAACCTGAGTTATTTGCAGGCACCTGCATAAAAAGTCAATCATGGTGGCACTTTTAAATCCCTTTGATAGAAAGCAAGATATTACCCAGTTTCTCACAGATTAGGCTAATTATTGAGATGCAGGAGCAGATGAGAGCCTCGTCTAAGACCAATCAAGGTAGTCAGTAGCTTAAGAACAATACCAGAGGATGTCCTTTGGCTTCCACATGCACTTGAACATGTGTGTACTAACACACACATGAGCGTGAATACACACACGTATACACAAACATATGATCAACAAATGGCTCTACTATGAATTAAATCAAACATAGTAAAAACAATTAATCCCTATCATCTATTCTATTGGATATAAAATACAATGTTCAACTTTCAAAGTTAGTATGCTTTAACATCAAATCAGATTTGTCATCCTTATAAGCAAACAGTAGATTTCACAGTTTGAAATGTAGCAGTGTAAACCATTTCTTTTCATCAAGCAGACTTCAGTGAGTTTGTCCAGTCATCACTAAGACATTGGGAATAACTCAAAGTTGTCTGAAGTTATTCATTAATTTGAGCATTATATATTTAAATGCTTCAAAGATGCAAAGCAATTCACATATATTCTAATATGAAGATAATTCATATATACATATATATATTCAAATATAAAGATAAAAGAAAAATAAAACATTGGTTGAACAAGTCTATAGGCTTCAAGGAGATTGATGGTACTTCCTTTGACTGTACATTAATTTCTTTGCTAGGCATTTGTTCACAGACTAGGATCTTATGATATTTCAAAGGCAAAAGAAACCAAAAATCATTACAAAATGGGGAGAACTAAAAGAAAATTGACTAGAATTCAAACTGAATGATCACTGGTTATTGGGACTCACACAACAAGAACATTAACTTTTTCTATAATAAAAACATGAATGAACTCTATTGTGCAACTTTTGGGGTGTATGGTTTTAGAGTCTCAATCTGCATGTTACAAAACTTCGGAAGACACCAAATTAATATATGGGCTCTGCTTAAGACAGTCATGCACAATTCTCCTGAGAAGCCCACGTCCACATAAAGGGATATCTTTTTTTTTTATAAATTCCTTTCTCTCCTTACTACTTGTGCTTAAGTCTACATTAAATTTTTTCTTAGCTAACTCCAGTCCTTCCTTGTATTGGTTTAGAAATTCTTTTCTGTTATAAAACCAAGAATCTCAGCTTCATCTAAGTAGAGGTCTCCGAAAATCATTCTTTGAGCTCATGCAAGCATCTCAAGATTAACTTGGGTTACATAGTAATTTAGAGGCCACCTTGAACTACAGGGTAAAATGTTGTCACAGTAAATGGAAAAGAATGAGAAAAATAGAGACGGGGCAAAACAAAACAGAACACACATGTACAAACACACAGATTCCCAGGAAAATTACTACATGAATAAGACCTCTAAATAACTTTGGTATTCATTCATAAAACTAGTAGCCATGTAGGGTTACACAATGCTTCTAATGGCTGTGATAAAATATCCTGACAAAAAAGCAACTTAGGGAAAAACTTTTACATCTGCTTACAATTCCAGGTTACAAAGAGGTCAAGACAGAAACTTCAAGTAGCTAATCATCACATCCACAGTCAAAAGCATAGAGAAATGGAGGTATATTTTCTTATTTGCATGCTCACTTATTCTCTGCTCTGTTCTACTCTGACACAGTTCATGAACCACTGCCTAAGGAATGGTGCCATCCACAATAGGCTTTGTCTTCTGAAATTCTTTAACTTAATTAATACAATACCCTACAGATATAACCACAGGCCAACCTAATGTAGACAACCCCTCACCTAACCCTAACCTTCACTGAGACTCTCGGCCCTGGTGACTCTACATTGTGTCATTAGTAATTAAAACCAAACATAACAGCCATCATTAACATATCATATATATACACACATACACACACAAGCATGTATGTATGTATACACACAATAAACATAAATATGAAAATGATATAAGAATACATATGTGGATGTGAATCTTACTTTAGATAAGTAGAATTGAAGTGCTAAAGTGGTACCAAGAAGAAGTTGTACTGCAGATAAGGAGAAAAGAAACGACATTTGTGCTAGCTTTATGTCGACACAAGGGCATATCTGGGAAGAAGGAATTTTAAGAAAAATGTGTCTATAAGACTGGCCTGTGGACAAGACTGTAGGAGTTTTTCTTGATTGATGGTAGATCTGGGAGGGCTCAGCCTATTGTGAGTGGTGCCATACCTGGACTGATAGTGCTGGATACTGTAAGAAAGTAGGCCAAGGACCAAGTCAGTAACCAGCACTCCTACAGGGAAGGTCCTGCTTCCAGATTCCTACTCTGATGTCCCTGGATGATAGTTTCTGTGCTGTAATTGAAATACACCATTTCCTCACCAAGTTTGTCATGGTGTTTCAGCACAGCAATAGAAAAAGAAAAACTAATTAAATCAAAATATGAAAAGAAAAGAAAAAATAAAACAAAACGAAAAGATTATATTTTGCATGAGAGATGGAATTCAACATATATTTTGAAAGTCATTTCCTTTTACATACATAACATTAGACACTTTGAAAGGCAATTAATAAATAAGTTAATAAGAAAAAAACAGTATAAATTTGTAAGTAATTCTGCCATTTTGGAGGAGTGAATGAAAGATAAACTCTCAAAACAGAGCAGAAATTGTAACAGAAAAGTGAAATTTTCAGTGTTCATGGAGTGAGGAAGAAAAATCTTTCAAAGGAGGCAGGATAGGGGCTAGAGTGACAGCTCAAAGATTAACCATCTGTAACCCCAGCTCCAGGATATCTAATGCTCTCTTCCCACCTCCATTGGCACCAAGAATACACATAACATAAAATAAATGTTTTTAAGAGAAGAGCATAATGAAAAATATATTCAATTAATCGTGAAATGACGAGGAGAAAAAATATAAACATGGTAGGAAATTCAAAAGTAGAAAGATGGTAACCGAAGTGTTCAGAACCCAGTGAATGGACCAGGAAGATGCGTGTAAGAAATGCGCAACACTGAAATTTGTAGGTTTTTTTTTCCCTTTGGAAACTTGAAGATTTAAGCATTTTCAGTTGATGGAGCGATCTCAATCATGTAAGAGGAAGTACATGTGGATGTTTGTGGAGGTTGGACAGCTGTGTTAGGAGAGAAATGAAGCTTGATTGGCAGTCTTTTCTGTGGAGAGAAGAAGCAGAGCCAGCACTTAGCAGTTGCTTTCAACCAGCGGAGTAAACTAGAGTACAAGCCATCTTCTAAACCTGAAGTGTCCTGATTAGCGGGAAAGTAAGAGAAGGGCCACAGTAGCACTGGAGGATGAATGAGCACGCGGGGGAGAACGGTGATATTGAGTAGGTTCAACAAGAAGGAAGCAGCAAGAAGCTGAAAGTGAGATCATTTTGAGATATATTTGGTCTGAATGTGATCAAAATAACAGAAGCAAGGCCATGAACTTCACACCATGACCTTCAAAGCTTTGGTGGGTGATGAAACACTGGTGAACTACACTGCAGAACAGGTAGGAAGGAACCAAATATGAGGCAAGTGACATGCGCAGAGGCATCTTCTACTTTTTCTATTTTTACTTTGTTCTGCCTTTGTTACTGCTCAGTCAATAAACTTTATCAAGAGCAAAGAGGCTATTTTAATTCCAAAAACATTCTTCATATTTGAATTGTCCTACTGGTTTTCATTATGAACTTCAATTACAAATTTTAATAGTCTGAATATATACAGCCTCAGGAAAATTAATGTTTCTGACGAATGTTTTAATATCTGCTTTAAAAAAAATTTAAAAAAAACATATTAAAAGGATTAATTCTGATGTATCTTTTGTATCAGAGAATACAAAACTAACTGAAAATACAAAATGCCATAGTGCATGGAAACTGTTGTTTTAAAATAAATTATATCCATGAAGATGCATTCAGAAGGTGGTAAACAAAGCTATTCACACAGAAGAGCACATTTTAAACTGAGAAAAAAAATCACAGCTATGCTCCATTAAGAATAGCCTCTTGTGTTTCTGTACTACAGACACACTAACTAGTGTAAAATCACCACACAGTCAGCAAGTCTGAAAAGGCAGAGGTCATGTTTGCATAATGATTCTAGTTGAATCCGACACCACAAACTATTTCGTCAATAGGCTGATGTAGGAAGAATGATTTCAAGGACAGCCCAGGCTATTTAGTAAGACCCTGTTTCCATAAACAGACACACATGCACATGCGCACATAGACACACACACACACACACACACACACACACACACACACACAGAGAGAGAGAGAGAGAGAGAGAGAAATAACAAGAAAATTTAAAAAAAAAAGAAAAATGTCTTGAAAAATTCTTGTTCTATCAACTATCCTTTTTGCTTATCAAAACAGTGTAAAGAAAACTCAGAAGAAGTCCATTTTGCCACTGGAGTCAGAAAACTAGTGTGTAAGCCTCATGTTCACTGAGATAAGCATGCTCAGCAGGGTCCTCATCTCTTTCATTGAAGTACAGCAGAACACACAGTGTGTAATCCATTTATTCCCTTTATCTCATGTTACCTCAGAAGCATTCTCCTCACTGGGTAATTGATAGAATACTAAATTTATCTAATCTAGAAGTCTACTTTCAGGTTTGAGCAAATAATATTGGACCATTCTTTAAATAATTCTGTCTCTTGAGATAAAGTTTTGTTGGCATTTTAGTTTTATGTTGTGTTTCTTTTTTTTTTTGTTTTGTTTTCTTGATTTGTTTTTTGTTTTTTTTTTTTTTTTTTTTTTTTTTTCATTTCCAAGTTGTAGTTCCAGCATGTAGAAGAGTGAGCCAAAACAATGGTGCTGAGCTTAAGGCAACCTCAGAGTGTCGAGTGATCTTGATGCTAGCCTATGTACAGAACTAGAACCTGTCTTAAAGCAGAATAGAATAGCAAGTTTTTATATCAAATTTCACTCTTCCTTTTAGAAGTGGGCAATGACATATACAGCATTCTTTTAGCATCAGAGAGTCATGCTATGGCCTGTGTAGTGTCCTTGTGGACCAGGCAGCCTCTCAGCTACAGAATATAGTATTTTCCTTGGTTATTAAGAGATAAGTAATTACTGAGATGGTGACTACAGGCTCTTGCCCCAGGAATTGGGGCTCTGGACTTTACTCGTCTGTAAAATTTATAGATGCCTTTTTCAGTTCTGTATTCCTGCATCAAGAATGCAGGCCAATGAGCCTAGTACTAAGGCCTAGATTGTGTCCATTATGCTGGCTGTGGCCACCACTTCTGATCATTACTTTCATTCTACAATGACATATAATCCAATATGCCTTGCACTCAGTTATGCATTAACATTTTCCATAAAATACCATCCTTGAAGTGTGGGTGGCAAGCAAAAGACAGTAAAACTTTGCCTTTGAAACGGTCTTACTCTCACTGTTTTGATGATCCAAAGCAGAAGGGATGTGTACCCTAATCATGAGAGGCAGAAGGGACATATACCTTGATCAGAGGCAAAGGGATATGTACCATGATCATCAGAGGCAGAAAGAATAGTTTCTCTTCAATGGCAAACAAAAGCAGTTTGGAGTCGATCAAGCTTATTTCTTCAAATGCTAAAAGATTTTAGGCAGTCCATGGCTCTCTGTAAAAGCTTAGCTAGACAGATGACTACTTTTCAGTGAAATCCATTTTGAATAATTTTGCCTTAATATGGCACTGCTGCATCACCCTTTTTTCTCCACATACAAATGCAAAAGGAGTCCTTGCTTCTAGGGAACTACTGGGCCAAATGTGAATGAACTACTAAAATGAAAAACAAATCATATTTCAAAATATTGGGTACATTACACTTGAATACAAGACTGTAGAATTAAGATGTATTTGGAGCTTGGAATCTTTTACCTACTAATTTCCAATGTTTTCACTAACTTTTTGTTGTTGTTAAGACACTCAGACAAGCAAAGCTCACACTTTATCATTGTTCCATTAACATGGAACAATGGTGCCTACATTAGGGTACATGATTCATTCTTAGAAATGTTCCACCCTAGGAAGGACCATCCAGTAACTTAATGATATATTCAAATGTTAATTAGTGGTAAGAAACCTGTTATTATCTATCTTCTAATTCTATCCCTTTCTTTTATTACCAATCTAATATGATATATATTTCAGAAGTATCACAAACATCTCTGTATTTCTTTTCTTTTGCATCATTTTCACCCCAATTAAATCCTCAAAACCTACACTGGGAGCAAGTTCAAACTCCTCTTTCTTTTCATTATGAAGAGTCTTGCATATATGCTCACAAAATTACTGCTTAAAGCAGTGTTGGCTGAGTATGTTGGTACATGCCCGTAATCCTAGCACTTGGAAATGTAATGCTAGAGGGATCACAAGTTGAAGGCCAGACTCAGCTATTTATAAGAAGACTCTGTTGAGAAAAGTAAATGAACAAAACCAAGATGTTACCATTTATGTGTATCAAGAATTAAGAGCAGATCACAGAATGGTTCTGGATCAGGGATACTCATTGAAATTTCAGCTTCAATTAGAGCCCAGGGTCCAGTCAGCTTGAAGATCTACTGCTAAGATTATTCACAATGTTAATTGGAAAGAAGGCTCAGTTCTAAGGGCTCTTGGTACAGGTCTCAGTTTTTAATCATGCCATCCTTGACGTGCAGTAGAACAAAAGATGGATTGTCCTCATTACAATCTGGGAGAGAGCAGAGGGAAACTGTGGTTTTTCTCACTTGTAGTCTCCCAACTATAAGTCACTGAGACTTTCTATCTTTTTTTGTATATTCCTGTGTCTTGCCAGTCACTAAATGAGTTACTAAGCACAGTTCAAATTTTAAAGGTCAGTGCAATTAAGGTACACATCTTAAGATAGGGAAAAACAAAGAGTTTACAAACATAATTTAAAACTCTAGCATATCCACACAGGAAAC
The DNA here is from genome assembly GCF_004664715.2 of Peromyscus leucopus. Classification (NCBI taxonomy): domain Eukaryota; kingdom Metazoa; phylum Chordata; class Mammalia; order Rodentia; family Cricetidae; genus Peromyscus; species Peromyscus leucopus. The sequence continues at coordinate 38,671,024 of NC_051064.1, forward strand.
AGCTATCAAAATAATAAATAAATACAGTCCTCACAGTTGTCACCGGAAAACAAGGGTTACCAAGTGAATAAGATCAGGACAGAGATTTCCATCCACTGTGTGGTAATTGCACATTCTAGAATCTGCTATCAAAGATCATTCTTTTACCCAAGAGACATCTACTCACATGCATCACGGTTTCCTCACCACTGCATTGAATTTATTCCCACCAATATTTTAGTGATCTGCTTTATGCTCTCCCAAATATACTTTTTGTTTACTAAGTTTTCTCTTCCTAAGAAACATTTTAAATTGTTTGCTAGGCATGGTATCCATCCCTGATCCTTCTCTATAAAACTCCTTGTTCAACTCTGACTTAGCTTACATGCTCTCCTTACCAGTTTCCTATATTGACAGTGTTGGATCCTGGAAAGGCAGCTTGGCAGGTCAGAGCAGTTGCTGCTCTTGTGGAGATCCTGGGTTTGCTTCTTAGGACCCATACAGCAGCCCCCAAACAGCTATAATTCCACTTTTAAGGGATCTGACATCCTTTTCTGGACTCTACAAACACTGCATGCACATGATGTACATACATATATGCAAGCAACATACTCATAAACCATATACATAAAGAATATCCTACCACTTCTCATAATCTACATATGCTTTCAGCTCCACTTTTACTTCAGCCGTTGCCATGGTCACCAGGTTCATATAAACTGAATCTGTCAGTCTTGCCTTCAGCTGCACTGATTACACTTTCACCTTCCCTAACAAAGGACAACTTCAGGATCCAATTTGGCCATTCACAACCTGGAAATATGAGGTAGCCAATGCACTGATGGCAACTATTGGCTAGGGGGTCACAGCAATTGCCATATTCTGACTGCTTCTGTCCCTCGGACAGAAAGTACTAGCAAACAGTCTTCATGGCTGCACAGCTCAAGAAATGCATCTGGGTTGCCACCAGTTGTGAAAAGCTGGTGAGTGGGCTGCACATCACACATTTGGCTTTCACTGCTTCTGTTGTTTCATTCTGTCTGCTCCGCTGCTTCTCTTCTGTCCTAGGATTATCTCAGGAAATAAGCTGACTTCCTCCAAGCAATGATCCCAGCCTCTACCTTAGGTAAATACTTTCTAACATTCTCTCTAATGATCTTAATTAGTTTTCTCTTGCCTATTAAAGTAGGGATTTTTTTTTTTTTTTTTTTTTTTTTTTTGGTTTTTCGAGACAGGGTTTCTCTGTGTAGCTTTGCGCCTTTCCTGGAGCTCACTTGGTAGCCCAGGCTGGCCTCGAACTCACAGAGATCCGCCTGGCTCTGCCTCCCGAGTGCTGGGATTAAAGGCGTGCACCACCACCACCCGGCCTAAAGTAGGGATTATTTTTTGCTCATATATTGGCTTCACGTATAGGTCTTTAAAATTCTTTAAAGTGCAAAATTTGTGCTATTCTAGGCTTAATGCATATCAGTTTCTACATTGTAGGATTTCAATATTTTCTTGGCATACTTTAAATCAAAGATCCAATGCATAGACACATTGTTTGCAATACTAAGTCAACCAAAACCTTATGATATGGTACAACACAAATTTCTGATCCTCCAATAATATCTACCTGCCATCTGTAAACACAAGCAAGAAAGTGAATATTGTAAGCTGTTCTGAGTCCTAAGGCCTGTGAACTTCAGAGGACAAAGTGGAAAAGTGGTCATATTATAATTCCCATTGTTCAAAACAAGCGAGAATGAAAGGTCCCACATTAAAAGACAGGAGAAGACGAACCTATCAGATAAACACTTAGGAGGACTTTCCCTATCTCTTCCTTCTTGGTTTCTTTGGTTCCTTGGGAGACTGATCATGTCTAAACCCAGTTGATAAGGAAGGATCTTCTTGCTCAAACGGCTTTTTCAAGTACTAATAATTTCCAGAAAATATCCTTAGTTATTTGCTCAAGTAAGGTTTCCCCAGTGATCTTTCCATCAATTAGGTGACTCAAGTCCTTTCATGATGGCTCCTTTACCTTAGCAGTATGTGGTTATGCTTTGTTTATACCCGTCTGCCCTGAGAGCTCATTTTTGGTAACTCAGTAATATCCTATTTTACGTATATCAATAGTTTACTCATTTCAGTTTTTAGGGGGCAATAGCTGTTTGTGCCGGCTTCTAGCAACTATGAATTAAGCTGCTATAGAAATTTGTACATAAACGTTTGTGTAGGTGTATGTTTTAAGTTACTTGGTAAATACCCTGTAGTAAATCAGTTATAATTATTGTTAGCTTTATAAGATACTGCAAAGCTGTCTTTCAATGTGCCTATACCACATTCTCACTACGAATGAATAATAATTTCTATGGGTCTTCTTTGGCAGTGTTTAAAATAATCAATTTTAGAAATGTATAGAGAATGATGAATAGACTCATTTTAATTTGGATTGCCTTAAGTATATTAATGTTAATTTGAGTTTAATAAGGTGCTCAACATATCTTACACATTTATTTGCTGTCTATAAAGAATAAATTTTTGATGCATTATGCTGAGTAGTTTTATACCAACTTGACACAAGCTAAAGTCATATGAGAGGAGGGGACCTCCACTGAGAAAATGTCTCCATAAAATCAGGTTGTAGGCAAGCCTGTGAGGCATTTTCCTAATTAGTTATCCATGAGGGAGGGTCCAGCCCATGGTGGGTGGTGTCATCTCTGGACTGCTGGTCCTGGATTCTTTATAAAAGCAGGCTGAGCGAGCCTAGGCATGAGGAGCAAGCTGGTAAGCAGCTCTCCTCCATTGCCTCTGCCTCAGCTACTGCCTGCAAGTCCCTGCCCTCTTTGAATTCCTGCCCTGATTTTCTTAGATGATCAACAGTGATATGGAAATGTAAAGCAAATAAATTCTTCCTCCTCAACTTGCTTATTGGTCAAAGTATTTGTGGAAACCAGAGAAACCCTAAGACATGCATCTCTACAGATTTTTTTTTTAAATCACAAATTAATAAATTTATTTTTTCATCTTAGGAGTTCCTTGACTACTTAGTTATAAATTCTTTGTAAAATATGCATGTGTTGTGAAAATTTTCTTCCTGTCTATGATTAATATTTCATTATTTTAATAAGGCCTTTCACAGATACAAAAAAAATTTAAAAAATTGTTTTTAGTTTTTAATCTGAAACTTAATCACCAAAGTCAAAATCAGATCAATTTTCCCATGTATTTTCTTCTGAAATGTTTTTGACATTTTAATTTATATCTGTGATGTTTATTTTTATGACAGTCATACATCATTTTGTTGGTATGTTTTTCTTCCTAGCTTTTGTTTTCTTTTCCCAGCTTCTCAGCCTCATAGATTCAGCTGGCAAGAGCAGAGCCCTTCTCTATCAGGACTCAGTTGATCAAGATGAGAATAAAACTCTAACATTTCCACTTTTTCAACACATCTGGTAACTTCCAGGACCAAGTCTCATCTTGCTAATTATGAGTCCTGGAGTTCCTCTCTCATGTACTTTCCATGTCTCAGGGTACAGTTAGCCTGGATCCATGGAGAAATTCAAGAATCCTGTGATCTTATATTGACTTTTGAAAAAGCATCATGGTGCATGGTGGGGGTGGGGGGGGTAAGTTGGGATTTGCTAGATATGGCCACTGTCAACCCTTTAATAGTCTTAATATTTGCAACTTAACAATGTACTTGGGTTTGGGGCTAAATTTTTCACCTTTTATAAAGTAAGTTGGTTTTATCTTATAGGGTGCAATTGCTTTATTCTTGTGCAAATTTTACATTAGCGGTTGATATCAAAAGGAAAAATTGATAGAAGATTCCTTGGCAACCACAGCATGCTTATCAGAGATACAGGTGGGCATAGCTGACATTTTAAAACCAGATTTATCATAGAGCCAATTTTAAGGTTGAAGTATTCTCCCTTGGGTTGGAATTTGGGATTGTTAATTAAAAAGTCATTTATCTAAATTGCTTTAAGTTTCTCACAGTTCTAAAATGTGAACATCTGCAAATGATACTGGCATTCTAAAGCCTGGGCTGCATAGGAATTTGTAAGAAATGTGTATTGTTAGCTATGTCCTTGGCCCAGATTTTCATAGATGGAAATAACAGTATAAATATAGACAAAATCAAGCCTACATTGCCCTCTCAGAAGATGGATGAATTTTTTGGTGTAATATGAAATCAAAATATTGAAAAATCCTTATCCTAAATTATTTTGCTGTGATATGTGAAAGCAGTAAAATATTATGATGAATGAAAGCCTTGATTCTGGGCTATATGTACTTGTATCCAGCTCAAAACTGATTGGATCATTGATCCTGGATTAGCTAACTTAATCTTTCTGCTTTCTATGCTCATTTTCCTAACTTATCTTTAATTATTGTGGGATTAATGCATCTTCTATTCACAGGAAAGTATCTTACTAGCTTAATTTAGTACTCCCTTTGTAGAAGAAGCAGCTTCATTTAGCCTGAACTCCTTGTCATCTCTTCAAAGGAAGTAAGCAGAAATGTGGACTACAGAAGGTCAGGCTGTTGCCATTGATATCTTGGAAGAGGAGACTCATGTCTCATCTCAGAATATCTCCAAACCATACAGTGTCTTTGATAAGCTGTTGGTGTCATATCCTTTGTCTCGTCATCTCCCAGGTCTGTTTGATCTAAGTAAAATCTGTCTATACAAAGACATTCATGTCTTTCCTTTGGTATAACAGAGTGTTTTTATTTATCTATTTTGTTTTTTCTTTTACTGTCAGAAGGAAGTAAAAAAAAATGTTCTTTGACCTAAAAAATGTAAACAAAGACTAGGGAGTAGTGGCACACATACCTTGGCAGTAACCAACATATTCTTTGTTGGTTTGAAAACCCACTCAACAAGACTGCTACCATGCCTGTACTGGAAACCTATCCAAATACTCAGAGTTAGTGAAGTCATGGATCTTGGAGGAGAATCTACAACTGCCATTTTACCAAATCAGCATAATCTCTATCCACATTTTTAATATTTGTTCTTATATCTACAAATACGTGTAGTTTTCACTCCTCATCTACGAAATTTCATTTTACGAAGATGGAGTGGTCTCATCACAAAAAAACACAACCAATAAAAATGCTTAGTTGTGGAGCCCGATAACAGTGTATACATCCACAATATAAGCCCTGCTCCTAAGTCTCAGGGACTATTGCAGAGGAGGAGGTGGAAAGAGTGTAACAACCAAAGGAATAGGGAATTTTCTGTGAGAATGTTTCTTCTAGTAATGTCAGAAACGACACTCATAAAGTCTCACCAACACGATTGCCTGAACCTGAGCTGAACATGGAAAACATATTATGTCTGTGTGCTAATATAGATAAAGGAAAGCATACCAGGCCTCAACCCTACACACCAACAAAACAACAACAAAAGCAAGCAAACAACAAAAACAAAACAAAGCAAAAACCCAAGGAATGCTGAGATTGGAAGAAATAGTCTTCCCTAGGGAAGAACACACCAACTGGCTATCTAATACTAAATTGCCAGCCCTGAAAACATATATACAAGTGACATTATGCAGAACATATCTGAAGAGATATCTGAAATTCCAGAAGATTTCAAGGTCCCAATTTTAAAAGGATCAGTGACAATATGGAGAGCTCAAGAAACAGACAAATGAAATAAAGAAAAGTAGATGAAATGGTGAAATTTTCACATCATAAAAAGAGGAAACCCTTGCCAATAATGATTTTTAAATACAAATTTCATCAACATACTTTTTAAAGTTGCATAGAAACTGACTAGATTAAAACTCCACAATGAATTAAAAATAAAATTATATTATGACCCAAATATACCCCTTTGTATCTACCTGAAGGACTCTATGATCTATCACAGAGATAATAGCAATTCCATATTTATTGCTGTAGTATTCACAATAGCTAAGACATAGAATAAGCCTAGATGCCAGTCACCAGATGAATATAAATAAAATGTGGTATGTATGCACAAAGAAATTTTACTCAGCACTGTAAAAGATGAAATCATGACATTTACTGTATTAATTAAAATAAGCCAGACTCAGAAACAAATACAAATGTTTTCTCTCAAGCAGATCCTAGATTTAAATTACCAGTTGCTATTTGCATTTGTGTATGTCGTGGGTCATAGAACTAGAAAGGATGCTAAATGGAGGAAAGAAGAGTTCTTCAAATGGGTAGAGAGGAAAAAGAGAGGGTTGTAATAGCCTTTCTTAGAGTGCAAGCCCCAAAATCATGACTCAGAGACTTACTAATTATAAAAGCTCTACCTATAGCTTAGGCTTGTTCCACTAGCTCTTATTACTTAACCCATTTATATTAATCTACATTTTCCTGCATGATTTTTTATCTCTCTTCCATGTTGTACCTCCTGTTGCCTCTCTGTGTCATCTGGAGTCTCTCTCATGCCTAGATTATCTCCTCTTTTCTCTTTGCCTGGATTTCCACCTAACCTCTTTTTGCCTAGCTATTGGCTATTTAGCTCTTTATTAAACCAATCAGAAGGTACCTTGGAAAAGACATCTTCATAATGTACAAAAAATGATTATTCTACAACATTTCCCCCTTTTGTCTAATGAAAAAGAAAAGGTTTTAACTCTAACACAAGAAAACTATAAATAATAAGAACAATTATCAGGTAAGAATTACATTCACAATGTCCAGTCCATTTGTATTTGGCATATTCAGAGAAATTACTTTATTATCTATCTTAGCTTGGTGAGTGCAAAGTTTTGTACCTAATTCCTTTTATATCCTAAATTGTATTACCAAAACAAAACTAATATGTTTTAGACATCAAAACATTTTCTTATATAAACAATTTAAGCTTTTATGTCTCTCAACATTATACACTTTACATCTCTTTTGTGAGTTTCTTCTCTGGATTTGATAACAAGGAAAACTGACTATAACTATCTAGTCTTCAACTCTATCAGAGACCTGAGAAGGATATAATATTACCTGAGTGAACAGGAAGTGCATAGTAAAATACTTTTAAAACTGAGAAATGACAGAAAGAACTGGCTATCTGGACAGTGACCCAAGGTTCCTCTGCAGCATTGGGCATCCATCTTTGGCCTACAGGCCTAAAATATCTGACAGACTTTTTTGTGAAGCAGGAATTTTGAAGCAGGAATTTTGAAGGGCTGTCCTATCTTGTCTTGGAAAAATTCAGCAGTCATTTTCTTTAGTTTACTGTTTGCCCAATTTGGGCATCATACTGTTAGCAGTTGAGGCAAGGGCAGTGTCTGGCCTAGTGGCTAACTTTTGCTACAAAGAAAGCAAACTTCATACACAGGTTCTTTGATGATCATCATCTTCAAAGTAGATTGATGTTACCAGGAACAAACATGTCTCATTGTAATAAAATTTATATCATTAAAACCTCTAAAATGCCACATTCTGTAGATCTCTGAAGCATTTGAAAACCATCTGTCTATCTAAAATATCTTTGTTTGACCTTGAATGCATGCCTAACATGGCCACAAATTTGATTGTTATAGATGACTAACTACTAACCTATATTTAATTATCTTAAACAGTTTGCAATAATAAACTTTAAGGATTAGGACTTTACATTACATTTTTAAATGTGCTTCATAGGTACATACCCTAAATAAGAGTACACACACACACACACATACACACACACACACATACACACACACACACACACACACACACATATACATATACATAGTATAACAATGATAACCTTAAATTTGTATAAATATACAAAAATTTGTATAAATATACAAAAATCCATACCAATATAAAATATTTGCTTAAAAGTGGTTATTTAAAAATAGACTCAACAATCTAACTTTTCATCCCATCATTTCTATACTATACTCCCCTTATTTTCAGAGTGAGATCCCTGAATCTAATCACCTTTGTTTAGCTTTCTCCCTGGCCTTGACCAGTAACAGTTTGTAACTAGCCTCCCTAAATGACAACACACATGCATAAACCACTGAACAACCAAAACCCATCCACCTGACCTCTTTAAATGTGAGCATTGTGTTCTCTAGACTGCTTCCTGCTATCTGTGGATGATACCATTTTTATACCTTAGAAAATTGAGATAATGGTCAAGTTCTGGGTAAACTAGCCATAACATTTGCTGTCGAGTCTCTGTGCAATAGAAAAACATGAGGCTTATCTGTAGCCCCAACCAGAATAGTCTGTGAGTTTGGACCATCTCAGCCAACAGCCTTGAAGTTGTTCTGGATGTAGAACTCTGAGAAGCTGGATTACCTGGGCCACCCATTTCATTGTTGTCTGGTTCCCTTGCTCTGAAAACATACAAACATTCAAAGGTAACATACATATCTGCATTAACATATATCTAATCTGCGTTGTACACAAGCCAGCCATAGATGATTTTTTTGTTTTATGTTTGAACAGGTAAAATATACATCACCAGTCTTGTAGTTTATCTAGGTTCTCTGACTCTCTGAGACAAATTTTATCCTGCAATGTCAGCTGCCACATGGCTCAACTTAGCACATGGTGCTGGCAGCTGTTTCCAGCCTCTGTATGCTGAGCACCATTCCAACTAAGAGACTGTAAGACTAGAAAACCACATCTGGCTCCTTGTCGAGAACTTTTCTTAGCTTTCTCAGGCCCTATGTTTGGATATTCAAACTCCCACATTGGACACCACATGTAACAGACTTTCTTGGACCTCTAACCCCAAAGTCATGACACAGAGACATATTATTAATTACAAAAGCTATGCTGATAGCTTATGCTTATCCCACTATATCTTATAACTTTAATTAACCTATTTATATTAATCTATGTTTTACCTCATGGCTTTTTACATCTCTTCCATCTTGCAGAGGATAATGAGGCACATGAAAGCAGAAAGATATCTATTCGGTAGAGAAGGAGATCAACCAGAGTTGTGCTGGAGAAGAGGTTGACAAGGTCAAGGAATAATGAATAATGTAAGGAAAAGCAATAATGCAGCCCATTGCTTTGCATGATAAACTTAAAACTGGTTGTTTAAAAAAAAGTGTTGTCTGGACTCTGATCTCCAGTAGGTTATTAACTTGGGCCAGCTTGAAGCTACACTGGCATAAATATATTTTCTTAATTTTTTTCACTAATCATACAGATTTTTACCAGTGAATCACAGCTTGACTTCATATAATATTAGCATACTTACATATGCTTTACATGTTAATTGTTAATCTCTTACTATCTTTGCTATAATTAAGGTCAGTACTTCATTATAAAATTCCATTCCCTAAGTTTTACAGCATGACAAAAAAATGTCCCTTGAAATCACAGTAAGGAACCTAGCCATTCACATCTCTATATTGAAATGCACATTTTTTTTATTCTATTTTTTCCCAATGTTGATGGAAATAGTCCAAAAAGTTCATGGTTATTTGAATTTACTGTCAAGAGATTTAACTCCTAACTGGCAGTCTGATCATGAGCAGTCTAGTCTGTTTATTTTTTTTTTTAATATTCAGTTCAAAATATGAAAGTTTAGTGAAATAATTTCTAGAATATTATATTATTTTAAACTTCTGAAATTCTTATAATTGAAATTTCAGTATCGTAATGCTGTTATCTGAATCCTAAACATATTCAGAGTAGCACTTTCAATTAGCCAATTACATCTTTAGGGTTAGATTTTTTTCATCTATGAAGTGAAAGGCTATCTGAACCTCTATCAGCCTTTCTACTGTAAGACTGAGGAGTTATGTGGCCAGATTTGTATATATCCCTGAACAAAATGAAGAAACACCCACAGTGATGATGTAGTGAAGAAATAAATGCATAGTGTGCATGTATGTATGCATGTATGCATATATGTATGTATAATGTTTTGAGATCTCCTAAGAGCTCATTTAATGATCAAAAAAGTTATGATGAGGCAGAGAATGAAAGTAGAAGATAAAATAAAATTTGGAAGCTGAAAGACTAAAGTACAGGAGTTATTAATTTGATTCATTCAAGAAAAGAAAACTCTAAGTCAACAATGGATAAAGCAGGCGCTCCAAGATGCCCTGGCAACAGCTATTCTTGGATATGAGGATCCTCATCAAACTGTATGGCCTGAGTGAAAGCCCCTCTGAGTACAGGTGGATTCCTGCACATATACCTACTTTTCTCCCTCAGCTGGGTGAAAGTTCCATCTCCAGCCAGACAACAAATACGCTTCTAAGGTTCTGGATTAAATAAAACTATGGGTGTCTGCTCTAGCAAGAAGCAGGATGCGTTCAAGTTTGGGATTCATTAAAGATGAAAAGTCAATAAGAGTATTCACACTGATTGATGACTCCCCAAACCTCCTCACTTGGCATTAAGGAATTTTTAGTTCATTCCAGGATACCCTGATAGCTGAAAGTTGTATTTGAAATGAAAGACAGAATGCTAAAAACACAGTAAGAATTAACTTAGAGAAAACTGATTCCAGATGAGAAAAAATCCTTCAAAATCATTAGATTTACCTTTGTCAAAATACTAGGAATCATTCAAAATTGTCATTGAATCATGTGTATGCCTAATCTCTCTTTCCTCTCTCCTCTCTCAATCCCCCTCTCTGTGTGTGTATGTGTGTGTTTGTGTGTGTGTATGTGTGTGTGCGTGTGTGATTTTTTTAAAGGTAAAATGGGGCTAAAGAGATATATCAGCAAGCTAGTGCTTGCTGTGCAAGCCTGAGAACTGATTTAAACCTACAGCACCTATTCAAAAAAGGTGGACATTGATCTGGTGTCTGGAGACAGAAAGATGTCTGGTGCTACTAGCCTGAGTCCAGGTTCAGTGAGAGTCAATGTTGAAAGATAATAAGTTGAAGGACAATAGAGCAAGGCATCCAATGTACTCCTATGTCCTCTGTGAAGCACACACACACACACACACACACACACACACACACACACACACACATCAAAGTGACTAAGTTACCAAAAAGATTAAAAATATGAGGGGGGCATGGAATTATGGAGGAGTGTTAAGGAGGAAGGGAGACAGAGAAAAAAAAGGAGCCCAGCAAAGGAAGGAGACTTATGTCCATCCTCCAGGTAAATAATGAATAAACTGGGCCCCATTTTCAGCAATTAATGGCCCCCAAAGAAAATTGCTCTATATTTTCTTGAGTTCTAGAAGCTATTTCATGTGTTTAATGTGGAGAAATCAATGGAGCCATGTAATGGAAGTGGTAAATTTCAGACTTAAGAGATATGCAGTGAAATCTCTAATCTAAGACTTTGCAATCAGCTTTCACTGGAAAGATCCTTCTGCTTTGACTTATTTGGTTCTACAGCCTCATATTCTTGCTCAACTTCATGAGAAAAATTCCCATTACATTGACTTAAATATACTGAAATCTTTCATCTTTGCTCATTTGACAACTAATATCAGTAAATTCACTTTTTGCATGTTATTATCTTCTTTCTCTTATTTTATAATTGTTATTTTATTGTTTTGTCTGCATGTATGTCTGTGCACTTTGCTATGCCATGATGAGGGAGGCCAGAAGAGGAAGTCAAATTCCAGAAATAGAGTTACAGGTGGTTATTAGTCTACATGTAGGTGCTAGGAGTGAACCAAGGTCTCTGGAAGGGGAGCCAGTACTCCTCGCTGCTGAGCCATCTCCCTAGCCCCTGGTAAAAATTTTAACAATCTGTATCAAGAATATTAGGGAAGGCTTTGCAAGCTATTTCCTAAAGGAAGGGTTACATCTATATTTAGGGATACCTTATTTATTCATTTTCATTCACCAATTCTGTTGTGAGGCAAAGCCTGAATGTTGGAAGTGTGAAGTTAACAGTGATCATACTACATGAGTGGTGATGCCACTACTATCAGTCGGCAACGGTGAGGACAGTCACATTCTGTGCATTGGTATCTATCTAAGCAGGAAGCATCTAGCTTAGCTCATGAAAGGAAGCACATACACACAGGTTCTCTTCCAGATTTTACACAACAGCTTGATCTCACACATCATGGAGCAGAAAGGAATAAAAACAAGACCCAGGTTCAGCTTATTACTTTCCAACCTGCCTCTAACAGAACCCCACCCAGGTCAAGGCATGCAGCCACATATGTGATGGACAACATTCCTATTTATTTACATAATTCTATTTCCCCACCTTCACCTAAGGTCTTATCAAGGTCCTAGAATGTCCCTCCCTGGCCATGGTGAGAGGAGGCTAGCAGAAGGGGAAGGCAACACATATTAAAATAGTCTAAAGAATATTGTGGAAAGGGGATCATTTTGTGTTTTGTAAGTCTCCCTGGCACTGCATTCTTATTCATACGCAGGAGAGTGATGAATTTGTTGTAATCAATGGGCTTCTTGTTTCATAGTTTTAAATAGAGAAATGTTATTTAATCATACAGATAGCCATGATGATGTTTCTTCTTGCTCCAACATTTTCTACTTTACAGTGGTTGAGATGATTGTCACAGTTCAGTGAAGGATCCATCAAATTGCAAGTGCTAGTTTGAAAAAGCTGACATTTGAGGATCCATGCTGCGTTTCCATGGAAACCACTTGCAGTTATAAGAACAACTCTTAGTGCCAGATTTTAATCTGAAATGCAGGAAGTGCAGAACTGCACCTTCTAAATGGAGACTAGGAATGGGATAGTGAAGCACATGCTAAGAGGAAGGCAGAGAGAGGGTTTCTGCAAGCTTACTGCTTCTTTCTAAAGTTCTGTGCATTTTTACATATTGGTGCACACCTTAGGCATAACATTTTTGTTTCATTTTGTGAAATGCCGAGGTATTTTCGAAAAGCCATTTTTAATGAGTTACTGATTTTTATTTGTTAGAGGGAATTCAAGAAAGCCATTTACAAGCAGGACAATTTTATGTTTCCAGTACAAATTGTGAGGTTATGATAGATTGGAATAGATTCATAGATTCATTCTTTTGAGAACATAACAGCATTCCCAGGATTAAATGAAGCACTGGTGGTGTTTACAGTTATGTTGCAAACTGCAGAATTTGAGAAGTATGTTAAAGACACAGAGTAAATGCATAGGAATATTCTGTAATGTTAAATGCAAACAGCAATGGAAGATAAATGAAAATCTTTGTGATCTTCTGAAAATCATTCATGGGTAAGGTGGAAGGAGGTAGGAGGCATTGCCAGCTAGGATAAAGCCAAGTGATTTTATAATGTTAAGAAAAATCTTTTCAAAGATTTTCTATTTGGTGAATGTTAAGGATAACCAAATTGTTACTGATGAGGTAATAAATTTTACAAATTTTTTAACTAATTATTTTTTCCTTATTCAAAGTCCTGGAATACAAAATAATCAATTGATAATTTGAGACAGAGTAAGAGTGAGAGAGAGAGAGACAGAGACAGAGAGAGACAGAGACAGAGAAAGACAAAGAGACAGAGACAAAGAGACAGAGAGAGAAAAATACCCAAGGCATACACTTTTGTGATAGATCCCAGAGATAAATGATGAATTATTTTAAGCAAATCATGACATTTAGAAATAAAGTGAATAGAAAAAAAGCTCTGAAGTTCTATTTTTAAATTTTATGAAATTTTGGTGCTATAAATAGCACCATGATAGACAAGTGCTCTAGCTTTCTACCGTAACACTCAGCTCTTTCAATTTCATGACAAGGCCACGTTAGTTGGCTTTGAAATCATTTAGTAGCCAAGACAAGTCTTTAATTCCTGCTTCAACTTCATGAGTACTTAGGATTATAAGCCTGTGTCACCAGACTTAGCAAGTACCCTACTTTCTTCTAGAAGGGAAAAAGCCTAGACTCTCATATATGCTATCATTAAAACAACAGTTATCCTTAAATAGTTATTCTCAAGTGTTGGACTTGATGCATTATAACAAATTGTTCAATCTATCAACATTTAAGGGAAATTTGACTTTCTTTGTTGACATTAATAACTTGTCTTTCTGCTTATGGTTCACCTATTGCCACCCAGGACTTGTCTACATTTTGATGCACAATGAGGATATAAAGTAACGAACAGGATATTAAATCACTACTTCAAAATGGTTGACACGTGCTATCATCTTAGCCCCATACTATTGTCTCTTGGCGACATTATCCTTTAAGAAGAATGAGGTAGTATAAGAAAATACAATGGATGAGGAATGATATTTCGAAAAAGAGACAATTGAAACTTTTTGCTTGCACTTAAGTGTAGCAGGGATTAGTAATCTATAGAGAAAAGCATTATGAGAAGGAGGAGTCACAGGACAAAGAAAGGACTCACATGAGGAACAACCCTGAATAGGACAGGAACAGTATAGAGGTGTATGAAACTGAGCAGAGTGGACAGGACAAACGCAAGGACTCGGTCCTGTAGGTTGCCATAGTTTTTGTAAATATGCTGTTATTCTTGGTGATAAGGGAAGTTATAGGATGGTGTTACTTAAACATTTTAGAGAAAGATTATATAGCTACTAAAAGTCAGGTGGATTTCAGGTGGATTTCAGGTGTCAAAGAGAGAATTGGGCTGAGAAGCTGAATGAATAGCCAGAGAAGATGCACTGGCTACGGCTAAAATAATTCCAAATACTGTCTTGAGAAAGTTTCACATTTTGAACACAATTTGAAGGTGGAACTATAAAATTTTGAACAAATGGATGTAAGTGGGATATGAAATCAAGATGGAGTCTAAAGATTTTGTCACAAGAAACAGAATATAATGATCTACTCCTTTGGGGGGCGGCAAATGTTTATGAAGTGGTGAAATATCTCAATTTTAAATATTCAACTTTGAGCTAACATTTCAAGACCCAAGTGCTGATTAGACACATGTGTAGCTAGCGTTTTCCTGCCTTGCCCACAGTTAGGAAAAATCTCTGTCACCCGCCAGTCCCACAGCCGCTCAGACCCAACCAAGTAAACACAGAGACTGATATTGCTTACAAACTGTATGGCCGTGGCAGGCTTCTTGCTAACTGTTCTTATAGCTTAAATTAATCCATTTCTCTAAATCTATACCTTGTCATGTGGCTTGTGGCTTACCAGTGTCTTCACATGTGGCTTGTCATGGTGGCAGCTGGCAGTTTCTCTGACTCAGCCTTCCACTTCCCAGAATTATTCTCCTCCTTGTCCCGCCTATACTTCCTCCTGCCTGGCCACTGGCTATTCAGTGTTTTATTTATTGACCAATCAGAGCAACTGATTTGACATACAGACCATCCCACTGCACACATGAACCTGGAATATCAGGGAAAAAAAATTCACAAGTGAGGAGGTAGTTTGGAAGTTGTGTGCATACATGTGATTGGTTTGTTTGTTTGTTTTGGGTTTTTGTTTAGTTTTGTTTTGTTTTTGAGACACGGTTTCTCTGTGTAGTTTTGGTGCCTGCTCTAGATCTCACTCTGTAGACCAGGCTTGCCTCAAACTCACAGAGATCTGCCTGGCTCTGCCTACCGAGTGCTGGGATTAAAGGCGTGCACCACCACCGCCCAGCTTCATATCTGTGATTGTTAAAGCCATGAGATTAGAAAAGTCAATGAGGAAGGGAATGTTGATAGAAAGGAGAAGATACAAAGGAAGAGAGCCCAGAAGAGTTGCAACTGTCTGTGGCCAAGAAAGGAAATAATATGCCCGAGAGAGAATAACAGGGGTTAATGTTAGAAGGAAGACATTGGGGTGGTTCATTTCACTGAAACCTGAGAAAAGTCTGCTTCAAGGAGCACCTGATCAGCTCTTTCCCTGTTTGGAGTTTAAACAGAAGTTAGTCGTCTGGTGGTCATTAGGAGTCTTCAGAAGACACTCTCAGTGTAATAGTGAGGAAAGATCAGTAAAATAGCCAGAAGTCTATGAGCTATTCAGCAATACGGTTTACCATTATGTTCTGGAAGGGTAACCAATAGAATTGGCAATACCCTGTAAATATTTGAAGGTCTATGGCAAGTAACTAAAACTACAAATTTTTGACCCATTTGTGGCACTAGGCTTTTAATTCATTAGCCCTGGTGCCTAGTATGCTAATTGTACATGCACACACACACACACACACACACACACACACACACACACACACACACACACACACACACACACACAAACACATCCTACATCTATCTATAATAAATATGAATATATAATATTTGTATATCTATATGTACAGAAGGATGTTTCCATATGACTTTTTTGAAAGATCTTTGGTGTTATTTAATCATTCCTCGTATATCCTCATCTTCCTTCACCTTCTGATCCTCCACCTTATTGGGAAAGACCATATACTTGAGTCATAGAATATGAAGAAATCAATCTGGTATTCATTTAGTATCTTCATGCCTATTGATTAGCTCCCATAGTACTGGAAGGCTCTATGCACAGTGCCTGAGGGAAAAAGTCATCATCAACCTTATCCAGCTGTGAACCCTGTGAGTTATAACAGTAACTGGCTTGGCAAAACATTCCATCAGTGCAATAGTGGCACGAATTTGATAACTTTTTATTGGACTTAAAGTCTTCTCCAGAAGATGGAGACAATACATGCCACTGTCATAGGGGAAAACAACCTGTGGCTAAGCAGGCTTTGGGGGACAACGTACCACTAATAATCTGCTAAATGGTTATAGTATTAAACTGACTCTTAACTTATCCTTATACCCATGAATTAGCATATCTCTCAGTCTCATCTTTTATTTGCAGTGATTCATCCAGAGAACCTGAACTAGTCAAAGTATAGAGAATAAGAGATTGAGGAATTTTCAGTCATAAATGGGATGTCTATATCACTCCCCCTCCTATCAGAGCTGAGGGATCATTGCAGAAGAGGGGTTCGTTAGAGAGTAACAACGATGGACAATAAAAGATTACAAAGAAAAAACGTATTCCAGTCAGACACAACAGTATAGTAGCACATATGGCCTCAAAGCAGCTGTGACATCATGTACAAGTCTGGTCAATTCAACCCAAATCCCAACACAGAGAGGGAACGTGTAAGAGGAGCTAATAGCAATTGGTAGATGTGGGAGAGAAAGAGTCCATTTTCTTTAAGGATGAAATGGCCCTTGGGTTCTGCAGTAAAGGCCACATAATGAAGTGCAAATTATGTCTGGTGAGACTAAAGGAAAAAGAAAATGCAAAGTTACGTAGAGTAGGGAAAGGCAGATGGATGTACAGGAGGAGCTTAATGCAACAAAAATTGTAGGAAACTCACAAAGTCATACACGTGTGTGTGTGTGTGTGTGTGTGTGTGTGTGTGTGTGTGTGTGCTGATATATGATTGGATTTGTGGGTATACAAGTAAAAGTTTGTAAAACATCTAAAACCTTGCAGAGCATCATTAAAGATGATCAATGCTCTCTGTGTTATGTTAATAATATATTATTTCAGAATGCTGAACACAAAGAAGCAGCTGCCAATTAATGAAAGATGCCTTAATTAAAGGGAAAAACGTCAGGCATTTCTTTAGCAATAGAGATGGCTGAGCAACTTATGGCACTATGATCACATTTGCAGTAAGTCAGATAGTTGAATAAAATGAATGGATTATTCTATAGGCAGACTAAGTCAAAGTTAAAGGATTCTTAGTACATTGAAAAAAATTACATCAACTAGTGTGAGGTGCTATTAGTTTTTGGGAAGCAAGTCAAAAGGTTCTAAAATTCACTCAAAGCTGTCAGCTTTCACAGGAATGCCTCAACATCTGCTGCTTGTACCATTTGTAAATTGATAAAATTTTTGTATTATCAAAACAAAACTACTAAAAAGGCATCACTTAAAATGTTTCTCCATTATTTTTCCTTGTTTAAGTTGAAATTTGGAAACATCCCAGTTCTGACTCCACATTTCAGAAATAACAGAAGAAATACTGATTACCATAAATATCTGTACATTCTTGTACTGCTGAATTCAGGTGTTAGAAGCCCACTGAATCCAGTTAAAGTTTTTCATATATGTTTAGAAATGACCTCAGGTGGCTTGGCCCATGAAGCAAACTAATTCTCCCTCTTTCAGCAACTGTTGACGAAATTCTACTTAATATTGAGTATGTCTCTTAAGTATTTATCCTACTCTTCATCCACAGTGTCTTAGATGAAATCCAAGACACCATATTCTTTCTCGTGATCCATTATAATACCTCAACTATTTCATAGTACCTACATTATTGCCTAATTCAAAGTGCTCTTTAACACAGAATCTATGTCATTCCCTTGCGTCAAGATCCTTCAGTGACTACCAAGTACCTACAGAATAAAGCAAGTAGCTTCAGGGGACATGCTCTCGAGTATGATTGTACATATATACCATTCTTCTTCCTCTTTAACTTTTCTGCAAAAATAGTATCTGATTCTGTACAACTTACCAACATGTTCATGTTGCAACACTATGAAGACTTCTTGTGTAGTGTCATCATATCTTTCCACTGCTCTTCAGTTTGTTTATTTCTATTGTAAGGAGGAAAACAGTAACATATGAACCAAGGGAAGAAATGAAATAAGAATTTTAACAGGTATAGTTTATATATATCAAACAGGACATTAGGTATCATACACATTATTTCACTATGATGACTTTTTTGTTTGTTTTAAAGCCAAGGAAATCATACATAGTAACTTATCAAAGGACTATGGTTCAGACTGGAAATATTTGAACAAACTATGCTCTTACACTACTAGATTAACTTATGGAGAACTTTTTTTTCTACAGGTACCCTTCTTTGATGACATCACAGACAACCGGTGTAAACAATGCTTTAAAACTCATCAGTACTTTGCAGTGAGATAGACATTATTTATGGACATAGCCATCTCAAATCTAAACACTAAGATCATTACTTTTGGTCCATATTTCTTGTGTTAAGGGAGGGTTAAAAGGCGTGTGTGTAGTCACAAAGGTGTGGCAGTGCTCTTGTGCAAGTCAGAAGACAACTTGCAAAGTTAGTTCTCCCCTTTCTACTGTATGAGTCCCAGTGATCAAACTCAGGTCATTTGGCTTGTTAGCAAGTGGCTCTACCCACTGCGCCATCTTCTGAGCCTGTACATTTTTAAAAAGATAGGGACCCAACACCAATTTTAATAGACTGCACCTTGAAAACCCGGCTACAAATAATGACAATGTCATCCACCTGATATTCTCAGTGCATGAAGCAGAACAGGTTATGGATTAAATGCATGTTGAAGTGAAGAAGGAGTCATATAATACTTTACATATAAAAAACTGTCACACAGAAGATTCTTTATTGGTATTTTTACTGTTATCTCCTTAATTTTTTTAGCTAATTATAAGTGTATTCTGTATGAATTCCATGATTTAATGTTTCTAGTTAACTGCTACACTGCATAGACATTTTCTTTTTATATCTGTTTACTAAAATATTAAAAATAAAAGTGGTCTTATTTCATGAGTTTTCTTAATGGGCCTTCCATATAAAGTCAATACCAAGAAAAGAAGGTTCTGTAGATAAAATAAACAGACAAATAAAAAGCACAAATATCATTGCATTTTTGACAATAAGCCAATTATGTTGAGTTAGGAGCCAAGTAATATAAACTCTGGGAGCAGTCCCTTATTTAAGCTACTTTTAATCAGTCATACACTGAGTTACTTACTCAGATCCTGTGCTCTCTTTATGCACACTTTTGGTAACTTTAGTAAAGCTATTAGAATAATATGTGCCAGAGACCCCCTTTTTTTTAAACAACCATTATGTTTATTTTATGTGTATGGATGTTTTTCTTGAAGGTATTCTGTGTGCCATGTATGTGTCTGGTACTCAGGGAGGCTAGAAAAGGGGGTTAGATCCCCTCGAATTGAAGTTATAGGCAGTTATTAGTTGCCACATAGGTGGCTGGTAATGGGATCTGGATCCTTTGGAAAAGTAGCCAGTGCTCTTAACTGCCGAGTCGTCTCTCTAGCCAACTTTTAAAATCAATATAAATGTTTCAGTCAACGTTTTGTGGAATATTAGCTTCACTTCTCCATAATGACCATCTTTTAGTAATCAATATTTTGAATAGAAGAAAAGATCCTTTCTTGTTGATGACAGATTCCATAACTTCTACTCACAATATTTGTATTTGATAACAGGATGGCAACAGGTTTGATAAACCATTATTTTTAATGCTTAGAAACCACACAAATTTTAAGCGCTTACTTAACGTCAAAAAAAGTGTGTTCTTTCCTATCTATTTTGTTCCCTTTCCCATTTGCTGAAGCCCAAACATCCTTGTCCTCAATTCTCTCTTCCAGCTGATGATCTTGCTGCCTACTTAACTGAGAAAGCTGAAGTAACTGGAGATGGCACACTCCAAGCCAGGCTTTTGTACATCCCCATCACATGCTGAGTAAGAAAAATAACTTATTTTTAACAAAAAGTTAAATTGAAGAGATTTTAGTGTTTGAAATTTTAACTTTAAGCCATTGTAAACTTTAAGCAAAAAGTGAATAATCCTGGGAGGTGTGGTCTGTTAAAGTGTCATAGGCATTAAAGATTGAAAATAAGTCTTTCCTTCTAGCTTTAAAGGAGTGGGCTAATGATACTACTGTAGTTTTAAGGGAAAGTGTTCTCTTTTTGTTGTTGTTGTTGTTGTTGTTGTTGTTTTTCGAGACAGGGTTTCTCTGTGTAGCTTTGTGCCTTTCCTGGAACTCGATTTGGAGACCAGGCTGGCCTGGAACTCACAGAGATCTGCCTGCCTCTGCCTCCCGAGTGCTGGGATTAAAGGCGTGTACCCCACCGCCTGGCGGGGAAAGTGTTCTATCGACACCAGTGTAGGCTTGGAAAGAGGACTACACCAGTCACTACGAGCCGAAAAAACACCTGAGAAGAATAATTCAGAATGGGAAAAAATTTTAATTTGGTTCATTGCTTTAGAGCCACTGACTCCCTTCTTGTAAAACAGGATGTCATGACAGAACCGATGTGATGTAGCAGAGTTTATCAGATTACAGCCAAGGAACAGAAGGGACTAGGGACAAAATATACCTTCTCAGTACCTTCCCTCAGTGACCTACTTCCTCCATCCAGGCTTGACTTACTCATTTCTACCATTTTTTAATAATTCCATTAAATAGTAAATGTGTATATGGATGAATTTGTTGTTGAAATCAGGCCCCTTCCTGCATGATCTAATCCCTTCCCCCACACTGCACCTATCACTTATAGATGTTGCTACATTGGCAACTAAAGCCTTCAATATATCATCTTTTGGGGAGAATTTTGGATGTAGAAATCATGCACTTTTCTGAAGTCATTAGTACTTGCTGATATCAGAAGTAAGATCATCAGCAGAAGATTTAGTTGAGCCATACCTGGATACATGGAAACTTTGAAAAGATAAACATACATTGATCAAAGTTGTTCAAATTGTAATAATTTGTAACTCATACATAAGACAAAGGAAAAGGCATTCAAAGCACTCCTTGTGTTTTCTCCCATGATCTGTATTCATGTGCTCTGCAAGCCTTCCTCCTCTGTGAATGAACAGTCTATTTTCATCCAGAAGCAAGACCTCCCCCTGGGTTCTAAATCCTATTTCCTCTTTTCTGCTCGAAAGCATTTTGTCCTCTCTCACTCTATCATTAAATCACCTTTCTCTGGTGAACAATTCTTATCAGAAACAAGATTTGTTTTCTCCTGGCTTCGTATAGCCTAGCCAAGTTCTCTCTCTCTCTCTCTCTCTCTCTCTCTCTCTCTCTCTCTCTCTCTCTCTCTCTCTCTCTCTCTCTCTCTCTCAATTTCCTGCTGTAATACTCTTCCCCAAACACAAATAAAACAAAAGCAAATGAAAACTTCAGTCTAGTTACACTCAAAATAAAATAGAATATTCAAATTGATGAATGTTCCAGAATCAGTCTAAAAAGAAGTGCACAAAAATATCCAGATCCCATATTAAAGATAGCATGAAAAATGGTCATAGACTAGCTTTAAGCCATAATTGGTCTCCTGACTTAGGGCATGGTGGAATATGGTTTCTGTGTATTGATCATAAGTCACCAAAAGGCAGTAAAGGAAAGATGCTGGCATCTGAATAAAATCTTAATGATTAATGTTGGCTTACTAGTCTTAATTTGCCAGAGTAAACCATCACTTTCCCCAGGTGTTTGCATAATTTCCTAGGATCTTTTATGGTCACTGGATCTGAAATAGTTAGTGTTTCTATTGCAGTAATAAAACATCATTGATCAAAGCAACTATAGCTTATAGTCCATCATCTGTGGAAGTCAGGGCAGGATATAAGACATGAATCTGGAGGCCATGGTAGAGAAAAGTGCTGCTTATTGGTTTGCACTCCATGACTTAATAAGCCTGTTTTCTTATACTATCCAGTACTATCAACCCCCTTAGTGGGCAAGGCCCACCCACATCAATCATTAATTAAGAAAATGGCCTGAGGGCTTGCTTACTGGAAAATCTAGTAAGGGTATTTCCTCAGTTGACATTCTCTCTTCCCAAATGACTGTAGCTTATGACAAGTTTACATGAAACTAACAAGCACAATTGATGCCTTGTCCACTTGACACACAAACACATCACTACTCAATTATAACCTTTCATTTCTCAGTTGCTCCCAATGTGACATGTTTATATTTATAACACAACATAAGACATTGTAACTTTTCAAAGACATGGATTTCTAAAAATCCAAATACATGTAAAGTTCAGTCTTTTTAAAAAACATTCAAAATCTCTTTCAAAGTTAAAAGCCTCTCTAAAATATCCAAATTCTCTCTAAAATTGAAAAAAATTCCCTAAAATTTCAAAGTATTTTTCAAAGTTCAAAGTCTGTCAAGTGTGGGCTCCTATAAAATCAAACTAAATAAATTAGATATTTTCTTATTCTAAGAAGGAATAACTAGGGCACAGTCACATTCAAATCAAAGAAAACATGTAGTCCAGCAGTATAAATAACTGTGTCCAACATCTGGGATTCACTCATGAAAGGGCTTGGGCATCTGACTTATCTAGTCTGCCATTTACAGCATACAAACATAGCTTATTCCATAGGCTCAGGCAAGCCTACTGAGGCTTCTGTACTAAGTGGACTTCTGTACTAAGTGGACATTCTATGGTGTTAGCATCTCCAAAATGCTGAGGTCTCTACTGCAACTGGGTAGCAACTTCACCAATGGCCTCTCCTAGGTTTCCTCTGGGACTCTAACCCTGCCACATAGTGCCAGGCCTCAATTTCTATTCATTATCTCTTCAGTGTGTGGCCTGTACTGCAACTTTTGCTGCCCCTTCACCAATGAAATCTCCTGGTCTGTCATGCTGCCAAGTCCCATCTGGTTTCCATGATCCCTTCAGACCTTCAAAACCAGTACCATCTGAGGAATTCTTACACATTAGCAAGTTGTGCTGCTCTCATGAGGTACACACACACACACACACTCACACACACACACACATACTCACACACACACACAGAGAGAGAGAGAGAGAGAGAGAGAGAGAGAGAGAGAGAGAGAGACAGACAGACAGACAGACAGACAAACAAACAGACAGAGATCTTTTAACTTTTGAGGAATCACATTTCTCAATTCAGTGAGATGGTTGGGTTTGTTAAGCCTATGTCCTTGGGTTTGGTGAACAACTAACTGTCTGATAAATTGCCCCCACTCCCTTTGTTGTG
Source organism: Peromyscus leucopus (assembly GCF_004664715.2). NCBI lineage: Eukaryota > Metazoa > Chordata > Mammalia > Rodentia > Cricetidae > Peromyscus > Peromyscus leucopus. Next base: position 38,694,564 of record NC_051064.1, read on the forward strand.
GAATGGAATCATGGTTCAGCCTGAAAAATCAAGCCTCACTTGAAGCATTTCACAGACACTTTCATCTAACATAGAGACCAAACCCCAGAGGGAGACAAAAGCATGAGGGAAAGAGTTGAAGCTTTGATGGCATATTTTGAACACTCACGTTCTGCCCTGAATATGTGTGTCCTTGGGAATTTCTATTTAACCAGTAAACTTTTCTTTTGATGAAGCTAATAGGAGTTGGGTTTGTGCCCTGGAACTCAGACAGTTGTGATTAATTAGGTGTCTGTGAGGACACATGACAAAGGAACATGGCAGTTACAGAAATATTCTGAGTGCCAGACACTATCTCAATTCTACATACATTATGGAATAGGTTGTAACATTACTTCCAGTGTCCTGCTTCAGAGAAAGCAGTTAAGATCTAGGCCAAGTCAACCCCTGAGAATTCCAGTCTTGCCAACTTTACCCATTATGCTTTTTCCAGAGAAGCTCATTGAGAGCTACTTGCCATTGTGTGCTAAGATCTCATTACACTAATGTCCAAATTCTTACCATAGACTGAGATTTCTTACAAATGGATGTAATTGAGGCCTGAAGCCTTCTTAGTTGGGTATAATTAAGATGAAGAATGTTCCAAAGATCAAAGGATAAAACAGAAGTATGACATAGTTTAGAACAGAAGGAGCTATCTAACTTACCATCATTCTACCCTCTGAAGAGTCCTAAGTCCTGAATGGAACAATCATTGCTGAATGTGCACATCATACACAAATACTTAGGAGAATCAAGTATTTCTTCTTGTGTTTCCAAAATATGGGGTGAGAACTTGGGTATTAATCATAATTTTAACTTTACTATGGAAAATATAATGGAGAAATGTTTGGCTGGTGTATTTTTAGTAGTTTGGTTTTGAGTAATAAAGAAAATTTTACAAATGATATATTAATTTTTATAAAGACAAGCAACAAATGTTGAAAGGTGAATCCTACTACAAAAGCTGACAGATTTGAGAGAATTCTAGAACATTTTTACTTGCTTCCAAAAACTAATGGCACTTCATACTAGTTGATATAGATATTTTCTTTTTCCCCCTTTATTGAAAGTAATTCTTTTCTCATACAATATATACATTCTGATTATATTTTCCCTCACCGTGTTCCTTCAGTTCCTCTTCACCTCCCACTATCTCTAGATTGGCTCCATTTCTATCTCTCATTTCAAAAGAACATACTTTTAAGTGATAACAACCAAATATGACAAAACAAAACATAGTAAATGAAGCAAAAACTGTCATATCAAAGTTGGACACTGCAGCCCAACAGGAGGAAAAGAGTCCCAAGAACAGGTACAAGAATCAGAGACCCACTTGTTTTCACAGTCAGGAGTCCCATAGAAATACTAAGCTTATAGCTATAATATATACATGAAGGACCTGGTGCAGATGCATGTGGGCTCTGTGCTTGCTGCTTCAGTCTCTGTGAATCCATATGCACCTTGCTTAGTTGATTCACAGGGCCTTGATTCCCTTGTGTCCTCCATCCTCTCTGACTTTTAAAAATCTTACCTCCTCTACTTCCTCCAGTTTCCCTGAGCTCTGTGCAGAGGGATTTGATGGAGACCACCAATTTATACATTTTCTTTGGGTAATGTCTGGATGTGGGTCCCTGCATCTGTTCCCATCTGCTGCCAGAGGTAACCTCTCTGATGTTGACTGGATAAAGCACTCATCTCATCTACCAGTACAGAAGAATATTATTAGGAATATATCTATATCTACCTATTTCATTCTCTTTTTCCGTGTGTGTGTGTGTGTGTGTGTGTGTGTGTGTGTGTGTGTGTATGTGTGTGTGTGTGTGTGCCTGTATCAATAGTGTTTAGTTTTATGCTTAAGTCTCTGGGTAGTTCTCTATTATGGTCTCTGCTCTTAGTTACCCAAGACATGTAGGTATGGGGGGGGTATGATTCCTTCATATATAGTGATCCTTAAGTAAAATCATATATTAGTTGGCTATTCTCACAAGTTCTGTGCCACCATTGACCTAGCATATTTTATAAGCATTGTATGTCAAAGGTTTTATGGCTGGGTTGGCATCCATATTCCTCTTTTGGTAGCCTTTAGAGTACCTTCATGAACCAAAAAGACAAAACTGTAAGGGTAAAATTTCAGTGTAGGCATGAGCTTTGACTTCTCTATGTTCAATTAGTTGTATGGTGTTGTCCTTGGTAATGGGGCTCAAGTGTTGGTTTGTGGAGAACAACCCTTTGTCTTAGCAACAGCTTGGGTTCTTTGGAAATTTCCATGGGACCCCCTTGGCCAATAATTCAATTGAATGTAAATCCATCCCATCATTAGAAGCCTTGCCTAGCAACAAGAGATGGCCAGTTAAGACTCCATATTACCTATTAATAGAAGGCCTCATTAGGATCACCTTCATATATTGCAGGACATTTCCACTGCACTATTTCCACACTGCACCCCAGATATAGCCAAATTCTAGTCATCTCTCCCATATTGTCTCCCTACACTCTATTTCCCCTGGCACCAGATTCCACCCCACTGTTTCTCCTTTCCACACCCTATTCCAATATGCCCATAAAAATCTATTCTATTTTCAACTGCTAGTAAGATCCATGTGTCCCCCTCAGATTACTCTTCCTTACATAACTTCTCTAGGTCTATGAATTTTAGTTTGGTTGTCTTTTCCTTAATGGCTAATATTTGTTTAAACCAAATACATACCACATTTATATTTCTGAGTCTGGACTACCTCACACATAATGATTTTTTGTAGTTCCATCCATTTGCCTACAAATTTCATGATGTCCTTTTTTTTTAGTAGCTGAGTACCATTCAATCATTCCATTGTATAAAGTACATTCTCTTTATCCATTCATCAATTGAGTGACATCTAGGTTGTTTCCAGTTTCTGGCTATTATGAATAAAGCTGCAATGAACATGTTTGAACAAGAGTCCTTGTGGTAGGAAGAAGTATCCTTTGAGTTTATTCCCAAGAGTGGTATAGCTGGGTACTGAGGTAGATTCAATTCCCAGTTTTCTGGAAAACTATCATATTGATTTCCATAGTATCTGTACATGTTTGTACTTCCACCAGCAATGAAGAGTGTTTCCCTTGCTCCATACCCTCACCAGGAATGAGTTATCACTTGTGTTATTAATCTCAGCCATTCTGACAGGTGTAAGATAGAATTTCAAAGTAGTTTTGATTTTCATTTCCTTAATGGCTAGAGATATTGAACCTTTCTTTAAGTGTTTTTTAGCCATTTGAGTTTCTTCTATTGATATATTTCTGTTTAGAGATGAACCACATTTTTAAATTGGATTATTTGGGATTTTTTGATATCTAATTTCTTCAGTTCTTTATATATTTTGGATACTAGTTCCCTATCTAATATGGAATTGATAAAAATCTTTTCCCATTCTGTGGGCTGCTACTTTGTCCAAATGTCTGTGTTCTTTGCCTTATAGAAGTTGTTCAGTTTGATGAGGTCCCATTTATTGATTGTTGATATTAGTACCTGAACTAATTGTATTCTATTCAGGAAGTCTTCTTCTTTGCCAATGAGTTCAAGAATATTCTCCTCTCTCTTCTATTAGCTTTTGTGTATCTGATTATATGTTGAAGTCTATGGTCCATTTGGGTTTGTGGTTTGCACAGAGTGATTAGTTTGGATTTGTTTGCATTTTTTCTAGAAATAGACATCCAGTTTGACCAGCACTGTTTTTTGAGGATGCTATCTTTTTTTTTTCCAGTGTGTATTTCTGGAATATTTATAAAAAAAATAGATGTCCATAAGATGTGTGGATTTATATTTGTATCATCAACTCAGTTCCATTCATCATGCTTTTTTATGATAATACCATACTGGTTTTATTAGTATACCTCTGTAGTACAACTTCAAATAGGGAATGATGAAACCTGCAATTCTCTTAATGTTCAGTATTGTTTTGTCTATCCTGGTTTTTTTTTCTCCTACCAACTTGAGGTTTTTCTTTCCAATGTCTCTGGAGAATTGTGTTAGAATTTTTATGGGGATTAAATTAAATCTGTGGGTTACTTTTGGTAGGATGGTCATTTTTACTATATTAATCCTACCAATCTGTGGTGTTATTGTGTTCCCCAAAATATTGTGTACCTTAATAAACTTATCTGGGGTCAGATAAGTTTATTAACAGAAAAGCCACTAGTTAGGCAGTGATAGCACACGCCTTTAATCCTAGCATTCCAGAGATAGAAATCCCTCTGGATCTCTGTGAGTTCAAGGTCACATTGGAAACAGCCAAGCATGGTGACACACTCCTTTAATCCCAGAAAGCGAAACCTTTAATCCCAGAGAGTGGTGGTAGAAAGCAGAAAGATATATAAGGTGTGAGGACCAGAAACTAGAAGCATTTGGCTGGTTAAGCATGTGGCTGGTTAAGCATTTGGCTGGTTAAGCATTCAGGCTTCTAGCAGCAGTTCAGCTGAGAGCCATTCAGGATGAAGACACAGAAGCTTCCAGTCTGAGGAAACAGGACCAGCTGAGGAATTGGCAAGGTGAGATAGCTGTGGCTTGTTCTGTCTTGCTGATCTACCAGCATTGACCCCAATAACTGGCCTTGGGTTTGATTTTATTAATAAGAACTTTTAAGATTCCTTCTATACCAATCCATGAGCATGGGAGTTCTTTCTATCTTCTGATATCTTCTTTAATTTCTTTCTTCAATGACATCAAGTTTGTATCACACATGTCTTTCACTTGCTTGGTTGGAGTTATGGAAAGATATTTGTATTATTTGAGCCTGTTGTGAGGGTGTTGTTTCCATGATTTCTTTCTCAGTCTGTCATTGATATATAGGAGGGAATATAAATTTTTTTAGTTAATTTTCTATTCTACTATTTTGCTAAAAGTGCTTACTACCTCTATAGCTTCCCTGGTAGAATATTTAGGGTCACTTCTGCATGCCATTACATCATCTGCAAATAATAATACTTAGAAATTCTGGCAGACTTCTTTGGTTTCAATTTTTATCCCTTTGATGTCCTTCAATTGTCTTATTTTTCTATGTAAGACTTCAAGTACTTAGCTATAGAAAATAGATACAGAGAGGGTGGAGAACCTTGTCCTTGATTTTAGTTGAATTGTTTTGAGTCTCTCTACATTGAATTTGATGCTGGTTATAGGGTTGCTGTAAACTGCCTTTATTATGTTGAAGTGTGACCCTTATATCCCTAATGTTTCCATGACATTTTTCACAAAGGAATATTGAATTTTGTGAAAAGCTTTTTCTGCAACTAACTAGATTATCCTTTTTTTTCTGTCAGTTTGTTTATATGGTGGATTATATTGACTAATTTTCATATGTTGAATGATCTCTGCATTTCTGGGATGAAGTCTGCTTGATCTTTTTGTTGTGTTCTTGGATTCAGTTTGCAAGTGTTTCATTGAGTCATTTTGTATCTTTGTTCTTAATGGAAATTGGTCTGTAATTGTCTTTCTTTGTAAAGTTTTTATGTGGTTTGTGTATCAGGGTAAATGTGTCTTCATACACTGAATTGGGCAGTGCTTTCTTCTGTTTCTATTGTGTGGAATAATTTGAGGAATGTTGACATTAACTTCTCTTTGAAAGTTTGGTGGAACTCTATGCTCAAACCATCTGTCCATTGGTATTATTTTTTGTTTTTTTGACTAGGAAACTTTTAATGTCTGCTTTTATTTCACTAGAGGTTATAGATCTATTTAAGTTGTTTATCTGATCTCAATTTAACATTGATAAGTGTTATCTGTTGAGAAAATTATCCATTCACTTTAGATTGTTCAAATTTGGTGAGGTTCTGCATTTCCTTGGTGTTCCTTGCTATTTACCCTGTTCTTTTCTAATTTTGTTACTTTGGATATTTTCTCTACTTTCCAGTTAGTATGGATAAAATTTTTTATATTTTGTTGACTTATTCAAAGAACCAACTATTCCTTTTATTGATTCTTTGTATTGTTCTGTTTCTATTTTATTAATTTCAGCCATCAGTTTGATTATTTCTCCCTGTCTACTCCTCTTGGATATGATTATTTCTCTTTGTTTTAGAGCTTTGAAGTGTGCCATTAAGCTGCTGGCATAAGAACTCTCATTTTTTTCATTTATTCTTCTCCAGTTTTTTTTTTTTTTAATATAGGCACACAGTGCAATGACCTTTCCTCTTAGCGCTACTTTCATTGTGTCATGTGAGGTTGGCTATGCTGTATATTCATTTTCATTCAATTTTAGAAAGTATTTAATTTCATTATTTATGTCTTAATCCATTTTTCTTTCAGCAGACAGTTGCTCATTTTGCAAGAGTTTGTAAGCCTTCTGGGTTTTTTCCCGTCATTTTTGATATCTAGCTTTATCCCATGGATATCTGATAGGATAAATGGAGTTATTTCAATTTTCTTGTATTTGTTTTTTGTCCAATTATGTGTTAAATTTGGGAGAAAGTTCCTTGAGATTCAGAGAAGAAGGTATATTCTTTTATATTTGGGTGAAATGTTCTATAAATATCTGTTAGGTCATTTGGTTTATAACATCTTTTAGCTCTAGTATTTCTGTTTAGTTTTTGTCTAAATGACCTATCAGTGAGGATGGGTATTGAAGACTCCAACTTTCAGTGAGTGTCAATATATAATTTAGGGGTAGTGATATTTCTTTTAAAAACTTAGGTAACCTTGTGTTTGAGACATAGATGTTAAGAATTGAAATGTCATCTTAGTGCATTTTTCTTTGATGTATATGTTCTTCCCCTTCTCTTTTGATTAGTTTTAGATTGAATTTTATTTTGTTAGATATTAAAATGGCTATTCCAGCTTTCTTCTACTTTCCATTTGCTTGGAATATCATTTTCCAACCCTTTATTTACCCTGAGGTAATGTTCTATTCTTGATGTTGAGGTATGTTTCTTGGATTCAGCAGAAAGATGCATCCTGGTTTTTTATCCATTCACTTAGTCTGTGGTTTTTAATTGAGCGATTGAGACCATTGATATTGAGAGATATCATTGACCAATTACTATTGATTTCTTTTATCTTTTTGTCCATGCTAGTGGTGTGTGTAAAAGTGTATGCGTGTGTTTGCCTGTATGTGTGTGCCTTCCTTTTTCTTTTCTTTTTTTTTTTTCTTTTTTGGTTTTGCTGTGTGAGATTATTTATTTCCTGTGTTTTCAGGGGTGTAGTTATCTTCCTTAGCTTAGAGTTTTCCTTCTAGCATCTTCCATAGATAGATACTTGTAAATAAGATGTGTAGATAGAAATTTTTCAAATTTGATTTCATAATGGAATACCTTGTTTTCTCTATCTATGGTGACTGAATGATTTTGCTATGTATAATAGCCTGGGCTGGTATCTTTGAACTTTAGAGTCTATAGAACATCTGTCCATTCCCTTTTGGCTTTTAGTCTCCATTGAGAAATTAAGTATAGTTCTAATAGGTCTGCTTTTAGATAGATTTTTTCCCCTGGATTTCTTTAGGGAATTATTCATTTCCTCTGCAAGGTTCTCTGTCATCTTCATACAGGTTGTTTTAACATCTTTTTCTTGTGCTTCAACTGTATTGGAATATTCAGCGTCTGCTGTCATAGTGCTCTGATGGTGCCATATTGCCATGGCTGCTGATTGTGTTTTTATGCTGGTATTGAGGCTTCAGGCTTCTGGTTTGGGGATGATTACAGTTTTGCTGTTTATTTCTCAGTTTGTCTTTTTTGGGTGGGTGTTTTAATTTCTTGGTTTCTGTTTCTTTGAGTATGATAGCTGTGTGTTGTCTGTTTCCCTGGCTTGCTCAGCTGCTGTGTTTACATGAAATGCCTACTGGTGTTGGAGGCTGGGATACTCAGATGAGTTCTAAGAAGGAAGGCTGGAGGAGATCTTTGTGATCCATTGGGGATGGGCTCAGAGAGGAAAGGGGAATTGCAATGGGTTTAATACTACAGAGTTGAGGACAAAACTAGGCCTCAGGAGTAATAGGAGAGGTGTGGGTCCACCTTCAGCATACTTGTTTCCCTAGGAAAAGCAGCTCATAGGTTAGTAGGGAGTTCCTCTTTGTGTTGGTGGCTGGGATAAAGTGACTGACAGGGGATGGAAGGATAGAAAGGGATGGATTGTGGGATCCACAGATGTGAGCAGTGGGGAACAAAGACTGCAGCTGCTGTTCTGTTTCAGCTCTGGAGATGAGACTGTGTGGTTGGATCTGGGGGAACAGAGAGATGGCCTGCAGTCAGTCTACCCTGTTTCCTGAGATATATAATTTTCAATGTCCTAAATATACTTTAACTTTTACTACAATCAGTATTCTGCTCATAGATAAGCATTTCATTTCATTCAAATATCTGATTTACTGCAAATGTGATTATAATGACTTAAGTTGCTTGATAATCTCTTTATCATTAATGGAATGCCCAGAAATTTTTCTTTAATTAAGGCATCTTTCATTAATTGGCAGCTGCTCCTTTGTGTTCAGGATTCTGAAATCTAATATTATTAACATAACACAGACAGCATTAATCATCTTTAATGGTGCCCTGCAAAATTTTATAAGTTTTGCAAACTTTTATGAGTTTTTTACAAATGAGTTTTTTTTTTTTTTTTTTTTTTTTTTTTTTTTTTTTTTTTTTTTTTTTTTTTTTTACAAATCCAATCATATATCAAGTGAAATATTTCTTTTTATTGTACCCCAATTTCTAAGAATTCTAGAGTAATATGTTTACATTACCATTTGGAAACATCACTTGCCTTGTCCAGTCATCATCAGAGAGGAGCTTCCCCCGGCAGCAGATGTGAGCAAGGTGAAGAGTTCCACAGCCAGATATTATACAGAGGGAGAGTCTAACCTGGAGGTCTCTATCAATTTCCTTCCCTCAGATTGGGGAACCCTACAGAAAAGGGGGAGGGAAGACTGTGGGATTAAGGGGATATGAAGGACACTAGGAGAACATTGTCTACTGAATCAACTAAACAGGCCTCACATGCTCTCACAGAAATGAAATCGGCAAGCACAGGGCCTGCGTGGATTTGTACCAAGTCCTCTTCATATAAGTTACGGCTGTTAGTTTAGTGTTTTTGTGGGACTCCTCACAGTGAACAAATGTTTCTTTGACTCCTTTGCAGGCTCTGGAGATTCGTTTCCTTCTTTGGGGTTGCCTTGTATAGCTTCCATATAAGGGCTTTTGCCTTGTCTTATTGTATCTTGTTTTGTTCTGTTTTCTGTGGTCTCTTAGGTGCCTTCTTTTTTCTGAAGAGGAAATGAAGGGGGAGTGGATCTAGGGGAGAAGAGAGGTGAGGGGCGCTTGGAAGGAGTGGAGGGAGTGGGAACTGTGGTTGGGATGTATTTATGAAAAAAGAATATATTTTTAATAAAAGTAAAAAAAATTAAAAAATTAATATTATTCACAATGATCAAGTCAATTTGAACCCAGTGATGCAGGGACAGTTTAACATATATAAATGAATAAATATCATCCATCATATGAATAGACCAATAGGCAGAAACTACATGACCAACTCATTAGATACAGAATAGGCCTTTGAAAAATCCAGATGGTGGTGGCCTTTAATTTCAGTACTCAGGAGGCAGAGGCAGATGGATCTCTGTGTCTTTGTGAGTTCAAGGCCAGTCTGGTCTACAGAGAGAGTTCTAGGACAGCCAGGACTATACAGAGAAATCCTGTCTTGAAAAAATTTTAAGAAAAAGAAAAAAGGAAAAATCCAACACCCATTCATGACAAGCAGAGTCTGTGTGTTCAAGGACATAGCCAGCTTGAGACACATGCCTTTAATCTCAATACCAACCATAGAGACCTGGAGGTCTGTATAGACAGGCAGTGAGGAGGAGGTCATGTGGTTGGGTTTACAACCAATGAGAAGGCAGAACAGAAAGTCAATAAAAAGACAGACACACAGGAAGTAGGTCCTTTTTCTCAGGGGAAGGATGGCAGTGGCAGCAGGTGATAAGAAGGCGGTTTTAGTCTCAGCTCTTAGCTACTGCACTGACTTCTTGAGTTTGTAACTGCATTTGGCTCTGTGCTTTTTATTTAATAAGACTGTTACATCTACACAATCTTTACTAGTTATACAGTTGATAAAGGGAGAGTATCTAGAATATGACAAGAACTAAAAATATCAAACATCAAGAAAAAGCAACTCAACTAAAAATTTGGGCATGGAACTAAACAGACAGTTCTCAAAAGAAATACAAATAGTCAAGGACTATTTTAAATGTCCAGCATCCTTAGACATACATAAATAAAAATTAAAACTACTTTAAGGTTTAACCTTAAATCAGATTTAACTTTAACCTTAAGGCCAAATTTTCTAAGACAAAAATAAAAACAAACAAAATTAAAGCACAAAAACAAAAAGAAAACACAACAACAACAACAAAAAGCCCAAATGACAACAAATGTTGACATGGATTTGGGACAAAGAGAACACTCGCTGACTTCTGGTGGATGTGGAAACTTGCATACCATTATGGAAGTCAGTGTAGAAATACCTTAAAAAGTATGGAAATATATTTACCACAGAATACAACTATACCATTTTTGGGAATGTACTCAAATCCATGTTCATTGTTGCACTATTCATGGAAACAACCTAGATGTCCTTCAACTGATGAGTGGATTTTAAGTAATAGAATATTATTCAGCTGTTAAGAGAAAGACAAAATTTTGAATCATCAGTTAAATAGATGGAGCTGGAAACAAACATTCTGAGTGAGATACCCCAGAGCCAGAAAGACAAACATTACATGTTTTCTTTCATTTGTTGGTGTTAGTTTTGATCTTCAGTGGTACATAATGTAAAAGAGGAATAATGGATCAGAGAAGGTAAAATTGATGTGGGTGATGGGAAGGAAGGAATGGTAGGAGAGATAGATAACACTAACTATCTTACCAAAATGTCATATGGAAATCTACTACATTAGAAGCTTCCTAAAATACTTATATATACACATAAAAAGCAACTAAAATGGAGTTATCTTATAATTGGGAGGGAGGCAATGACCTTACTCGTCATCAGAGGCTTACAAATCCAGGCTTAGTGCCAGGATTAAGTTACCTCTTTTGAAGCTGCTGGCTAGTGAGGTCCCATAAGTCCCCAAACATAACAAATCATTGCTAATGCTATTGGTTACTCCTACAACTTGATGGTAAGTCCTATAAGTCACTACATACTTGACTTGTAGAACATTGAGAATTCAAGCTGATAGTGACCTGGAAGTTTCATCACTACCAATTAGCTTTCATAATGTTGGAAGGTCTCTGCATGTTATCAGAAGGGAAAGGCAATGATCAGCCCGGCAACCAACCCTGTGATCTACAATGCTGACCTGTCTGTAAGGCATGCTGGTGGAAACATTGTGGGAGAAACCAATGACTCTCTGGATATAAGGCCCACCCCAAGGGATATAACCCATGTCTGATCCTGTTGGTAAGGCCAAGAACTTGAGACTGGATGGGCAGGGTCCTAGGGAGAAAACTAGTATGATTGTTCTTTTAAAGAAACGCATCAATACAATAACTACTGGTGACATTCTGATACATACCCAAAGATCAGTGCATTGCAAATCCATCATTATAGAAGCTTCCTCTTGCAACTGATGGGCATTAACACAGAGACCCACAAGGGGACAATGTTCAGAGAGGGAGAGATTTTGGAACTCAGAACTAAATGGGATGTCTCCATTAAACCCCTCCCCTCAGGGCTCAGGGAACTATGCAGAAGAGGAGGAAGAAAGACTGTAAGAGCCAGAGAGGATGGATTGTTTGAAAGAAACAGTTCTTCAAGATGCAAAAAAAAGGTCTCATGCACATATGAACTTGCATAAACAATAGCAGCATGCACAGGACCTGCTCAAGTTCAAGCTAGAGGGCCCCAGTGCTGAGTGGGGAGGAAGTAGACAAGAGCTCACCTTCCTCACTAAGAAGCTTTCTACAACTGATACCAGTTTGCAAAGAACAGTTAGCTTTCTCCAATGGCATCTCACTGGGTATATTAACCAAACTTCAGGGTAGCCCTAATATCCAATAATTGTTGGCCAACAGAAAACAAACTCAATGAATATTTTTGTAGATTTTCTGTCTCATTTTTCTTTGTTTAAGCATGTTTTGTCTTATGGGTATTTTGCTGGTATATCTTGATTTCCCTTTTTGTATGTGTGCTTCTTGTTTTTTGCTTTGTTTTGTTTATTTTTAAAGAGAGAGAAGAGAAAGGGAATGGAATTAGGTGTGTTGGGAGGTGGAGAGGATCCAGGAGGAGCTGATAGAGGGGAAAGGAATAATCAGAATATATTTTTATGAAAAATAAAATTATCAGCAAAAATAAAAAGATATTAAAAACTTTAGTACTGACACACTGAGACATCATCCATCCCAAAAGACTTTGTGATCATCTACCATATTTCTATAACACTTGGTATTCTAAATATAGCTTATCATTTTAAAGGTGATATAAATTTAAAAAAAAAATTTGGTGTATAGAATTTTGTCACTTTGCAAACACCTATCATTCATCCATATTATTGTTTGTCTTATTGGTTTGTTTGTAAAGGTCTTAGCACAGCCCAGGTTGGCTCTGAACATTTTGCACAGGTGAAGATAACCTGACCACATAATCATTTTACCTCTCAACTCACTGCTGGGATGACAGGCATGTTCCACGATGCTCATCTCAGCTTATTTTATTGTTATGCAGTTTTCCATTGCATATCAGAAGTCATTCATCTACTCATCCATTGAAAGGTATGTGCTTTAAAATGATAATAGCAACATTTATTGAAGAATATCACGTGCTGGGAGGTTTCAGATCTTCTATTTTTGTTAACATATTTAATAACCACAACAATGGTATTTAAGAGCTATAGATTAGAGAAATGATTTCTGAGCAAATTAGACGTGATATGATATTACTGAATTTATTATTAATTTACTAAAATTTACTTTATAAAATTACTTTATAAATATATATGGGTAGGGGACATTTGTTTGTGCAAGCATGCTTTTGTATGTGGGAACATATGCATGTACTTTCATGTAGAGGCCAGTAGACAACCTCATCTGTCATTCCTCTAATGTCATCTACATAGTTTTTGAGAATCTCTCGCTAGCTTGGAACTCTTCAAGTAAGTCCCTGCCTCTCTGGCACTGGGAATTCAAATGTGCATCACCATGCACAGCTTCCTTTTACTGGGGTTCTAGTGTTCAAACTCAGGTCCTCATGCTTGTAAGGCAACCAATCCTTTACTAACTGAGCTGTCACTGAAAGTTGGCCCTAATGGATTTTAGGACACTTTATAGGAATAATTTCCACCACCCCCCATTCCACTTTTTGTATCAATAGCAATAAAAATGATTTAGCATTAAATAACAGTCTCAAAAGATATCCAATTCATTCTCCTCATATTAAAAAGTTAGAAAGCATCCAGTTCTGAGTCCATATTGTGGCTTTCAGACAAAAGATGAGGTCCAGCTAAGAGGTCCTTTCAGCAAGTGTAAACTATTTGAAGTATAACAGTCTAAGCAGTACATCAAACTTCATGTTCCTAAAGTACTGAGCACTACATCTAAATTCATTTTCCTCTGTGGAACTAGTATATATTTGTTCTGCTTGCTCTTCATCTCGATTATTTATGAATATTCTGATACAATCATAAGAATCAAAAGAAGCCTGCATAAACTGGAACATAATACTTTCCTGATTAAAAAAAAACAAAACTATAACCATATTGAAAGCAGAGAGCCAGTGTCACATTCACTACCAAACTCAAAATCCCAGGACAAGTGTTTGCGTTATCACATTATCAATGAGCACTCCACTACTTATCACCATCATCTATTATCTACATCATCTACTTATCTATCTGAAATCTATCATTTGCCATCTCTAATGATGTATGCATTATTGTGAATAATATATTACTTAGTTTTATTTGAAACAAATTTTATGTTATAGCATCGACATGAAAATCCTCAAGGGCCCAGGTAGATGGATTGATTGGTAAAACGATTGCTCCATTCCCCAGAACCATGTAAAAAGCCAGATGTGGTTGTATCTGTACCTGCAAGTGCTGGTGAGGTCGATACAAGGATTCCTAGAGTTTGCTATCCAGCTAGTCTTGCTGAATTAGTGAGCTCTTGGTGAGTGGGCAGTCCTTTCTTGGGCCAGCAAGGTATGGGGGAAGACACTTGACATTGACTTCTGGCCAACACATGCACACATACATGTGCCTCTACTTGTACATGAGCATGCACACACACACACACACACACACACACACACACACACACAACACAAGATAAGTAGGTAGGTAGGTAGGTAGATGGATAGATAGATAGATAGATAGATAGATAGATAGATAGATAGATAGGTAGATAGATGGGTAGATGATAGATACATAGATACACACACACACACACACACACACACACACACACACACACAAAGACTTGATTCAGAAGAAATTCTCTATTAACAAGGAAATCACATCATTCCTGGTAATTTCTCCTATAGCTGTAAAAATTGTTCAATGCATGAATTACATTTTTCATACTGGCTATTCAAGTTTAGAAGATTTTGTGACCACCAATTAACATCGTATTACAATACAGCTGACTTTTTATATTGGATTCAAAATGCATCTTCCTATTATTTTTCTGTTTCTGAGACCAGATAGCCATGTCCTATGCATTGTAATGAATCATTGACATGTTTCTAAAACAAACAGCGTTGGAAAAAAAAAATCCAGGTAGGCTAAGACTAAGAAAGAAAGACAGGTAAAGTTGTGGGCAGGAAGTGACTGGTGATGAAAGATTCCAAGTAGGTTGCAAAAGTGGGGTTAAAATGAAATGTGTATGTTTTGTTTATCTCCTTGTATCTTGCAAAAATAGGTGTATTTTAGATTGCATGTTGTATATAAACAACATGTAACAAAACCATGCTCAGTTGAATAAAAACTTAAAACCAGCTCCACAAATCAAAATTATGAGGGATATTAGAGAATTAGAGACTGATAAAATATATAAACCTAGCTAATTTAATTTCTGAAAGTACTTCAGGTTAGCACTTGGGCAGGCTATAATAAATGCAGAACCCTTCTTGAATTCTGGACTTTTCTTCTATTGCTATGGCTAAATTATCACTTTAAGTGATCAGTCTTTGGGAACTGGTGAGTACTATGTTTGACGTGTGTGTGTGTGTGTGTGTGTGTGTGTGTGTGTGTGTGTGTGTGTTTAAATTGCACAATAATCATAAGCATGCATTAGTGGCACACAAACCTAGGTGGTAACCAACAGGTCTCTAATTGAATTTAAGACTTGCTCAACAAAAGGATGATGATGACAGATACTGGAAACCTATCCAATTACTCAGTGCTAGTCTAGTCATTGTTACTGAAGAATCTACAACCACTAATTTATGATCTTTCCTTAGAATTTTCACTTAATTTCCTTCAAAAGCAACAGATACACACATATGATATGTTACAGAATACATAATATACATTGAAATATGAGCATTATCATCCCATGGCAATCCTTGCTTTGAATCATGAGGTATTTGTTTCAAAGCATTTTCTAAAGGCCATTTAACTTTATAGTTGAATTATACTAGCTTTATGTAATCTGTGCAACCTGAAGTTTATTTTATATTTTAAAATAAAACCTAGAACATGCACTTTGCAAATGCCATTATATATTGATTTTAGTAAATTTTAAACTCATGACTTACTTTTATCTTTGTATCATAATTTAAATAGTAATTATATAACAACAAAATCCTCAGTTATGTTGAAAAATGCTCCTCCTTTCATTGGTGGATTAGAACAACAGGTCTTAGCTCATTGATTTGCCTAAAGCTGAGTCTCTATAAAGCAGTAAATGAAAACAGAGCCTGCATTCTTAAGGATTATAAAAAAATAGATTAAGCTCAAGAATAATATTTAGACTTTAAGTAGCTATACAGCAAAGTGGTTTTAAATTTAATTTGAAGTACATTTTTCTTTCAAAGGAATGCATTAAATGATGAAGACCTTTGCCTGTACTTAAGTAATTTTATTCTAAAATAGTATTATATAAATACATTTTTGCTGAATTTAAGTAAAATGGTACTTTTCTACATAATGAGACTAATTTTCTACATAATGCCTATTAATTAAAATACCCCAGCATCTCTGTATTTATTAAACATGGAAAGGTAGTCTCATCTAACACGAGTCAAGAGAAAGCATATACAAATTGAAAATTAAACTGCCACCATGGGCACATGGAATGACAGAGGTGACTCTTTTCCTGCTAACTCTACCCAGAACTGCTGGAATACATAAATCCAGCAGTTGTGAGACTTGATGTTAACATACAAAACCAGTACTGTTTCTACATGGCAGTGCTGAATTATCTGAAAAAGAAATTAAGAAAGCAAGTTTATTTACTACAGCTACCATATTTTGACAATTTTTGTTTGTCTGTTTGTTTGGTTTTTCGAGACAGGGTTTCATTGTGTAGCTTTGGCACCTTCCCCAGAACTCACTCTGTAGCCCAGGCTGGCCTCGAACTCACAGAGATCCGCCTACCTCTGCCTCCCAAGTGCTGGGATTAAAGGCATGCTCTTATAGAGATTATATAGTCACCATTATTAAAATGAGTACCTGTCACCAATTTACAAAGCCTATGGTTATAGGTGTGGTCATTCTTTGGAGACCTATTACTTCACTATTTTAGATTAGTTTTCATCAGAGGCAATGTATAATTATACTGAAGCAAAAATTACAGAATTTTTAAATTTTGCAATAAAATTTTAAACTTAAGTTTTTAAAATTTTGTAAAAATGTAAAAAATTAAATTTTGTAATAAAAGTTAAACATTTTGTAATGAAACTTAAAAATTTTAATTTTGTAATAATTTTTTTTAATTTTGCAATAAAATTCTAAAATTTTTAAAATTTAAAAAGTCCCATCTCCACAATTAGACAAAATTTGGCAATTTATATGAATATGAAGCAAAGTTAAATATGCCTAACTTGTAAGTACTCCATCTCATACTGAGGAAATATTACCTTTCCTATATTAATAAGAAATTAAATAAAACAGATCACAAGTTACAGATTTTCAGTTAAGAACATTATTCATTTTTCATTTTTTTTATTAAACAAAATTAACATATTACAAATCATTTTCCAAATTACACACATAAATAAAAGAAACAAATTAATACAACTCAGATAAACATTAATAAGAGCAGCCTTTTACAATTATTTCTTAAAAGCAGAAATAGACCTGGTTCTTCTTTACAATTTAAACAATTAGATGGGCTAATTCACAAAAACAAATACCTTATAAAAGAAGATTTACAATATTATAATCCAAACATTACACATATTATATCTCTTTAAGTTTACTGAATTCAAACATTCAGATTTTTTAAAGTAAAAACTGGATCATTTGATTAAATTTACTTGTGATCATTGCAATCCCAGCTGTGCTTCCAGTAAGACAGCAGAGGTAACCCTAAGGAACATCTGGGGGGTGGAAGATGCTCTGGAGGCCTTCCTCTAACAAGCATTAGCAATAACTGCTAATATAGCCGCCCCTCGGAACTAGTGTGGAACTGGCTCCATGATGCAGAGATAAAATGACTGAAAATGCTCAGGTCCTTTGAAAAAGTGGAACAGTATTTGAATATACTCTAGAATGACCCTCAGCTACACACCTAATCCTCTCAGCTTATTTATAATACATAGAATAATGTAAATTGTGGTTATACTGTATGGCTTACATGAATAAAACACCCTGAACATGGTTATATACAAATGGATTTTTTTTTTTTTTCTCACAGAGTATTTCTGGTTTTAGTTGGTTGAAACCAGAGGGGTGACTCTGGTTATTTATATAATTGTCAACTAGTAAGTTTTATGGAAGGATACTTCAGTCATTTGTTAGAGAGTGATTCTGTTGAGAATTTAATTTTAAATTAAACTCCCGACTGGGTGCTATCGATGGGTGGCGATGGACCGGCAACAGCAGGAGCTAGAGTAAGCTGTCCCGAGTGGGAGTTGAACTCTAACTGACAATTGTTTGGCCTTAATTTTGTACTTTCCCTTAATCTCAGAATTGTTCATAAAATTCATTTCTGTCACGGCAGATTCAAATATAAAATGCAACATAAGGAATGAAGAAAACAACATATACTATAAAATATTATGTATTGATATTTCATTTCTATTGTAGCAGAAAAAAACTTCAGGTTTTATTTCTGTTTATTCCAATGGAGAAACTTGGTAATATTAAATATTACTATATTATTATTCTTAGAATTTATCCTGGAAAATATCAGATTATTCTCATAATTTTCTATGGCCTAATAATCAATAGAAATTTTTAATTTTATACATAAGGTTACTATAACTCTTCAAAGAGTTTATTCCAAAAGCATTATTTAAAAAATAAGTTTAACACATTTCTGTGTGTCTGCAAACATTGCTAAGTAACTGTGGGACTAAATGTGACATGGAGTGGCTCCATGGAGTGTGTTGATCCTTCTCCCACCATTTTTGATCAGGCTCTTGTAGCTGCTGGTTCCCACACTTTAGGGCTCTTTCCTGTGGACACTGTCTAGCTCTCTGCAGGAGCAGTGGAACCGAACACATATGCTAGCGAGCTCATCTTCATGTGAGTGCTGGGTGTGCAGATGCAGGGCCTCATGCTTACAGAGCAAGCACTTTACTCCCCCATTAGTCTCCCTCCCCCGAAAAATGTCTCCTCTCTGCTACGTATTCTATGATAACTTCCAGAAGCAATCTGTTTCTGAATGTCTTTATGCTCTGGAGATTGGGTTGCATTACTTGTTAACATGACTCAACTGACTCTCTCAGCAGAACTAAGAAATAACACTTGTGTAAAACTAGGTAGACTAGCTGTTTTTCTATTACAATTATAAATATTGAATTCAGCAGATTTTTACTCTTTTTCATTTTTAAAATAATTTATTTTTAGCATGAAAGTTATCAATTTGTAACCCTATGACAGCTATGGATCACTGATAATTTCTTTTTAACCCAATAGACAACATAAAAGTGTAAGACTTTCATATGAGCACATAACTCAAAAAACATGGTGTTACTTTAAAAATAATTTTTGATCTATCTCTAGTTTTGAAGTAGTAAGTAAATTTTCTCTATTATTTACAATAAAATTAAAAGGAAAACAATTCTAATATTAACATTATCCTTTCTTAGTTCAGTAGTCTCTGGTGAACATTTAATTTTAAGATATAAATAAGAAAACGAGACCAAGAAAGACTGACAAAATGCCCTCAAAACAGAGTATGTAAACACAATAAACCTTATGACTGAGAAACAATGGTTTCCTCATAGCTGAGAAGCAGTCAGTAACATTTACCAAGCTTCCTCCTAAGGCTCCTAGTTTTTAATTCAGCAGAGCGAACCACGGGCATTAAACACGCAAAGCACTCTGCACGGTAGGCACCTGAGTCTTCAAAAGATGACACCACAAATGCTGTGCACAAAGCCACTCTTTAATAGAATACGGCTAACAGTCAGAATAGAAAAACATAATAAAATAGCATGTAATTTAAACAAGTCTGTGCTCACGAGAAACTTGAGAAGTGAACTTGATCACCAGGGGAAGCCAGCCAGAATCTAAATACTAACAAATTTCCTAGTCACTGAAGTGTTCAGAAATGAAGCACATCTGTCCTTTGTCTTTAAGTTTGTAATTTTTCTTCTGGCTTTTTGAGACAGGGGTTCTCTGGTTCTCTGTGTAACTTTGGAGCCTGTCTTGGAACTTGCTCTGTAGACCAGGCTGGCCTCAAACTCACAGAGATCCGCCTGGCTCTGCCTCCCGAGTGCTGGGATTAAAGGTGTGCGCCACCACCACTCAGCTGTAGGTTTGTATTTTTGTTGTCAGATGTACCTGACATGTATGCACTCCTTGGTCTTTGGACCCAGAATACAAGTACAGCTGACCTGTATGTTAGATGCTTCATGTAATGCAAGCATTTTCTCTACTGTGAAACAAAAACCTAAAGGCAATCCCATTAAAACTTCAATTGCAGTCAGAAATTCAGAAAATAATGCCATCAGGAATGTTACCAACATGACTTTTTTCATCAAATGTTTTCTTTGGACAGTACCATCCATTGTAGAACAAGTAATATCATCTTTTAAAGAGTAAAAATGAAATAACCGATAAAGGTAAGAGTAGCAAGTGCTCATTGATTTTGACAGTTTTCCTTCCGTAACATAACACACAAAGCATTTACTGAAGCTGGGCGATTTGATAAACTCTGAGTGAGACATTATGAGGCAGGCAGCAGCTGTTGATCCAATGCATACGTCATCCTTTCCTTACCGTACTTCTCAGACCACTTCCGTGTTAGCTCTAGATAGTAGCTTGGTTGATGAGGCCGGTAATCCAGGAACACTGTGTTAGTGGTTCTTTTGGGGACAGCCTTTTCAATTTGAGTTCCTTCATGCCACTCATTGAAAGAGGTGATGGAAATTAAACTGGGGTGGGTCTGGAGTGCAGCACTTAGACCAACTTCATAATACTTTCCGTTGATGCGGTTCCTAGTGTTTTGAGTGTTCCATGGACGGATGCTTGTATCTATGTATCCTGGGCCTACACTGGGGATAAATATCAAGTTGTTCTTATCACAAAATGATTTCAGGTTAGCCCAATTCTGATGTGATGAGCCATATGTAAAACCATTTGTAGCAAAGTATGTGTAAATTCCATCAAATCCACTTTGAAGAATATCATATTTATGCTTTTCTTCTACTAAAAGTGCAATAAACAATCCATCATAAGGAGAATTGCGAACACTCTGAGATCCTGAAGGTGTTAACAGATTGGCCCACACTTTAGGTTTTGTGATATAGGAATCATAGACATAAAACATAGGCAGAGAATGCCCAGTCCTTGTCTTGTATCTATAAAAGGCTGGATGGCTTCCATATCTACAACAGAGACACATTGGAAAGTGAGATGAACACTCAGAATATGTCAGAATAAAAAACTACGCACTGGAATTGAAAAATGATTCGTGAAGCTGAAACACATTGTTCCCAATCTTTGGTGAGTCAGTTATGTAAGAATAGTAATGCTAATGCAAACATACTTTTAATGTTGTACATTATGCGACACTGGTATACTACCAAACAGGTTAATTATCTCATGCCAAAGTTAACAAATGGAGACTAAAACCATGAAAGTCTATTATGAGCTGCACAAACAGAAAACCCAGTTTATCTTACCAGTGGCAGGTATCTATTTGCTGCTGACATGATTCTTTGTAAAGTGAAATACCTCAGAGAATCTTATCATTAAAATATTTCATCAGAATGAAACTAATTATAAAATTCTTTATTTTAGTCATTCTAGAAACAAATGATGACAGATATGGAAACACTGCTATGAAATTAGTTCACATTTCATCTGAACCTTCCTTTAAAAGACAAAAATGTATACTCATAAGATTTTAAAAACAGAAATGTAAAATGAATATGAAAGGAAATCATAAGTAGCCTTTAAAGTATAAAAAATTAGCAAAAGTAGCAACCTTTATTCATGTAAAAACTGAACTGTAAGAAATCTGAGAATGTTCTTCAGCTTACTTGCGGTAAAATTATCAGAAATGACAGATCATAAACCAACTCTCAGTTATCACATCAATGTACTCATAACAGTGGTTATCACCAAATCATACAGTATAACTATGAACACTGAAGAAACTCACTTGTCTATAATATATTTGACATTTTTATGCATGTTTTGATCATCTCGATTGCTATATGGCTCTATGTGAAAAGTGACCTAAAAAAAGAAGAAAAAAATCAATTAAAGAAAGCAAAATCTATGAAAGTATACTTTGCATAGTTAATAAGTTGCCAATTCAACAAAATTAAGGTGAATATTTAGAGAGCCCAGTGATTACAAAATAAATCTTAGTAGATAACACTGACTTTTCTGTACTAAATGTAAGGGAAGCATTTCATATGCATTAACTCAGCCTCCTTTACTACACTAGGTAGCCACTGACTCCATTTTCTAAAGAAAGAAGTGGGCATAGGTCTAGTAAATTGCCAATAGCTCCCCAGTTTGTTGGATACAATGTGTGGTATAGGACTGAAAGCTTGTCTAGGAGATTATTTTTCATGATATAGATTGCAAAGGCTATATTCTTTATAAGACATAAGAATATACTCTGTATTCAGACATAGCTTTCTAAAAAAAAAAAAAAAAAAAAAAAAAAGAGGGGGGAACTTCAAAATGTCCAGGTTTCAAATTAATATGTAATTTATTCTTATGTATGTGACCATTACATTTATACTTATATAGAAACAACAAAATATCCAATTAATTGATAGCTTACTATCATTGGAAGGGCATCTTGGGAGTAAGTATTCTTTTAATATTCAAAGAATTTATACAAAAATATTTAGAAAATTATATCTAAAAGCTTTACAAAGCATAGTGATTTTCATATTGCTACTGTTAAGGCCCATCTATAACTACTGTAAATAGTAGAAATCACAAAATATCATACACAGATTTAAAATTCCTACCTACAAATACTAGTTGTACATAATCAAGTTTAACAAATTATGTGTAATAAACACTTTGCTTTATACTCTGTCTCCAACTACTAAGATATACAGCATAGGGAATAAAGTAACTTACGTGATGCTCATAAAAATTATTCTTAAATTCACTGTTATCGATATCAAGTACATTTTAATGCTAATCTAATAAAATCAATTACTGTTTGAATCTTACATTTTAAGTGTGATATTGCCTGTTTGACATGACTTCTAAGCACTGCAGCTTAAATCTTGGTTTTTTTGTCAATTACTCAATTAAAGCAAAATGTATTTTCATTAATTAATTTACACAATTAATTTTCAATTGGGTCTTTAGTAAATCAATCATTGTCTGCTTTTGAGAGCACGATGATATAAGGTTCTGTCAGTAACAAACTCAGGTCAAGACATCCTTACAATCTGCTTCCAAAACTGCAGGCCATAAATGATCAGCTTCTTCCATCAAGTGCAGATCCACATACTGCAGCAAATTCAGTCATATACTTAGAACTTCTCAACTAATCAATTCAATTTATATTTTATTTTTAATTAATGACAGGATTTGGTCACTATTTCTCTCTTCCTTTCAGGAAATCTATTACATTAACATTAAAATGAATGTTAATGTAATAACACAATTTGATGCATAAAATTAAATGTGTGCATTACTTTTTGAGAAAGTGAGTCATGTTAAGAATTCCATCTCATCCTTCTGATTTTGTCTTTACCACAACTCTTCTGAACCCTATAGCCAAACACTTTCTTCTTTAATTCCCACACCCCTTGACTTCACCAGGTACCACCCTTTATGTCATACACGAGTGAGGTAATTCCCCCTATACCTGGTAGTGTCAATATTTTGCAATTTTCTCCTTCTACAACTCACTTGTTTGGTTTTGGCCTTTAGTAGACTGCAAATTGTCTTAATATGAGACATCAAATCTGTTTCTTTCTCTTCTGTTTTATTTTGATATGGTTGGCTTTGAAGCCTGCTCCTCTTGCCCTACCTTCCACCTAAGATTACAGGTGTGTACAAACATGTCCAGCTCTCTTTCTGAATACTGTTCATACATAGAACAGAACCTCCTAAAGAGTGCACACTGCATGAGTATCTGTAAGCATGAATTAACAAGTTCTATGCAAAACTACCCAACAGTCAAGTTAAACTCTAAATGGTCTACTTACACCCCATTAAGGCAAGATCTGCCAAGTTCTCACTGTGAACGCATACTCCTCATTTAAGAAACGTAACTGCCTTCAAACCCTATGCAAAGGTCATAAAACTTGTTATTTTAAAATAAAATGTTAAATTTATTGAAATACAAAGTAACCAACAACTAGGGTGTTCATTTTCCTTATAATTGTGGAAGAAAGAACTGTTGGCTCCAACTGATTTTATGTTGTTAGGTCTTTGCTGTCTTTGAGATCTGATACCGTGATGATGTTGTCTAACACACACCTCCACAATTGTTAACTTTTAATTTTATTTGATGCACACGAAGTCTGTGGATGACTGTGATGACTTTGCTCTAAGCTGTGGATCAAGTTTAAGTAAGTTCCACAGTTTGGGTCATTTAGGACCTAGGGAAGGGTGCAGTTTCTTCTCATATGAAAACAAACAAACAAAAGAGAAGCACAACCATGAATGCATGTAGCATCCTTAGTGGAAGCAGGCCAGGCAGAAAACCTGACACCAACTGGACAGGAAACATTCATACTTTCTAAGAAGGAAAAGAGAATGGGACTGTGCTCAACAGTGGCAGTGTATACCAATCAGCTCCACCACATGTCCTATAAAGGGTTGCTTGAATGCTTTTTTCTTAGGATGTTACATAGAGAAGAGCTGAAAGGATCCAGCTCTGATCCTTGTAACTGTGGCTTAAGTAGCCTCTGGAATGACAGTTACAAGTGCATCAAGTGTATGCTCCAAGAAACAATACAAACATATATATACAAAACTTTATCTTTGAAAAAACAAGTCACCACTTAGATTTTACAGATTTGAGGAAGAACTGTCAACCTTTGCAAACAGTAATGCAAAAGAAGTCACTAATTCTTTAGACATGTTTTATTAACTTTGCTTCTTTGTTTACAATCAAAAACTCTCACCTAAAATTGCTTTTAGTTTAATTAATCAAAATTTCAGTTACAAAATATTTAGTGACTAGTAATCAAAACTAGTATGACTATAGCAAAAACTTAACTGTAAGGCAAAGCAATGGCCTAGGAACTCTATTTTTAAACAAGCAATAACAAAAGTGAAGGAAATCCCTTTTTACAACTGCAAAATTAACCCAACCAAAAAAGTCAGAAACATATTTGTAAAGGATAACATCAAATATAGCATAATCATTTTCAAAATAAGTTTGGTAAGTTTAAGAGCTACTGAGGGTAAGCAATCATTATTCACTGGAAAATCTGAACATTTGCAAGAAAAAAATGGAGAACAGTATTTTATCAAATTCCATCTCTTCTGGTCATTAAATACCAAATCTAAAGTATGGAGAAAACACGTATGTTGCTCGTATTTACAGAGACAATTAATGGCCAAGGTCTTTGCTACTTTTCTGTTCCATATAAAGATTTTCAGTAGAATTAAAAGCAGTCTATTTTCATGCAGCTTGATATTTTTAACTACTTTACCTTTAAAACCCCACTAAAAGAAAATGTCTAGTTTTATTACCTCCACTACAGGACTGGGGCACAGAGGTCTTGGATTTACTTTGCGTGAAATATATCAATGACTTATTCAACCTCAGCTATGGTTCCAGAACTTGAAGATTTGACTATCTGCAGACTCCAAATGCCTATGAGAACTCAATGAATGGTACTGTGGAGCATGTTATGTGGCAGTTCCTGTCAGTTCATTTGAGAGACACTATCTCAAGACTTTCTTTAGGGCTACAGAAATATTCAAATTAGTTTTATACAAAAAAAAATTGCCAGACTGTAATATAAACTACAAAAGAAAATCCTTCCTTCTCCTACTTTGGATCCACAAAAAGGTAAATTTCCAGAAGCAAAGACAGAAAAAAAAATTTTTAAAGGACAGACCAACAAACTGCATGAAGCAATTACCCTTGGCCTCTAACCTAAGATCTCACATATTATGGAGAAGGCATAAGCAATTAAATATATTGCTAGGAAGCAGAGAAAACAGTACATACCCATGTCTCCAAACTCCAACCCCAAGAGAGGAGACCCAGAGAACCTCAAAACCCCTCATGGGAGTTCATCTGATCTAAAACTCTGTGGAACAAACAAAGTTATATTAAGACCACTGATACAGGCAGGCTGAGCCTCAGTAGGATGAACATTGGTAGCCGGAAAGGGACACAGGAATAGGGTGGGCAGGCAGCACTGGAATCCATGCAAGGTTAGTGAGACCACCACTCATACTTGGAAAAAGGGAACTGCCTTGGGCAGCAACATCTCATGTCAAGGGCTGGAAGACATCGGAGGCCAGCTGAACTTCGCTTTTGAATCCAAGGCAGAAATTCAACCCCACAGGTAAACTTATGGATCCCCACTGATGAGACCCTGCACAGTCAGATTAGAACTGCACATCAATGTAAAAAGCGCTCTCACCAGCAAAGTTAAATTAATAAGACTTCTCAGGCAGGAGAGGGCTTTTCCTGATGCTCTACTCAAGGAAGCAATTTAAACTGGTATTTTTATTTTATTTAAATTATTTAGAAATCTTCATTCTTGCATAAATAATTGTCTTTTATATTGCTCTATTAGGTTTCACACTTTTTCCACTGTGTCCTTTCAAGGTATTTCCCTAACCTACAACCCATATACTTTCCCTCTGATTCCTACTTCATTTTGTCTTTTTCTCTCTCCCACCCCCTCCTCTAAAATTGCGACTTTCTAATGTCAATAATCTTTAGGGTCTCTGTTTCCTAACACTGTCCCAATTCCTCTATTTACTATTATATATGAATTCCTAGTCATACTCAATGTATTGTCTTCCCACATCTATGTTTAGTAGGTAATATTTTAGCAAATGCTTATTATCTTTGTTCCTTTATTCCCTAATGGTCACTGGACTTAAAGGAGATAGTTGTATTTAACTATTACTGAGTTTTCATAGTATGTCTCCCCAATAGTGGAGTTTCTCCTGAAATAGTCTATTAGAGTTGAGCTGGATATTATCCTTACTGCCTCCTGAACATGTGAGCTATATTACAAGCCTAATACATGAGATAGGAGGGGAAGGCATCTTAACCCTGCTACAAGCTAGTCCCAGAAGAAAACTGCCCAAAGAATTTCAAATTTCCATGCAGAAAACAAAAAAGATATAACAAATACCCACAATGATCAGATGTGCAAATATTAACAAAGAAACAGGACCATGAAAAACCATGAAATGGACCCCTTCCAAAATGACCAATTCTACAGTATTAAATTTTCTAAAGAGAGTGACCAGAATGAATTAGCAGAAAAGAATTCAAGAGAATGATACAAAAGAAGACCAAACAAGTTCTAAAAGGACATGAGTAAGTTCTGGAAAGAATCAAAAGAGACTGTAAGTGAATACCTGGATAAAATAAGGAAATCAATGCATGATATGAACACAAATTTAATACAGACAAAAAATACTTAAAAAAAAAAAGTGAGTATCTGGAAAAAGCTCACTCAAAAAATCCAGTGAAAAACTGTTGCTGAGGACAACACTTGCATTATTCATTGAACATGGAAAAGTTTAGCTGGTGCCTAACTAGAGGCTTGACCCCAGAGTGTTCATGGGATTGGAAGGTACTCTGCACACTACCAGATAACACAAAGAGAAACTAGCGAAAACTACACCAACACACCATACGCTCTCCAACAACACCACCCGCATCACACTATCCAAATAACACCATGAATACATCCACTCCAAATCTAGCGCAAAAACACCAGAACAACTACACTATCATACCACAAGAGTGACCAATCACATAAGCACCATCAATTCGGCAGAATCCAATCCACACCACTCTATACTGATTGAAGATATACCACTCCAAGAGTCCTGGAACCATGCCAGGCATTAATCCATGCATGCCCAGCAAACCTCAGATACTGAGACATTCTCATGGGTACTACACAAGGAATACAATAACCACACAAAGCACTTACTCGCATCTGCCATACCACAAAGTAACATAACAACACGCGTCTACATAACAATGACTCCCCTCCTCACACACAACAGTACTTCACTACTGCACGCACAACAAACTAACCACACCAGCGAACCATCAAGACTGAGTCATCAGGAAATCACACACACCAGAGAAGTTTCCTCTTGCAGTAGATGAGAACTAACATAGAGACCCACAACTTGATAATGTAAAAAGAGTAAGAAATTTTGAAATACTCAGTACTAAATGAGATGTTTCATCAAATCCCTCCACTCAACCTCAGGGAGCTACACATAAGAGGAGATGAAGGACAGTTAGAACGAAAGAAAATGGATGACTCCAAGGACCCATTGTCTTCCAGTCATAATGGGCATGGTATACATATAAATTCACAGAGACTATGACACCGCACACAGGTTCAATCAGAGTGTGTTCCATTGATGAATGGTGTAAGTGGATGTGAGTCTCCACATCTATTCCAAGAAACTATCTGCAGCTGACACCCACTTGCAAAGGAAAAAATTTAAGTTTTCTCACTGAATATATTAACCACACTTCAGGTTGGCCACATACCCAGCAGAAGATGGCCAATACAAAACAAACTCAAAGCTGCTTTTATAGACTTTTCATCTCATATTGTTCTGTTTGGGTAATATTTGTCTAATTGGTCATTTGTATGCATATTATTGTTTCAGATTGTGTGGTTTTGTGTGTTTATATATGTGTAGAAGTTTCTTTTTTTGTTTCTCCTGTGTTTTGTTTGTGAGTTTGTTTTCTAAAGAGAAAAAGAAAAGACATGGAGTTGGAGAGGTGAGGAAAATCTGGAAGAAGTGGGGAGGGCAAAGCATGATCAGAATATATTGTATGAAAGAAAATTTTTCAATGAATAAAGAAATAAAATGAAAGATTTTAAAAAAAAATCTCTTACAGAGATCATATAACCCCCAAAACCTAAAATATTTGGCCTATTTTAGAAACTGTTTGTCAATCTATTATGTGGATTTTAATATAAAAATAAAATATGAGAAAGAACTAAAAAAAAAAAAAAATTCAGTGGAAATTGTTACCAATGAATGGATCAAGAAAAACCCAGATCAAGACTTGAAGATTACATAGATAAACAAGAACATTCAGGTATCAGTGAAGATAAAATAAAAAGAAAGTATGAGCGAAGCATGTGAGGTACACAGTATAGAATTAAAAGATCAATTTACAAATCTAGGGCATAGAAAAAGGTGAAAAAACTAAAAGGTCTGTTTAATAAAGTTTCAAATTTCCTAAATCTAGGAAAAGATGCAGGAAATATTTAGAATTTCAAATAGACAAGACTAGAAAAGAATCTGTCATTTAATATTACTAAATACATAAAACAAAGGAGTGTTGAAGTGACATACAGAAGATGTAGGGGCATATTTTCAAAAATATGTTCCAATACTTTGGATAATTTTGAAATAATAGATACATTTATAGGAACATATGTCCTCCTAAAATTAAAACAAGAGGATATAAATATCATTAACAGATCTATAACACACAATAAAATTAGTTGCTGAACCGAGTGTTCAACATCAGGAGAGGAAATATTAATGGCCACATAGAGTATTAACTAATTCTAGAAAAAGGGCTTAAGTTAGCTGTCTATACATGTCTTTGTGTTCGAGTCTCTATCAGTTTTCTGCAGGAAATCATGACCAGGCCTAACATCAAATTTGAAGTCTCCAGGAAGATGATGGGGCCTCATAACATCAACAATTCCACCTGGACAATAATAATACCACTAAGCTGACAAACATCATCTACAGATCAGCTTTGGACTACAAACTGCTCAGAGCAATTTTGAGATGGCTAGCTGAGATGATCCAGTTTCACAGACCACTTGAATAATGACTTGAGATAAGCCCTGAAGTTTGGCATTATGCACAGACTGGACAACAAAGGATATAGCTACCTTTCCTAGAATTTGACAATTAACCCAAAATTTTTCTTTTCAGAATAAAGATGCCTTCGCCTATATCCAGGAAGCAATTTTAAGACCATGATGCCCACATTCCCAAAGAGGTGGTGTGGGGCAGGTGGTTTTTGGTCTTTTAATGGGTTTGGAGTCTGGGATAATTTTCATTGTTTAGGAGGGTTGGTTACAAGTTGTTGGTAAGGGTCATAAAGAAATGAAAGTTAGTAGTTAGACATTACAATTCGAACTGGTAGTCATATTAGGTATGTTTTCAAGATCGAACAGATATATTTTAGACAGACAGGTCATCTTCAAACCCTTCAGAGATCTATAGAATGTGGCATTTAAAATGTTTTAATAACTTAGAAAGTTTTTTTTCTTTTTTTTAATGACTATGAGACATGTCAGCTCCTGGTAGCACCAATCTACTTCAGAGAAGATATGGGCATTGAAGAAACTGCATATGGAGTTAACTTTCATTGTGGCAAAGCTAGCCACTGGACAACAAAATATCCTCGAATCGACTGCTGACAAACAGGACAAAATGGATTGACAGGACACGAAACAAAGGACTACCAATTCTTGCCAAGACAAGTCTGATTGTGGCTTCAGCAATGGGCATCCTCTGATGCCAGGACAATACGGCACCATCCCTGAAGTGGCCTTTGTAATCCGGAAAAGGTACAGTGCCCCTTTCTTCGAAGGCAGCTGAACAGACCGATAGCTTCTGATGTGCAGTGGAACAATAGCTGAAACAGTTATTCTTTAAAGAGAAATTAGGTTGATGGAGTCTAACCTCTCAATAGTAGACTGGCATTTAATAAAAGAGATGAAGCCACCCACAAGCCGAGAAAAATGGACAAGCTGAACTCCAAAAACATCAACAATTTCCAGAACTTAAAATCCTTAATCATGACAGGACACTAGTGGAATTCAGGTGTTTCTGGTACATGGACTGCTCTCACTGAATGTGCGGTCAAACTGTAGGCCTTGTGTACATCTTACTTCACAAACACTGAAGACACAGCTAAAAACTCACAATTAATTTGAAAAAAAAAAAAGAAAAAGAAATCTCAAACCTAGATGTAGATTCACTGCTGAAATCTACCAGACTTTAGAGACCTAGCCCTAATGCTTTCAAATTATTCCAAAAAATAGAAAGCAAAAGAATGCTACCAGACCCATTTTATGAATCTAGTATTACATGAATATTCAAGCCAAATAAAGACACAAGAGAAAAAAATTAAAAGGCAATTTTCTGTTGCATATGGATGCAAATATTCTTAATAAAATATGAACAAACCAAATTATACAACATATCCAGAAGATCACTCTCATGATCAAGTTGACTTAATTCCAAGGGTGCAAAATGGTTCAAACCATGCAAATCAACAAATGTAAGAAATTAATTACATAACTAAGTTCAAGGATAAAAATCATATGACCATATAAATAAACACAGAAAAAGCCCAACATTTTTTCATAATAAAAGCAAAGAACAAAAACAATACCCCAATCCCTAGGAATAGAAGGTACTTATTTCAACATAATATGATATATTTATACCCAACATCATATTAAATGAGAAAGATTCAAAGCCTAACCATAAAAATCATGAATGAGACAAGGGTGCCCCACCCCTGTTTTCCATGTTGAAATCAATAGAGAACTTTAAACCTTAGCTATAGAAATGAAAAATATAAAGGGGAAATATTATACTATTTGAAGAAAAACCAAAGCCAGGCAATGGTGGCACATGCCTTTAATCCCAGCACTCGGGAGGCAAAGGCAGGTAGATCATTGTGAGTTCGAGGCCAGCCCTGGCTATAGTATGAGTGAGGTCTAGGACAGCCAAGGCTACACAAAGAAAGCCTATATTGAAAAACAAAACAAAACAAAGCAAAAAGACAGGCATAAACAACTGAGAAAAAGTTGTTTAAAATGTTGAACTAATGACAATACTCTTTCGCTCTTCCTTACTCCCAAGACCCTGACTATAACTTTCTACTGCTGAAGACACTACAAACTTGAGTTGTAGAACATGGAGAAATCAAGCTGGTACTAATCTGGAAGCTTTGTCCCTAATAAATAACTTTAATAGTACTGGAAGTTGCTACACACACTACTGATTGACACAAGAATCTTACCTATGAACCCTGTGAGCTCCAATAATAACTAGCCTGAAAACATATAACCACTGGTGGAATAGTAGCATAAATGCCATGAGAGAACCAACTTTTGATATAAGGCCCACTCTTTAAGATTAAAGCCATACCTAGAACCTTTATGTAGCCAAGAACCTATGGCTAAATAGATCATAGGCCCTAGAAGAGAACTTACTACTATTATTCTGCTAAATGGACATAGTATTAAGCCAAACTCCTAATGATTTATTGTTATACCCATAGATTAGTTCATCTCTCAACCCTCAGAGATAATTGTTTCTGCAGTCTATGGTGAAGTGGCCAAGATGCAGAGAGTAAGACACTGCAGAAATGCTGAGCACTACATGGGATGTCTATATCACACATGTCTTCACTAGGACAAAGGATCAATGCAGGAAAGGAAGTAGAAAGATTCTAAGAATCAGAGCACAGAATTACTGTAAGGAAAACAGTACTTTCTGGATACAACAGGGTAGCTGCACATATGAACTCACCACAACTGTAACAACACTCATGAGATGTGTGAAAACTCAAGCCAAACAAAACCCCAGCATGTAGAGGGTAGATGGACCAAGTTCTACCCCTGGCTGAAGAACTACTTGTAGGAGACAGCTTCTGGGAGAGTTAGAGTCAGTTTTCTTTAAGAGTATGGGCCCTAGTAGGCCAGTCAAACTCCAGAGGAAGGCCAAACATCCAAGAATATATAAACAGTACAAACTGGACTTGGTGGGATAATTATAGAGAGAGAGGACACAAAATTGAGTGGGTAGGGAAAGGGGGGGTGGATCTGATAGGAGATACAGTGAATAGTAATAAAATGCACTGTACAAAATTCTCAAAGAATATTTTAAAATTTCAAAAATAAAAATTACTTGGACCGAAATTTATTTTCTAACTATTTTTTAAAGATGTAAAGTTATATAGTTAAACATGGTCTCTTTTTTTTTGACAATTAGAGGATATTCAGACATTAATTTCACTAACTCCTATATTCTGTTCACAAAGGAACCTGTCAATTCTTTCTCTCCCTAGTAAACACATAGGAAAGGCCAGACAATGTGGTACATATCTTTAATCACAACTCCTGAGAGGCGGGGCCAGAGGATTAATATGAGCTCAACATCAACTTGGTCTACATAATAAATTCCAAGTCAGTCAGAGCTACATAGTGAGTCCGTGTTTAAAAAACAACACAAAATGTAATAGATGAATATAAAACATTGTTAGAAAAAAACAGTAAGGGCTATCTTATAATTGGATAACTTTTAACATTTAAATAATTAAAACAAACTTTTATGAACTATATTATTTCAAATTATTTCTACATATATACAATTTTAATTAAAGTGAGTACATAAAATAGTATTGCTATCAAAAGGTAAGAGGATTAACAGTGATACAAATAGTTTGAAGACAAATTACATACCTTCAGATTATACTTATGAGCTTTATCCAAAATAGTTGGTACCAAGTGGTCAGTAGCTTCTCCGTTCTCATCACTGGAATCAGGTGGGTACCAAGAAAGGGCCAGGACTCCTAATAGAAAAGCATAACAAAGAACAAAAAGCAACAAGGCATCATCAATAGTGACTGCTGGTGTCAGAAAATGGGAACATGAGTGCCAAGTACGTTCTAAAGGGTATTACAGTTATTTACGAACTATTTTAAGCAATTGATACCTTTTAAAATTAGCATACTACACATTTTAGCATATAAGTCTCTTAGTAAGGAAGCACAGAGTCCTTACATACTGTCTCCTATCTGTCACAACCATCTTTTCCAGTTATTCACATATTTGTATGCAATATTTACTATGTTTGATGGACGGTGCCATCATAATATTGTTAACTAATAACCATGGCTTTTATTAATGTCAAGCAGTTCTGTGGATTTTAACAAAAGCATGAGTTCATAAGCTAAGCATTACAGTACCAGACAGATAGCTTTACTATAAACATTAGTCTCCCCCCTATTTACCCCTCCTCCCTTCTGTTTACAGTAACTGATTTTTCACTCTCTCTGATTCTGTCTTGGCCAGAATGTCATATAGCTTGAATCATAAAGTATTTAGCTCTCCACAACTGAACTCATTTGCTTAACTACTTGTATTTTAGGTCTTTTACGACTTTGTATGACTCAGTAAGTTGTAGTTTTTTTTCTGCTGCATATCCATTGTGTAGATGTTTATTCACTTTCCCATTAAAGGATATACTAGTCGCTTTTAATTTTTGGCAACTATGAACAAAACTTCTATAATCACCCATATGCTAGGGTTTGTTTGTTTTTTTAAACACATAGATATCATTTAACACGAGATTTAACAATGACAAAATGGAGTTCTTCCCCATAGTACCTACTTATTTCTGCACTAAGAAATTACACTATAGGTATTAGAAACACCAGTCTACAGGGAAATCATTAACTACAGAGAAAATATTTAAGACAAACACTTCAAACCTTCAAATATAAATAAAGAAATGCAGGTCACTGGAGAGACAGCATGGATATCTCAATGAATCAATAATTTTTTAATAGAGGGAAAGAAATAATAGTGTTAAATAGAGGAAAGCTTGTAGAAATTATGAAATCAAATCAGCCAAAATTCCACCATGAATGGGGGCAGGGCTAATCCAGTGCCACCATTAGCTGAGGAATTACTGGCAATTTGAAGGCTCTTGGTGGAGCAAGAGTCAGTTTTCTACAGGGATGTGGCCCTAAGTGGTGACCCGTGGTCCAGCAGATGATCCTATCACGCACATATAAGCTCTACTATAACTGGACTCAGTAGGTATGTAAACAGCATATAAGGTTGAAAATGAAAAGTGGTGGTGGCTGGGGGGGTAGGGGAAGAATTCAGGGGATGGAATGGGGACTAGATTTTATTAATACACAGTGAATACATGGATTCTTAAAAGTAAAGAAAAAGACACTGCTGGAGAGCTAGATTTTTAACACTTATATTTTCTGAGAGTCCTAATATGTAGAAAAGAATTCTAGCTAGAGGAACACAGTGGTCATTTCATTAAAGCTAATAGGGGAAAATGCTATCTTTGTGTGCTATGCATAGAATAGCAAAAAAAAGAAAGCAAAAACATGTAAGACAGAACAAAGAACTAATAGTGGACAGGGATCTAGGGAAGTTATGACTATTGAAGAAGGGAGTGCCCCTAGATATGACTATTGGTAAAAAACAAAAGCTGGGAGAAAACCGATCAACATTTAAGCAGCCCTCTAGTCCAACTTGTAACAGCATCAAGAGCAACAATAAACATTTTCTCAGCACACAGCCTAGGAAAGAAATTTCCATCTCACAAAATGCAATGAAAATAAACAAACATAAGGGTAACAGTACATGTCAAAAAGCCACAAAGTATGTGAGCACTGTAAAGAATGCATTCTTCCACATAATTCAAACCACGATTCTATTTCTAATAATCATGCAATAATTTCTAATAGCTATTGGTCTAATAGCAGAACAACATCAAACATGGGCAACAAGAACTGCCATGAAGACAAAGGCCTTCTTCGTAAATAAGCAGGTACTAGCAGAGTGAGTAAGCTGGTAATGACAGTGCTCCTGGAAGGCAGCTTCTGCAGCTGTGCCTGGCAGGAGGGAAGCAGCTCTAGGAAGCAGCACTTTCTCTGCAGCCTGGCTTTCAATGCCCAAGGCTCTGCTGTGCTTTATGCAGATATTTAGGTGAGCCAGCATCTGCATTCCCAACAGCAAAGACAAAGCAAAGTCACTCAGGAAGCTATCTTCTTCCTGAGCTCAAAAGCATGTTTCAAAGAATAATGAATAAAACACAAGCAAACATGATTTTAAAATAACGTAAGGAAAGAAAGCATCAGGCTTTATTAAGGGACTCCGAAGTCAACAGGCCTATGTGGACCCTTCCGACACTGGCTCTAGAGACATTTCTCAGACACTAGATAATATACTGTCACTGGAAGATTTTATGACTAAAGACATGAACCTGGAAATCACACACAGGACAGAGAAAGATGAGGAGCATCGGTGACATAAGAATAATCATGATCAACCGTTTTCACCACATAAGTTAAAGGTATACACTGCAATGCTACAGCAATTTTAAAAATAAATAAGAAGAATAACTATGTACTAGGCCAAAAGAGACTGCAGGATAGAGTAATTCACACATTCAATGTCAGATATGACATGTAAAAGATGAAGAAAAGATCATAAACAGGGCAAGTGGAAATGCAAAATGGAACACTGAAAACCACATTACATTAAATAAAAGTGAAATTGACACAGAAATTGAAAAGGATAGTTAAAAAAATAAAGTCAAATTGTATACTACAGAGAGGAAGGAACAGCTGAAATGTCCAACTGCTGAAATGTCCAACACATGGCTGCAGAAGCAAACACCCTCAATCATAAAAGGAAATACAATCACCAGTAAAAATGACAAAAACCGATATTCTTACAAGAGGTGAATCACAAAATTCTGTGCTATACACATTAAGACAAGCAAACAGGATAGCGAACTCATTTTGCTATCATAAAGGAACAAAACAATCATAACTTCACAGTGACAGAAATCAGACAGAGTTGCAGCAGTGACGTCAAGGTCAGCAGTAAATAGGGCAATGATGATGACAATTTCAAGGCAGGTGGAAAGGCCCTGCTGAACTGAACTCAGGACGCTTTTCCCTCACAAGTATAGGCACGATCCACCGTGCATAGCTCAGGTGTAGAGAGAGGGGTTGCCTAGCACAAATGAAGTCATCAGTTCAATTACCAGTACAGCAAAAGCAAAGACAAACCACAACAACAGAACAGGACACAAATGCAGTCTAATCCAGGGATATGAATTAAGACTATAATTACTAAAAGTATGAAAACTGATTAGTAATTTAATTGTCCACCCAAATTATTTATATATATATAAATAAAATAAACTAATTACCAACCAATTGAGGCTGAGCACATCTGTCTCATGTGAGTTTCTATGACAGAAGGGTCCCGAGAGCTGTAACTTCCTAACTCAGGATAAAAGTTGGAGCCAATGTCATCTGGAGGAGTATGTCTCCCTTGTGGATAGTTCTTGGCTATTCTAGGGTCCCAGTGCTCCAGGACTGGATGGTTCCAGTGAATATATTTACCATCAAATTGTGGATTTCCATACCAACTGTAATAAAATACATGTAAAAAATAATTCAGAGGAGGCAGTTCCTCCAGGTTCCCTTCAGAGGTTTTGGGTGGCCTCACAGTCATGCCAGCAGCTTCGAAATTTTTGGTATTTGTTTCCATGTTGATTCTATCGCTCTTCTGGAAGTCAACTTTGTTTCCCAAGGGGGCCTTCGGTGGATGAAGTTCTGGAAGAAGATCAAGCCCAAAAGGAGTTCCAAAGGATGCTGTATTCGGCCTTAGCATCTTTAAGCCCATCATCAGAGAGAAAATAAATAGAATAAAAAGCGACAAAATGATGCAAGTCTTTCTTCGAAATTTTGCCATGATGTCATGCTTTAAACTCCAAAATAATGAATGGTTTGCTGCAATTCATTGAAAAAAAGATCATTAGTAAGTGATAGCTACTTATTTTCTACAGTATTTAAAATGAAAACTAAAATTCAGTGACATTAAAAAATAAACAAAATATAATAAACCACCAAATACTGTTAAATAAAAGGACATGCTTATGTGCACACATGTACACACACACACACACACACACACACACAGACTGGCAAATACATATACTCAAGAGGTACTGATTTGGAAACAACACTATGTACATGCCAACATTTAGTCAGGTGAAACTCAGAATCTGTTTAATAAAATGAAATATATTTTTCATCATGTAAATAAGTTTTGTGTATACAGAATATACAAAGTCAATAATTCACATATATGGACTAAATTTTAAAATGGTAGTTAATGAAAGGAAATACTTATGAGTCTTCTAAGTAAAAACATTCAAGTCCAGTGCTAAAGTTTTAAAAATGGTCCTTAAACTGAAAATAAATAAATAAATATTACAAAAGGGAATAACTACATATTTTAATTTTGAGGGGGGAATGAGTCAATAAATTTCGCCGCAGTCCAGCATCAGCAGAGCAGTGATCTCTGTGAGTTCGAGGCAGCTGGCTACAAGTGAGTCAAAAGCCAAACTACAGAGAACCTGTCTGAAAAAAAAAAAAAAAAAACAAAAAACAAAACCTTCTAATGATAGTAGTAAGGAAAAAAAGTTAGATATTCTGGCAACAACCATTCACCACTGAATGACTGTGTCCCCCGACACCCATGAGTCAGAAACTTATTAACTCCTAACTCACATTGTTGAGAGGCAGACTCAGTGGGAGTTGATGAATCCATCTATCATGAATATTATTTCAACTTGTATTAAAATTTTACAATTTTAGATACTGTGTTAGGTTTCCTGATGGCTCTTTCAAGTGGGTTTGTTTTGAATGGAGCTCTAGCTCTTCCTCTTCCTGTCCCCCAGTCCCTATTCAAACCCTTGCGTCTTTGCCACCCCAGCTAGCTTCCTCCCACTACCATGCTACCTGTGGCCTGCTATCCTCACCTCCTCATTCAACACCTTTCCCACCTTTGAATCTTCCTTTGACATTTCATAACCTGTACCATGCTTTCGCACCTCCTTCTACACATACATACAAATATATCTTGAAGATCTGTATGAGAGAGAATGTGTGATTTCTGACTTGAGTTACCTCATTTAATATCATTTCCTGATACCTCAATTTTCCTGAAAATTTCCTTATTTCATTTTTCTTAAAGGCTTAACAAAACTCAGGTGTATACATATACCACATCAGGAATGAATTAATGAGGCTATCAGGTCAGTTTCCTCTCGTGTGCTCCTCCCATTCAGAGGATACAGCATCTAGACACTATCAGACAGCATCCATCCCCAGACATCTGATCCTATCAAATCTTGATTTTAGACATCCCACTGTCAGAGCTGTGAGAAATACATTTCTCTTCTATATAAATCATCTAGTTTTCTGAACCTTGTTATAGCAACACATAATGGACAAATATACAAAGCAACAGGCAAGAATCATGTTCAAGTATGATGGGACACAGGATAGCTACATATTGGTATTTCATCAAAACATACTTCATTCATAAAATGGAAAGCATTAAAGTTTTGAACAAGTGATCAAGATTAATCTGGGGCACATTTGACAATGGTTTTCTAGAGAGGATATACTGAAAATGATGAAATAAGCACTGCTGGGGAATTCTGTTCAGAAATTAACTTCATGAAGAAACTTGTAAAAGCATATTAAGGACATACACAAGCAGAAACATGCACATATATTTGTACACACATATATACACATATTTATCCACTATATATAGTCTTCTCTCTATATCAGAGTTCTGCATCCATGGTTTAAGTAACCATGGTTGGCTTCTAACAAAGAAATTTACACCTATACCAAATATATATACAGATTTTTTTCTTGGCATTATTTTCTAAACAACACACAATACTGACTATTTAGACAATACTGATAGTGAATTTTATCATCTAGAGATAAGAAAAACACAGAGGAAGGATGTAGGTCATATTCAATTTCTCATATAAATGAACATCCATGAATTTTGCTTCCCAGGAAATTCCCAGAACCAGTCTCCTCAACCTGCTTAGAGACTAGCTCTGTGTGTGTGTGTGTGTGTGTGTGTGTGTGTGTGTGTACACATACATATATATGTATATAACAGTGTAATTATATGTAATTGTACATATTAACATGATTGAAACTGTAGGAAAACTAAAGAAATTGAAATGCTCATACTACTTTGGCAACATTTTTAATGTCAAAACATTTTTTAAAAAGAATGAAACCAAAATAAAGAATCCCACTAGACAAGTATAGGGTGAGAATGAAATGTTAACACAACCTCTGCTCATTTCTGGGAAGGAACAATTCTATAGTCCTTCAGGCTCAGCACTGCACGCCAGGATGTGAAAGCTCTGCTGTGGAAATGTGACAGGCCTATTCACTGGACAGCAATAAAGGAACTGACCACTTTGGTTGCTGCTATAACGTGCTGTCCTGAAATTTCCAAGCTATTAATGTACAACATATCCTTCCTTCCCTTCAATTAAAGAATATGATAATTTTGACCAGACAAGAAGCAGAAAAAAATATTTTGGGATATTATCTTGTCTATTTTAATCAAACACAAAATGGAAATATGTTCAAAGCATGTACAGTTGCTATTTCTAAATCTGTTCTGTGAACAATGCAAGGTAATGTTGGCAAATGAAAAAAAAAGAGAAGTGTTTAAATTAATTACTAAATATTACTTAAGATTTAAAGTAAATGAGGAAAGAAACATAAAAAGAACACTAAAGATCTGTGTGTGTGCGTGCATGTGTGATTTCTGGTTCATTTCTTAACTAGATCCCAAAATTTGCATTTATGGACACTGCCTATGTTTCCCCCACACACATTCTTATTGTCTATAAATTCAATTTCTTATTTATTTTACTCATTTCAAATGACTACTATATCATTGCAAACCATCAATTTCATCTTTAACATCACCCATGAAGGGTATTCCAACCTTCTTAATTAACAAGTCACTTTAATCACTGTGTTTACAAGTCTGAATTCTGCCCTTGCTAGGTATCTTTCACAGTGCTGGAAGGTGCTCTTAAGGTGACGGGGGTAGGAAAGATATCAGTGGTCTTACCCAGTGCTAAATCCTGCATGCTACAATACTGACATGCCAGATATGCCTACTGGTAGCTAAGACTAATCATGTGAGTAACCAACTACTCTCTGGATTAGATTTAAAGCCTGTTCTACAGGGAGATTTCATGCCTGCTAACTATAAACATGGTCAAAACCCATGACTACGGAAGTCATAGGTCCCAGGAGAGAATGTATTGATGGTTTTGTCAATGATCACATGGTCAAACTTCTAAATATTTCTATATCCATAGATTTGTGACGCTCTTGGCCAGAGAAGCTTCTTACTGCCATTAATAGTGGTTAATGAAGAGATTCATTCCTGATCAAATTGCTAAGAATAAAAGAATGACAGCTTAGCTGGAGATGGTATGTTTCTATTATCTCCTTGCCCCTACAACATCAGAACATGGAACATTGCTGGAGGAGAGCAAAGAGAATGTAAGAGCTGGAGGATGGACAGGAATTCTGGGAACGCTGTTCTCTGGACATGACCCGGCTGTTGCACACATGAACTCATAGCAGCTGTGCTGAGCTGCACAAAAACTAGAGAATTAAAAGTTCCAGCATGGAGCAGTGCACCCAAGACCCAAAAGCCAGCTGAGGACTACTGGTAACTGATGACTGATTGGAAAAGGACAGAGTCACATTTTCTTGGGGGTGTGGCCACCCCTACATTGTTCATACCACAGGAGATGATCCCACACTCATGTGTTCTTGTGCAGCACTAAGTAAAATACTTTATTAATCAATTATGGAGGACACAAAGTTGGGAGATGGGAAGGTGGAATTCTGAGAACTCGGAGAGAGGAGAGGGTAGATAAGATTAAAATACATTATATATGCACATAAAGTTTCAAAGAATAGGTAAAAACTATTATTTAAAAAAATTTTGAGCTCTGTAGTTATAACAAGCTAAGTCCAGATCTCATCTTTTCCTTATGTAGTCTGATGTTTCTATAGTTCTTATCTCCCTCATAGAATTCATGTCAGGATGAAGACTTATTTCACATCTGATAATGTATCACTAAGTAATTATGAGCCATGAGGAATTATTCATGATGATAATGATAAAAAGATGGGTGACATGAAAACACTCCAGAAGTAGCAATATGATAGCTGGATGTGGGGACACATACCTTTAATCCTAGAACCTATGAAACAGAGGCTGCCAAAGCTCTGAGTTTCCAGGTCACCCTGAAACTTCCACCCCAGCCTGGGCTATATAATGAGGCTCCACTTCAAAAATTAATTAATTAATTAATTAATTAATCGAATGAATGAATGAATGAATGGGCTCTGCCTCAACATAAATAAATATACTAACAATAATGAAACCAACCCAGCATATGGAACTGAGCATGTAGTTCAGTAGTTAGAACATATGTCTAGCATGAACAATTCCTTGGGTTCTGGGTTTGACCCTTAACCCTGCAGAAAACAAACAAACAAATAAATACAGCATATGCCTTATTCTCTCTAAAATGACATTCAAGGTACCAGACAAAGCAGAGGTCTGCCTCCTCTTCCTGATGCCTCTCCTAAAGACTCCTTAGTAGCACTGTTCTCCTTTAATGGTGGTATTTCTAACACTGTACACCACATTAAACTTTATGCGTACAAATTTTCTATCCCCTAGAAATGGAGAACACTTATACTCTAGTAGATCCCAACAAATATTATGGTCACTCATCATTATTCAGCTTCCTTAAGCTTTGGCCCTCCTGTTTCTGACACTGGCATGTGTTTGGGCAGTATGTCTATAACACTTTAAACTGTACATATACAGACCAGATCTTTGTAGATTCTATAATCAACAACACTGTAAAAGAAAACTCACGAAGATTCAATAATTTTAAAGTCCATCTAAACAAACTACTATCTTAGTATCTGTGACAACACAGTACCTCTGGAACCTAAAACAAGCATTGTTCTTGCCAGAGACAGGCAAAGGAACTATTTACCTAGTTTTAACTAGAGAACGGTTTCAGAAGTTCCTTGTGAGAAAAACAGAAACAAAAGAACCTCTACAAGTCACCTAGAGGTGTAGAGGTTCTCAATGCAGGAAGCTCAAAGTACTGTCTACTGACAATGTGTCCTCATCAAAAGGAAGTTTGTGTGACCCAGGGTTACACAACTGATTCATCAGAAACCATGCTATTTTTATGTTTGGTGCGTTTAACCTTTTAAAATAATACTTAATGTGGAAGTCTAATTATTTCTAATAAAAGGTATTACATACTTAAGTAGCTGGGATCTAAATGATTATTTTAAGAGTATTTTGCTCATATATAACTCGAAAAGTCAGTTTCCATTGTAAAATAATCAATTAAATTATAAAGATTCCTCCTACTTATTCTTTTGTGTTCATACTGCTTTCTTCTAATTTTATGCTAGACGAAGTACCTAGAGACAGAGAAAACTAAAGCTAAGAACACATATTTGGAATCTTCAGAATCTTGCCCACTGCAAACACGGGCAACCTTTTGCACAGAAGTTCTGTCAGGCCTAACCTGTCTTGCATTTTTATCTTCACAACCATCTACGAAGCAGAACTTTACATTACAGATGATGGAACTGAGTAGATGAGTTTTTCCAAGCTTTTGGGGTAGCTGGCAAACAGCCAAGTAACCTGCCACTGAGCACCTTGCAAGGGCAAAATATAGTGCTGTAACTTAGGCTCCTGGCACCGGCCTATGTGGCCTCAAGTGTAGAAGGCATATTACAATGACTTTTTTTTTTTGCACCATGGAAGCTGACTTAGAAGAAATGACCAATGGTTCCCTCCTCCTTGAACTGTGGCCCACACTTACTGAGAAGGCAGCTCATGATCACACACTAGTTACTTATTATAGGAATAAGAGCAGCAGCTTTGCGTGTTACACAGACTAAAAGCTATACAATTATTTTTCGTGGATTACAAGCAGCTCATAGAGTGCAGTAATGTATTGCATGAAAGTGATTTACAAACCTGAATTCGTTTTAGCAAAACCTACATTCACTTTTCATTTTCTTTCAAGCTGACGCCTACACACTGTAATGTGAAGAGACCACCCTCCAGTCTCATTTCTTATTTGTATTTCTAAGCTCATCCAGATCCACATTAGTGCTCATGTAAGCCTCCTCTGAATGAGTTAACTTTTAGTACTTCTCCAGCTTCCACTCTATTATCCGTATGTCCTTGACACAACAAAACGAAAACTTTTAACCGCTTGTACCCAACTTGTTCCTCGGCAAATGGAAGAGGAACCAACCCCCGTCGTCCAGCGAGGGGAAGTCGAGCATACTGAGCCACGCGTGTTAA
The DNA here is from genome assembly GCF_004664715.2 of Peromyscus leucopus. Taxonomy (NCBI): domain Eukaryota; kingdom Metazoa; phylum Chordata; class Mammalia; order Rodentia; family Cricetidae; genus Peromyscus; species Peromyscus leucopus. The sequence goes on from NC_051064.1 coordinate 38,738,413, forward strand.
AGGGGACAGAACAAAGAGCTACGAGGGCCGACTTGAACCGTGCAAGCTCGGCTGGGAGACGGGCTCCGCGACCGCCAGGGAACTCCGGACCCACTCCAAGGTTCCGAACTCAAGGTGGAGGCGTGGGGAACGGCCAAGGGGCACACTTCCACCTCGCGGGGAGCGGGGCAGCCGGGCCAGGCCGGGCTCGGATGCGCTGGGGACACTAACCTAGTGGGAACCGGCAGGGAAGCCGGCGTCCGGGCCCTGCGGGTCGGGATTCCCAGGCGCCGGGGCGCAGGTCAAAGGGCGCAGCGGAAGGAGGGCTGCGATTGGCTGGCGAGCCAGCGCGCAGGCGCTAGCTGTGCAGTCTGTGCCGGCCGCAGCTTAGGGACCCCGCACCGACTCACCTGGGTCTGGGGCCCTGCCACCAGCGGGGACTCACCGACCGACCGGAGAGAAGGTGCCCAGAGTCTTCCCAGGCCTGACAGCCCTGGCCGCGGCCGCCTAGTCCCGCCTCCCTCCCAGAGGACAGCGCGGGGCGCGGCGCGGGGGCGGGGCTCGGGGCGGGGCTCGGGGCGGGGCTTCGAGTCTCCGAGCCCTGGCCTGGCCTGTAGCAGGGGCATGGTGCAGGGTGCAGGAAGAGATCTGTCAGGCTGAATTCCCATCATTTCTCCAAGGAAGCTCTCTTACACTTCAACCTTTAAGGCTAAGCTTTGCACCTGGTCAAGGGTGTTTTGTTTTTCACTTTTTTAAAATTCATTCAAATGTTGTTCGTATTTATAACCCATGCGATATTTCCAAAATTTTAAAGTTAAAAATGTGTTTTAATTTATAAATGGGTCTTTATTTGCAAGCCAGAAGTAGGCAAAGATGATATGTGAAAATGAAAGGTCTACTAGAAATCATGTGTGTACAATTACAATGAAAATAGAGAATAAGTCAGATGCAAAAAAACAAGAATTTTTGCTAGGCTGCAGCTGGGGTTTCCATCTTACATCAGCCTCAGACACCAAGAGGATTCTGTGTTTTGTTTTGGTTACATGGTAACAAGGAAACCTTGACTCAAAGTGAAACTTGCAGGTGTGAGGTATTGTAAAGTCTCCCCTTTTTAAAAAAAAAAAAAAAAAAATGGATTTTTAAAGAGATTTGAAATATAGATACATATTTTGAAAAAAGAATAAAAAATATGCCCTAGTACTTACTGCAAAAGCTTAAGACAAAAAAATTATTATTTTCCTATCACCATTAGGCACTATTTTGTGTTTTTTATTGTCTTGCTTTTTGAAAATATGTAGTTTCCTAAAAACCCTGTCTCCCTGGCTTTTCATGTTTTATAAGTGAAATATGCTCTGGTTTTCTATGCTAACATGTTTTGCTACGTGTTTACGTTTTGAAATTCCTAAACATACAAATCAATTTTACATCAATTAGTTTGCTTCACCAGTGTAAAAACTGTTTTTTAAGGGTTGGCAAGATGACTCAGCAGTTAAGAGCACTTATTGTTCTTCCAGAAGACCCAGGTTCAATTCCCAGCACCCATATGGCAGCTCACAACTGCTTGTAGGTGGAAGTTTTCCTGTGTCCCACACGGTCTGCAACAGACCCAAATAAACACACAGAGGCTTACATTAATTAAAACTGCTTGGCCAATTGTTCAGGCCTACCACTGACTAGCTCTTACACTTAAACTTGGCCCATTTTTGTTAATCTATATGTCACAATGTTTTCCGTGGCTTTACCTGTGTGTCATTACATGCTGCTCCCTGGATGGTGGGATGGCACCTCCTGACTCAGCCTTCCTCTTCCTAGAATTCTCCTTGTTTACTTATCCCGCCTATACTTCCTACCTGGCTACTGGCCAATCAGTATTTTATATATCAACCAATTAGAGAAACACATATTCACAGCGTACCGAGTGACATCACCCATCAGTAACTCCAGTTCCTAGTAATTTTACACCCTCAAACAGGCATCCAGGCAAAACATGAATGCCCAAAAAATAAAAATAAATAAGTCATTTAAGAAAAACTTTTCATTTTTGCTTGAAAATGTTATCTAATTGAAGTTCCTTTAATTTGTGTGTTGCCTCTCCATCATGGAAATATGCACCTGTTTAGATCACTGTGGATAATAGGCCTTTGGGGAAAATGCCTGTTCGCAGTCTAGGTTCATTTTATTTTAGATTGTTTGGGGTTTTTTAAATTAATTTATATGTGAATAAATAAATTTACCTCGTGGGTTACAAATACCTTCTTCACTGCATTCACTTTTGTGGTATCTTGATAATCAAAATCCTTAAAGCTTAGTATATTGCTTGGTGCATTTAAGAACTCGGGAGGCAGAGGCAGGCAGATCTTTGTGAGTTTGAGGCTAGCCTGGTCTATGGAGCGAGATCCAGGAAAGGCTCAAAGCTACACAGAGAAACCCTGTCTCGAAAAAAAACAAACAAAAAGTAATATTGTAATTGCATAATCTTACATTTACATCAGACACCAAAATTTATGGCAAAACTTTAATAGTGTTAACTAATGTTAAGGACAAGATAAAAATGTTAGTAGGTCCATTCAACATGATATTGAAGGCCATCTTATTGTATCATTTTCAAAATAATCATAATCTATTTTCTTTTGCTTCTAAATTTTGTAAGTTCAGTTATGAGATATATTAGACACAAATAAATGAACATGAACAATATTGACAATAACTAATGAACACCTGTGCACTAAACTATATGTACCAATGAATTTTTGCAACTTCGTTTTTCTTATTGATGTTATTTGAATTATGTTAGCTAAGATGGGGTCTTTATTCATTTTTGTAAGTTTTAAAATAAACCAGGCAAGATCGATTAAAATATTCTCTTTGGATATTGATTGTGCTTTAATGAAATTTGAGAAATAAATTTATAGATTTTTATAGTTTTGAGAAATAACTTTTGTGAACATGTTATGTTTATAGATTTATATTTGGGTTTGGTATGTTCTGTAATGCTTTTTTAATTCATACTGTTAAAATTTGTGCAGGTTTTTATTACATAGATTCCTCACATTTATTGCTAATATTGGACATAACTTTCTTTAAATTACATATTCTATAGTCTAATGCCATAGTAAGTGGAAAAATGCATGAGACCCTGAGATTAATTTCAAGTACTGCAAAATGAAATTCCAGCAGATTATTAGCATTATTAGCATGACAGGGCATTGGTCTTATATGTGCCTCACTCATGTCTACAAGATGTGCTCATGTTTTGTGTGTTTTCTTTACTTCTGGTTACATATCCAGTCTATGCAGACAATTGTTTCATTTATAAATCTGACTTTTTTTCACTTGTAAAGTCATTAACGCAACCTTTAGTGCAATGTCTTATGTCCTAGTGACAGCTTTATTATACTATTCCTAGGTTAATACAATACCATTAAAATTTTATCATGAATTTTGAGGAGTGATGGTGGCTTTTCATTATATAATTAATTGCTTTGAATCAATCAGCTTACTAAGTATCCTATTTCCAACTTTAGTATGAATACTTGCTTAGTTGATCAAATTAACTTTAACATCAATTGAGATAGTCATAGTTTTCTAATACATTTATGGATGTTAATAGATTTTTCTGATGTTGAATGCAAGGGAAAAACTTTATTTTATAAATATGTGTATTTATGCCCATGTTAAAACAGTCATTTACTACTGCCATGGCAAATCAATTAGAATGGATTCACATTGGATCACCCTGTGTTTGTAAGATTTGGGGGATAATGTTTTAAAAAGTGACTTGGAACTATAGATAATGTGATTTTCTGTAATGTTGACCACTGAGTTCCTCCCCTGCTGTACCTAGGAATGTTGAGATGGATGGATGAAGCCAACATGGCCAGCATTGTTTTTTGTCCATATCAGTTTACCACTTATTTTATACAGACTATATATTTATTTGTCTTCCTTTTATCCCTAGTGCTTTCTTTTATTATCATGGATGAAACATTCTTATATGTCAGATTTTAGCATTTTTCAAATATTTGGTGATAATAGTTACTGCAAAGTCTAATTTTCTGTATCATGTAATTTTAAATAGTACAGAATTTGGTTGGTACTTTTCTAAATATCAATTAGATAAAATCTCTAAAATGAACAAATAACTAGTAATTGATAGTTCATGAAAGTTCTTTTATAAAAAGTTTGTGTGTGTGCATGTAAACACAAACAAAATATCTGAGAAGATGTGTTCATTGTGATCTATTGTGACTCTTGTTTATTTGTCCTGCTTTCCTTCCTTCCATTTTTCTTTTGTCATCACATATTTTGTTGTTAACACCACGGTACTGAAAGAATGTGCCATATATTTAATAGGTGAATTACATTAAGAAAACAGAGCTGTACATGCATTGGTTTAAGTGTAATGCATCAATTGTGATCAGTCATTGAGAAACTCAATAAGAAATATTACAAAGAGGTAAGGATGAAGGGAAGTAATTCATATATTTTCTTCATGTATTATTTTTATGAACTAGCCTAACACAATAACCTGCTAGATGAACCCATCAACCTATGAGCAGCCTTTGATTTCTACTGTCATTTTATTACTATAATAGTTCCCACACCATAAGATGCCTGTGGTTTCACTTATCCCATTACTGAAAGACCAGCAGCCATTATTTTCCTTTGAGCGTTAGAAATGAATAGCCTTCTTATTTCCCACACCTAGCCCCATGCTTTCATTTTCTGTCATCATTTTTCCTCCTTATTTCATTGAGTATTGTCACCTGAATATCATATGTCTCTCACCCCCTGCTTTTTCTAAGTGTAGCAGAAAGTGTAATTTTAATAACTTTCCTCTCATCTGGAAAGCAAGCTCACAGATCACAGGAAAGCATGTAGACTAAAGTACAGTGTGCAGGTGAAGGCTTGTATTTTAAGTAGTGACAATGACCCCAAAAGGGCTTCACACAAGAGTACTGTAGATGTAACCAACGGTCTTATTAAATAAGAAACACAGAACCAATGTAAAAGAGAAAGCCAAGAGCTCAGAGCTCAGAGCTAAAATCTCACCCTTCCTCCTGCGGTGTTCCTAGCTTCCCGAAAGAAACCTATTTCCTGTCTGTATGTCTTTTCATAGTCTTTTGTTCTGTCTTCTCATTGGTTGTAAACCCAAACACGTGACTGCCTCGTCACTGTCTGTATGTACAGCCCCCCCAGTCTTAAAGGCGTATGTCTCCAATGCTGGCTGTATCCCTGAACACACAGAAATCTACCTATCTCTTCTACTAAGTGCTGGGATTAAAGGCGTATGCCACCACAGCCACACTCTTGCTATGGCTCTAATAGCTCTGACCCCTGGGCAACTTTATTTATTAACATACAATCAAAATCACATTTCAGTACAATTAGAATACCACCACAGAGTACACTTAGGATCTTTCTCTTTTTTGGGTGAGTTCTCAATACAGTCGATCTGCTCTTAATAACTTGACTTCCTCTGCATATTCTGCAATCTTCAGAATTCTATTTCTTGTTGTTGTTGTTGTTGTTGTTGAGAAAATCTTGATGACTACCGGTGTCTAACCTGTTAACCAGTACTTCTTTAGTTTTCCCAGAGTAGAAGCCACTTAGGACATTCTTACTAATAAGTAGCAGCAAAAACAAAACAATACAAAGTAAAAAGGTAAATCATTAAGGAAAAGCCTGGTTCTTTTTCAATCACAATATACTTTTTGATGCCCTTGTCTAGTTTTTTTTTTTTTGTTTGTGTGTGCTATTATAAACTGTTTGATACCTTTAATCACAGTTTCATTTAGTTTTGCAACTAGTTATATTTTTGTTCTGTTTCTTTGTATCCTATTTTGCTTCATAAATATTTGATTCAAGAGTCCTGTGATAGACTTCCGCATATATCACTCTAGGAAGTCCCTGAGTAGAGTTCCACACTTTCTACTGGATGCCAGTGGAGCTCTTTCCACTTTGTTGTCTGTACGAGGCAATGTGGAGGGATGAGCAATATTCTGGCCACAAGGAATCCAATGTAACTCCAAGAATATGTACTCACAAATGGTGATGGGATCAAAGAGGATGCTGGCCTTTGAAAGTCATGACTGAAAGCTATAAGTGAGGTAAATTTACAGCTTTTATAGTACCCACAATTAGGTAACCTTTTGGCCAAAGAGTTAAGCTTTTCTAAGAATAGACTCAAACCTGAGGATCAAACTCAATATAGGTAACTCAGAACTATAAAGTTCAAGGCTTTCTAGTAACATTCTATGACTTGTGCATTTACCCAGAGCCTCTCAGCATTTGAAGGAATGAAATTTCATGTAATATTATCCTATGTAAGTGCCCTGCCATATTCAACCAAGTTGCAGATGTTATACTACTTAAAATACAGATTTTGTCCTCTTAATGCCATATGATTGGTGTTTCTTTCTCCTCAAGGGATCATGGATTATGAACTCAAATGGCCTTACCCTATCTTCTGTGATGAAAGAGAATAAATTTATAAAGTCGGGAAAGCAAAACAAGCCTCATTATTTCTCAAAATAGATGAACTCCCTTGTGCTCTGTTTCTAAAACAGAAACCATAGGCAATTTGTCTCAACACACAAATGCTTCATGATGATTTTTCTGGATCTGCTCATTTAAACAGGTAGTTTATAATTCATTATATTAAAATAGAAAATGAAAAATATGTAGATTTAATTGCTGATATTTCTTTGTTAAAGAATCTTGTCAAAATGCACATAGCTCTACATTGTGTACCTTTAAAAGAAAATCTATAATGTCAAGCTCCATGAGTACTTGTAGAGAAACTGGTTCATGGCTCCTTCTCCAAAAACCAGGTCCTAGTAAGTGCTTATCATAAGGTGATCAAATATACTCAGTTCATAATCTCTTTAGCCTATAAATGTTCCTTTTTCAAAAGGGACATTTTCCACATGATTGCTAACCTTCAGATGCTCTGTCAGGAGCTCTTAAAAGAAGGTTATTTTTATATGTATGAATGTTTTGCCTACATGCTTGACTGTCCATGGCTGGTGCCCACAGAAGCCAGATAAAGCATTGAATCTGGAGTTACAGATGGTTGTTAGCAGTCATCTGTGTGCTGGAGTAAATCACTGAGCCATCTCCCTCCAGCCCCAACAGAAGGATAATATAAAGAGTAAACAAGGTAATCACTGCAGTGAAACATCATGACCCTTGATTTGAGCACTAGGAATAGGACAAGGAATGTGGAAAGCATAGTCTCTCTTAGCTGTAGCAGGGGTATGAGCACCAGAGGCCACAGCAAGCTTCCTGGATGCAGAAGCTCATCCATCAGGTATCCCAGTCCACTCATTTCCAGCTTTCTGTCCATGTGTCCATCTGTTTGTCATCATTCATTCTCTCACATTCTTAGTCAGGCCAAGTTCCTGGGAGTGACGTAAGCAGTTGGAAATTGGTGCCCAAATAAGGATAGAGACCATGGATACTATCTATGGGGAACTCTTGTTGGTCAGATATTGGAATGCTTTGGGAGAAGCATGCTTATATAGGTAAAAAAAGGAATAGGGAAAAGGAAGAAATATAGGGGAAGGAATAAACAAAGGCAAAACAGAAAGAAAAGGGAACAAATAGAGGGATAGATGGAGCACAGTTTAAAGCAATAGGTGGAAAATATGGGACAAGTACAATCTAGAGATATGTAGTTATCTGTTGGTGCTAGGGGAAAATTTGGGGAAACCTCAGAAGAGGGCTGAGGGCACTACATTTTTATAGGGACCTAGGTTGTGCTCAAATGGCATGCCCTGGATTTTCAGGGAAGGTGTTGTGAACGTGGCTACTGGAATAATAGGAGAAACATTTAGAGATGCCATGACTGCTTTCAGTTTAACTATTTTCATGTTGCATTTGGCAACAACCAAGCAGTACACAAGGGGCAGATGCATGATGGTAGAGCTCTAGTTGGTTGAGGTGGCTGTGTGGGCTGTCGGCCAGCTCCTCAAGTTGGCCCTTTTCAGAAGCCTGTACTGGTAAGCAGGATCTCCAGAGCCTAGGCTTGATCATGGAGGTGATGGTGATGTAGGCAAATAGGGGACTCAAGCTGGTGCCTATGCTGTCTCAGCACCACTGTGCCTGCCATATGGCAGTAGCTGCACGCCGATGGCAAACAGGTGCTGATGTTTCTCCACCAGAGTCCAGTTCACTCAATCCCCATTTTTCTGTATGTGTGTCCATCCGTCTGTCTACTTCATAACCTTGCTGTCCTAATGAGGTCTGTTCCTGAAGCCATGCTAGATGTGAGAAATGCTGATGTGACTTGGGGAAAGTAGAACATGTCTTCACTATTAGCAGAAGTGAAAACAGGTATAGCCATTATGGAAATCAATGTGGAAGTTTCTCAAAAGCTAGAAGTAGATCTACCACTTGATACAGCTATAGAATTCTTTAGAACTCAGAAAAAAAAAAAAAACTTGCTCATTCATGTTAGTTGCTGCCCATTTCACAATAGCTAGGCAATGGAAACAGGTTCAATGTCTATCAGCTGATGAATGGCTAATAGAAATGTGGTACATTTACATAATGTAAGTTTTTTCAGCTGTGCAGGAAAAAAAATGAATTACAAATTTTCAGATAAATGGAAAGAACTAGAAACAACCATACTGAGTGAGGTAACTCAGACCCAGAAAGACAAATTCACATTTTCTGTCATTTGTGGATATTAACTTTGACTGTGTATGTGTGTGTGTGTGTGCGCGCGCGCGCGCGCGCACACACACACACACACACACACACACACACACACAGAGTCTTCATTTGAAATACTCACATAGTCCAGGAAATTAATAATGGGCCAATGAGGTGACCAGAAGGTTACAAGGAAGGAAGGAAGAACACAATTATAAAATGGGGGAATAAAATATTAGAGCAGGGGGATTTAATGAAATGGGGCTTTGGAGGAAATGCTAAAAACTTTTGTAAAAGTCATCTGAAACACTGCTACTGAAGAGACTTTCTAAATATATACACATGCAAACATTTACAAAGATTTTAACGGAGTTGCCCTATTATAGAGCAGCAGTGACACCACAATAGAACCATGGACTGGTTGCCTCTTTTTCAGTTGTTGACCAGGGAGGTCCCACCGAGTCCCAAGTATTACAAGCTTTTACAAGCCCTTACTTTTGTTGACACCTCAGAACTTGACCAGTAAGATCCTGTTTCTGAATACTACACCCTTCTTTCATAAACCATTGACAAAGAATCAAACTGGTACTAACCTAGAAGCTTTATCCCTACTGACTTTCAAGTAGAACTGTCCACACCACTGAGGAGAAAGGTGCCAATTAAGTTTAACTCACTGAAGTGTACCCAGTGAACCATATGAACTACAATAATGACCCACCCCACAAGCCCACTGGGTCAATAGCAGCATGAATTTTGTAGAAGTATCCAATCACTTTCTGATGGCAAAGTTCTGCTCCACAAGACAGAGCCCATACCTGGCCCCAAGGACAGGCCAAGAACTTGTGGCTAGATAGGTCATAGATTCTAGGAGACGGCCAACTATTATTACTGTGCTAAGGAGACATAGTATTAAACCAACTCCTATTCCTGATGACTTATTATCAAACCATAGATAACTGCATCTTTCACTCCCCATCAAATAAGCTTCTTTTTGAATAAATGACACCTAGTTATTACAGAGCCCCACAATTGCACAAGATACAGAGAATAATGGACTGCAGAGTGCTCATTGCTAAATGGAACATCTGTAACACACTTCTCCCTTGAAAAGCTCAAGGATCATGGCTAAAGAACAAATGGGAATATTTTAAGAGCCAGCATGTGTATATTACAAGGAATCAGCATTTTCCAGACACAAGAGAAGGAGTTGCACAAATGAAATCAGTGTTTGTAAAAGCATGCACAAGACCCATGCAAGCTCAAACTAGAAAACATCCCAGCATAGAAGTGGGAAGTGGTCATGAAGTACCACTCCTCGCTCAGGAGCTATTAGTAATTAGTAGTTGCCAGGATAGGAAGAGGGTGTTTTCTTTAAGAATATGTCCCCTGATAAGTAGAATTGAAATGAGCTCCAGTAAATGTATACACAGAAAAGTATGTGGTCAGCACAAATTTGACAGCATGGGTCTTAAAATGAGCTCAAAGCAAGGTGGGTAGAGAATGGGGGTGAACCTGAGAAGAGTTGGTACAGGGAGGTATGATCAAGTATGTACAAATATCTCAAATAAATATTAAAAATATTCTTAAGTGGGAACACAATATTAGAAGTGGAATAAGGAGTAAATATGGTAAGATTTGAGGGGTGGTAAGCATGATGAAAATGTATATTACCAAGGAATTAAGAAAAATTATGTGTCAATTTTGATTTTAAAAAAGGTGATGTAGAAATGAATTCTAAGCTCTAGAAGCTGGAGAAGAGGGAATAGATTGGGACCTGAGCTCGTAAGCAGGGCGATACAGGAGCCATTCCAGTTCAGTCCAGGAAAATAGGCCAGGTTTCTGGCCCCAAAACTACAAGAGAATAACTAAATTTCATGATATTAAATTTTTGCTAATCTGTAGTATCACATAGAAGAAAACATAGTTTAATGAATACATCTTGAATTAATGAAAAACACATAGTAATGACTCACTAAATATTTTATTCACTGTAAGATGCTGAGCCTCACCTGAAAGTATGTGAGAAGAAAGACTATTGTAGTGTATGTTCTTTCTATTAAAACATTTTTAAAAAATGCTTTAAGAACTTATTCATTCATTTTGTTTTATGTGCATGAGTGTTTCTAATGCATGTATGTATGTGTGTGCACCACGTGTGTGTGCCTCATTTCCTCAGAGGTAAGAGGAGAACATCAGATTCCCCTGAAATTGGAATTATGGACTAGTAATTATATGGGTGCTGGGAACTGAACCTGAGTCTTCTGTAAAAACTGCAAGTGTTGGGAATCAATGAACAATCTTCACAACCCCTTAAAAAATGCTGTGGGTGAGAAAAATACATCCCAATGTCTTAATAGGGAGTGGGTTTAAATAAGCTGGGGTTTCATTTATATTTATTCTGGCTGTTTCATTTGCTTTTGGTTTGTAGATACTGTTACCAAGAGCAACAGAGGCACAGTTTCATCCCCTAAAGGAGTCTGGAGACTTCCCTTTTCTCTTAGCATACCCATTCAAGCAAAACTAAGATTCAAAGCTTCACCACAGAAAATAATTTCAGGAGGAACCAGTATGAAGGAAAGTCACAACTGTAAAGATATTTTTAATATAAATCTTAAACAAAGAGTCTAATATAGAAAGTACAACCCAAGGAAAGAATAGTACACACCAACCTATGAATATGGGATTAAGAGGGAGAGTCTCAAGTAGGTGTCTTTATAGGGTTTTGTGGCTTTCAAGTTACATCTCTAATGGATGTGAAGAGCCCTCTCTTTTTATCATGGCACAAAGAATGTTGGTTACAACTTCCTTCTATACATGGGGTTGTGTGGTAGATTTATGGAAGGCATTGTTAGATGTGGATCAGGGAATGAGAAGTGCTGGAAATTTGAGTGTATACATCATTTTGGCCCTGAGTAAGCATAAGAATTCTTTTGGAAAAAACATATATTGTCTCCATGGGCAATTTGGGCTTTATTAGTGCTATAAAAAGTTTTAGCCTTGCTCAGGAGAAAAAGCAGAACACATCTTGAGAGAAGAGCCATTTTCCTCTCAGCATGCTTTTCAGCCCATACCACCGAAAGTCCCTATCTTTCTATCCTATTTCAAGATGAATTAATATACTAACTTTAAGATAATTGGTTTCTTTTTGTTATGTATTTTTTTAACACATAACCTACTGTTAGACTTTATTTGATTAGAATAAATTTCTGTATTCTAGAAGCTTACCATCTTCCCCAAACTATGCAGATTAACTGTGTGTTATTATTAATTATCCATATATCAATGTTTTGGTCATTTAATTATATTTGTATATGTCTAGATATTTATAGAGCTTTTTATATTGGAAGATAGGTTTTTCTTCATTTATATGTATATATTATGGCATGTAGAATAATTTCTTGCACGCAGTAAGTCTTTAGAAATTTTTGATTAATGGAATTCATCTAGTTAGCCAGAAATTTATTTTTTTATTGCCTAAGTAAGGAACAAATTACTATGTGTGAAGGGATGGGTGTGTCCCCCAGTTAGTTTTAACTGTCAAGGTGACAGCCGAGAGTCACCAGAGAAGGGAGTCTTAATTGAGGTACTGTCTAGATTAAAATGATCTGTAGGAATGCCTGTGGGGTATTATCTTGATGTTAATCATTGTGGGAGGGCTCAGGCCACTGTGGTTTGCACAGTTCCCTGGGCAGATGGTCTTTGGCTGTATGAGACAACTATCAAAGCATGGATCTGTAAGTGAATCAGCAATAGGTGTTCTTACTTGTTTTCTGCTTCGAGTCCTGTTTGAGTTCCTGCCCCAACCTTCCATGATGACCTGGAACCTAGAAATGTAAGCCGAATAAATCTTTTCCTCCACTAAATTGTTTAACAATTCAGAGTCTGTTATCACAGCAGTAGAGAGGAAGCTGAAACAGAAATTGGTTCCAAAAGTAGGCTGTTACTATGATTACCTGACCACATGTCTTTTTATGCCTTTTATGCTTTTGTGGGATGATTGTGAAATGTTTTATAACTTTGAGCTGGGAAAACCATTTAGTGCTCAGAGCTAAGTGACATTCTGTTAGAGCTTAGATGATCAGAATTCTGAGGGAAATAGACACAATAGGAGCTTGAACTGTGGGGTTTTAGAGGGAAGCAAAGACTCTATGGATATTTCGAATAGTGGCCATTTTGTGTTATTTAAGATTAATAATCTGTGCTTATCAGCTGAGGCTGAAGGAAAAGCTTAGATTAACAAGGGTACTGGACACTGGTTCTAAATTGCCACTGATTCTGAGGGACCACAAAAGGTATATGATATTCCAATTAAAGTAGGGGCTTATGGATTTCAGGTAATTGATATGTTTTGGCTAATGTCTCACTTATAGTGAGGCCTGAACTCATGGTCATTTCTCCAGTCCTAGAATATGTAGTCGGAATAGATACACTTATAAGTTGGCAAATTCCCACATTCATTCTGTAACAAGTCCAGCAAGGGCTATTATTCTTGGAACAGCCAAATGGAAGCCATTGGAGTTGCCTTTGCCAGGAATAATAGAGAACAAACAAACAAACAAACAAACAAACAAAAAACATTATGGTTATTGGACCAAATGAGTATGAGGTAGCTGCTTTGAACTTCTCCCATGAAAGTATTGTTGAATAAAATCTTCTATGCTTCACTGGGATAGTAGTAAAGTATTTCCTCAAAATCACTAAACAGAGCTAATCCATGAGAGGGCAGGTTACATTTAAATCATGCCCAAATTTGGCAAACAGTATGTATGAGCTGTCAGGTGGTATTGGTTTTGATGACACAAAGAGGTCATAGACAGTAGCTGGATCCTGGGGCCCTATAGCAAGATCTGAGTTTTTGTGAAAAAGGTCAGGAAAGGACATTGGTGAAGGTGCAGCCTGTGACTCAATGGAGACCCCCAGGAATTTGGAAATGTCAAGACTGAACAGCAGCAGATGAATACAGCTTCATTATCTCACGTGGTGAGCTTAGATTTAAAGCTATGTATTGTGGGGCAAGAGAGGGTCTTGTGAGGCTCTTGGCAAGGGAAACAAATAAAACAATATATAATGACATATATGTAAACAACAACAACACAGTAATAAAACCCACTATGCTGTGTACTAACTTCATGTGTGTGTATTTGTATGTGTTGAGGGTTGTCTGTCTAGGTGCATGTGCTATGTATCACATGCGTGGAGAAGCCAGTGGTCGACTTTGGATGCCATTCTTCAAGTGCTCTCTTTCTTTTTAAAGCGGGGTCTCCCATTGTCTTTGAACTTGATGTGCAGATTATGCGGGCTGTCCAGTAAGCCTAAGGGAGACTCTTGTCTCTGTCTTCACAGTAGTGGCATTACAAGTGTGCATCATCCCATCTGTCCCTTTTTAATGTTGTAAACATCGAACTCTACTCCTCACACTTACACAACAAGTGCTTTACCAACTAAGCTCCTTTTCCAGTCTCTTTATATACTAACTTAAAGACTAATAGAAGAGGTATTCACTAGTAAAGGTATAATAAAACTTTAAAAATATAATAAAAACATAAGTAATAAGGTATTTTATATTTTGGTGATTTATATTTTATAATTGTCAAAGACTTTTCAAGTGCATTATTTTTAAATCCCCCAAACACCTTAAGTACTAAGTAAGCAGAAAAAAATAGCATTACCATAGCTTTAGAAAGAGAAAGAGAAATATTCAGAAGATTGACGTAATCTTTGCTTTAGGTGCAATAGCTCAAAATTATGTACAAACAAAACATGTACTTAGACATTTTATATAACATACAAATTATTTCTGTGTCTATAAAGAGTTTAGAAAGGGGCATCAGGTATACATGGAGTCAGCCCTAGTAGACAAATTCTCATATATGCTTATTGTTATGCAGTGTTATAACTTCTAAGAAAACATGACTGCTTAAGTATCAATGTATAAGGTAAATGTACTCAAATAAGCAGTGTTTGGAATGACCTTTAGGTTACAACTATGGCATGTTTTTTCCCTAAAGAAGAATTGGAGTGATATATAAGATGAAGATTGAACGTAAATAGGATTGGTTTTGCCCATTTTATGTTATTTTCATAATATGATATGAGATAATAGGTTTCACGTTCCTCTCTTCAGGCCCCACCAATCCAACAGGTCACAAAACTGATACTTTCAAGATCTTCAATTTATCTTCCAGGTGGGTGAACAAACTGAGAGCGTTTTTTAGAGGGTCTGGTTGGGAACAGCACAGCATCTTGGATATCCCTGACCTCTTCTTAAGGGAGTTTGTCCTCTTCATCAGAGAGGGCATTAGCAACAGAAAGTCACATGGAGTGATGAGAGAGGGAGGGGCTACCTGCCTGGCCAGCCAGACCAGTAGAATTAACCCTAGGGAGCAACCAGAAGACAGATGTTGCAGCCAGTTTGCCCTCACATCTAAAGACGCTAGCAACGTCTCGAGACCTATTTTCCCCTTCCCATCCCCTGCCTCTATCTTGCTCTGTATTTGTGCACTATTATTGCAGTCATTCTTCTACAGGTTGCCCTTTTTGATCTGACAGAAAACCAAAGATACATGTCTTCACTGGACTATTCCAGACATTCAGATCTCATTTTTCTGCCTACTACCATTGTTTTAGTCTCATCCATTGACTGAACTCAATCAGGAGCAGAATTCAATGAAACCTGGCTGTTACTAAGTGTAGAGAACTGTGCTTTTATGGCATAGAAGATCATTGTGAAGAAATGAAAATCAGAGCTCAGGTAATAATCATTACAATAACTAATGACAAAGTTAAGATGCAAAATTAACTATTTTTTCTTTGAAAATATCAAACATTTTGAGCAGAATAAAACATGTGCAAGATTTATATAAAAAGAAAAGTGATATTCCTTTGAATTGTTTAAATGGCAGCTTAGACCTTTCTGTTATTGTTCCCCAGGACGAGTTTTGCATCAATTTCATTTCTTATATTTGATTAATTAATTATCTTAGTATACAAAGAGAAAGCATTACTATCATTTATGAAAACTGTTGAAAGATAATAGCATATAACTTACACATCATTCTCAATATTAATCTTGAAAAAAAGCACATTATCTAAAGATACCAATTCTTCAGTTTGACCAACATACATATTATGTTTCTAATCCAAACCTCTATGATTCCATTTTATATCTTGATAAAATAATTAAAAAGCATAGATAGCATTAACTTGTAAGAAAATAGGAGAATGGTGAACATGACAACTTCACACTGTAAAGTTGCTTGCCATCAAGCCTGACAACCTGAGCCAGATTCTTAGAGACCAAATGATAGAAGGGAAGACCTAACTTCCCAAAGTTGTCCCTCTGATCTTCACACATTCGCCATGATGCACACACATGCACAACATACAGAAAAATCACAAATGTTATAAAAAGAAAAAATGTTGGGAATTTTTTAAATAGGCATATTTTCATGGAGCTACTATAATTATAATAGTCTGGTTTGGGGTGGGCATAGTGATACACATCTTTAATTCTAGCATTTGGGAGGCAGAGGTAGGTGGATCTCTGTAATTACCAAGCCAAGCTTGTATACATAGGAAGTTCTAGGACATCCAGAGTTACATAGAGGTACAATGTCTCAGATAGATAGATAGATAGATAGATAGATAGGTAGATAGATAGATAGATAGATAGATAGATAGATAGATAGAGAGGGAGGGAGAGAGAAAGAAAGAGAGAGAGGAAGGGAGAGAGAAAGGAAGGAAGGAAGGAAGGAAGGAAGGAAGGAAGGAAGGAAGGAAGGAAGGAAGGAAGGAAGGAAGGAAGAAAAAGAAAGTTGCCTTGTTTTAGAGGACTGACCAGTCAGGTAGATTGATGTCACAGAATAGGGAACTCAGCTTCTGTGGTCATGTGAAAAATGTAGTATTTCAGTTCACTGGGGAAAATACAGATTACAAAATAAATCATAGTAGTTCAGTTGTATACTGAGTTTGGGAAAAGAAAGTGCAGTTAACATCTGATTTAAATGTAAAAAAAAAAAGCCACTTTAAGCGGATAAGTAAACAATATACTCTCAGTGCAAAACAAAAGACAAAGAGAAAACAGCTCATAAATATATAGTTAAAATGCATCAAGTTTCTCTGTAAGGCTATATGAAACTAGTCTTAATTTGGGGTGTTGCTCAGTGATAGCGTACTGACTCACTATACACATCAGAGCACACAAGGTCCTTGGTTTGACCTTTGACTCTCTGTGCAATAGACAAATAAATGATTTTTAAACTTTTAAATAAATCAATAAACAATATATTAGAATTTTTAACATGTGTCAAAATCCCATAAAGACATTAAAGTAAACCCAACCAGTTAACATGCATTTAAAATGATAAATTTGTAATCAACTTCAAGAGTATATATCGAATAGAATCAGTCATGACTCTGCGTTGATGAAGGCCCCATGTCGGAACAGTGTTCTAATGTCACAGGTTCAACCTCAGAGGGATTTTTGAATCAAGCATGCTATTGTTTTTGTCTTGTACTTAAATCTGCAAATGACATAATTAGTGCTGGTCTTCCATATACACTCTGAAATAAAAATTAAAACCTTACTTAAAAAGACCAAAATGCTGATGTTATAACATTAAGAGTGTAAATAAGTTAAATCATGCACTTTGTTCAACTAGTTTTATACACCTTGGCATCAGTTATCAAAATTTAAAGCCAATGTCTTTCATCTAGAAATTTTAAGGAATAGATTTATAGATATTTATTGAGGCCATATGTAAACTTAAGGATTATGCACTGAAGAGTACATTTATGAAGCTGTATATTATCCTTAAACATGAATTACTACTGTCATTTCTACCTGTAAATACATACACATAAAATGTAAAGATATATACTGATATGAAAAGGCATCTACAATTGATTTTTAAGTGAAAACAGTGTAACAGCAAGTAGATGAAATGTTTTAGGTGTTTGTAGGCAACTTGGTTCACATAGGTATAAAAATGTCTGCTAAGAAAAACACACATATTTTTCTTTGAGATTACAGAGTCTTTATTTTTTTTCCTTTTATTTTATTTTTCAATACCATTCAGTTCTACATATCAGCCATGGATTCCCTTGTTCTTCCCCCTCCTGCCCCCTCCCCTTCCCCCCAGCCCACCCTCCATTCCACCTCCTCCAGGGCAAAGCCTCCCCTGAGGACTGAGATTAACCTGGTAGACTCAGTCCAGGCAGGTCCAGTCCCCTCCTCCCAGACTGAGCCAAGCATCCCTGCATAAGCCCCAGGTTTCAGAAAGCCAGCTCATGCACTGAGCACAGAACCTGGTCCCACTGCCTGGATGTCTCCCAAACAGATCAAGCCAATCAACTGTCTCACCTATTCAGAGGGCCTGATGCAGTCGGGGGCCCCTCAACCTTTGGTTCATAGTTCATGTGTTTCCATTCATTTGGCTATTTGTCCCTGTGCTTTATCCAACCTTGGTTTCAACAATTCTTGCTCATATAAACCCTCCTCTTTCTCACTAATTAGACTCCAGGAGCTCCACCCAGGGCCTAACTGTGGATCTCTGCATCCAGATCCCTGAGTCGTTGGATGCGTTTTCTAGCATGACTATTAGGGTGTTTGGTCATCCCATCACCAGAGTAGGTCAGTTTAGGCTGTCTCTTGACCATTGCCAGCAGTCTATTGTGAGGGTATCTTTGTGGATTTCTGTGGGCCTCTGTAGCATGTTGTTCCTTCCTTTTCTCATGTGGTCTTCATTTACCATGGTCTCCTTTTCCTTGTTCTCCCTTCTGTTATTGCTCCAACTGGGATCTCCCACTCCCCCAGGCTCTCTTTCCCTCGACCCTCGCCCTTTATTACTCCCACTCATGTCCAGGGTGTTCATGTAGATCTCAGCCATTTCTCCATCATTGGGCAATCCCCGTGTCTTTCTTGGGGTCCTGTTTTCCAGGTAGCCTCCCTGGTGATGTGAATAGCAGTCCAGTCATCCTTGTTTCACCTCTAGTATCCTCCTATGAGTGAGTACATACCATATTTGTCTTTCTGAGTCTGGGTTACTTCACTCAGAATGATTTTTTTCTAGATCAATCCATTTGCCTGCAAACCTCATGATGTCATTGTTTTTCTCTGCTGAGTAGTATTCCATTGTGTATATGTGCCATATTTTATTTATCCATTCTTTAGTTGAAGGGCATCTAGGTTGTTTTCCAGGTTCTGGATATCACAAGCAATGCTGATATGAACATAGCTGAGCAAGTACTCTTGTGGTATGATTGAGCATTCCTTCAGTATATGCCCAAGAGTGGTATAGCTGGATATTGGGGGAGATTGATTTCCAATTTTCTAAGAAAGTGCCATATTGATTTCCAAAGTGGTTGTACAAGCTTGCATTCCCACCAGCAGTGGAGGAGAGTTCCCCTAGTTCCACATCCTCTCCAGCATAAGGTGTCTTCAGTATTTTTGATCTTAGCCATTCTGACAGGCATTAGGTGGTATCTCAGAGTTGTTTTGATTTGCATTTCCCTGATGATTAGGAATGTTGAGCAATTCCTTAAATGTCTTTCAGCCATTTGAGTTTCCTCTGTTGAGAATTCTCTGTTTACTTCTATAGCCCATTTCTTGGTCGTTTTGAAACTAGAAGTTTTTGGCTGGTTAAGCATTTTGGCTGGTTAAGCATGTGGCTGGTTAAGCATTCAGGCTTTTGAGCAGTAATTCAGCTGAGACCCATTCCGGATGAGGACTCAGAGGCCTCCAGTCTGAGGAGACAAGACCAGCTGAGGATCCGGCAAGGTGAGATAGCTGTGGCTTGTTCTGTCTCTCTGATCTACCAGCATGGACCCCAATAACTCGCCTCGGGTTTGGTTTTATTAATAAGAACTTTTCAGATTCCTGCTACACTACTATAGAGCTACAGTAATTAAAAAAACCGACATGTGGACCAATGGAATCAAATTGAAGACCCTGACCATACACCTATGAACATATAATTTTTGACAAAGAAGCCAAATTTTTCAATGGAAAAAAGAAAGCATCTTCAACAAATGGTGCTGGCATAACTGGACATCAACATGTAGAAGGCTGAAAATAGATCCATATCTGTCACGGAACAAAAAACTTAAGTCCAAGTGGATTAAGGACCTCAACATAAATCCAGCTACTCTGAACCTGCTAGAAGAGAACGTAGAAAGTAGTTTTGAATGCATTGGCATATGAGATCCTAACTATAACACCAGTAGCACAGACACTGAGAGAAACAATCAATCAATGGAACCTCTTGAAACTGAGAAGCTTTTGTAGAGCAAAGGATACAGTCAGAAAGTCCATATTTTTTATGATTTCACATAGTTGTTAACAATGAACTTTTACTCATATTGCAATCATAAAGAGTCAAAAAATTATTGTGAAATATAGTTATAATACACAAAATAAATACAATTTTGCTTTAAAAGTTTTACAAATATAAACAGCAACAGCAGTAAATGTCATATTACTACACATGTGCAAGCTCTATAGATCCAAATAAGGAAGTGGAAAGAAAAGGCATACTGATACCACAAAAAACTGAGAATGGTGGCAATTTTAACTATTTAGCAGATCAGGGCAGTGGGATCACAAGTTCAAGGCCAGCCTGATAAATTATCAAAACCCTGTTAAATTTATTCATTTTATTTATGTGTATGTATTTATGTGAGCTGTGTAAGACTATGTAACATGTGTATGGTTGTCCATGAATATGGTTAGGAGCCTCTTGATATAGGTGATAGGATCCAAACTTGGATCCTCTGGAAGAGAAGCAAGTGCTCTTAGCAGCTGATCCATAATTTTGACCTATGACTCTGTTTTAAAATATAAAGAAGAAGGTTCTTGAGATGGCTCAACTGGTAAGAGTACTTACTTCTCATCCAGAGGACCTAAGTTTAGATTCCAGCACCCATATGGTAGCTCATAGTTATCTGTAACTCCAGTCTCAGGAGATCTGATGCCCTCTTCCGAATTCCTCAAGAACTCATGCACATAGGATAAAAGCATACATGCAGACCAACACCTAAATACATAAAGTAAAAAAAAATACATCTCTAAACAAAAACAATTAGAAACTTATAAAAAGAAGAGTATAACTTGGTAGTAGAATACTAGTCTCAGATTCATAAGGCAATGGGTTCAATCCTTATTGCTGGCAAAAATAAAACAAAATCAACTAACATAGATACTTAAAAAAGCATAGGTTAAATGTTTTTGAGAATCATAAAGGTAGTAGAATATATAGATTTTGAGAAACAAAAAATTGTGTCAGATTGCATGTGACCATAGGATAGAAATATTAGGTGATATGTCTGGAGCCTGAGTGAAAAATAACACTAACTGTGAAAGATAACTTATTTGATTGCAAACTTAATTAAAAAGAGAGGAAATTGTACCACAGTTAATGAACTGCAAAAGATTTTAGTCTTTCACCTAAAAATAGAACACATAAAATATAGCTGAATCCAGATGATGGATTACAGTTATTGAGTCAATTCTCCACGTTGATTAAAATAAATACATAATCTCCAATAAATTGCTTCCTGGTACTCCTTTAAGCTGTTTTACTTGAAAGAGATTCTAAATGGAGAAAAATAAGAGCGATTTAAAGTAGGTGCAGGACCACCTGCAGCTTGACTCGCTGAAGTAGATGATTAGAGACACTTTAGTCAAGTGTCTAATGTACAGCCTCACATTTCTGTCATCATCTGTGATTGCAAAGGGGTTCTTGGAGGTAATCCAGGAAGATATGACAATCATATGCAAGGACACAACAATGTAAATTTTATCTATATGTTTGATCTACTATTATTATGCTAAATAAACATAATAATACACAACTCCTAATGAGATATTGCTATATCCTTAGACCAATGCATCCCTCAAAACTCATTAGAGAAGCTTCCTTTTGCAGTAGATGATAATTAACACAGGAACCCACAGCTGGGCAAGGGAAAGAACATGAGAAACTTTGGAGTGCTCACTCCTAAATGGGATTCTTTATGACATCCCTTCCTTCAAGGCTCAAGAATCTACACAGAAGAAGTGGAGGAGAGATTTTTAAGAGCAAGTGGTGGTGGGTGACTTCAAGAAAACAACATTTTCAGGACACAACCATGCACATATGAATTCATAGAAGTTCATTTGCAAGTAATATTTGCTGGGAGAGGGTAAATCAGATTACTTCAATGAAGTGACTCTGCGTACATCAACCACACTCCAGGTCAGGGTTCATGCTCAAGAACAGTTGGCCAACACAAATCAGAGTCCATGGTGAGAGAGAGAGAGAGAGAGAGAGAGAGAGAGAGAGAGAGAGAGAGAGAGAGAGAGAGAGAGAGAGAGCTTTGCTGCAGGCCGCAGGAATATATCAAAAGAACTCAGTTGGTTTTGGCAAAGTCACTACCTGGAGGGATCAAGGAATTCCTCCAAAGGAAGCCAAATCCCAAGGAGTTTTTGGTGTTACTTGGCTTGTTATATATCAGCTGTATTCTGTTATGAAAATAATGCCTTCATAGTTTTCCCAATTGATTTTTCCCTAAGAAGGGCTAACAATGTGGACTGATCACTCTCTAGACATATACATTCCAGGCATTTGGAGAACAGCCTCAGGAAAGACTTTCTCTGGAATCAGATATCTACCCTAGCCACTTTCAAGGACTAAAGGAGACACCACCCAGGTGGTCACCCAATTTCCGAGGACTAACAGTGATAACAACCCACAGGCGAGTCTCCTGACTTAAGGTAAATTCCACAAGGGGACACCGCCTAGGTCAGGTAGACATTAAGTAATAGCTTTACACAATTTAGCTCAGACCCCTCCTTTCTTACAGCCTTACTAACTTTATAGACCTCTAACTCTTTACCTAATCACTTCTAGGAATATTTAGATAACCTTCTACGCTAACAGCTATGCTCAGCCAGAACTTCCAGTTCAAGCCTCCCTGTAATTATTATTGGTAGCATCCAACCAGGTCCATCACTGGATGGAGGAAAGTACCTTATCAGAGATATCTCTGTACTCTCTAAGAACAGACTTAAGCATCCAGGCTACCTGTTTGAGAAGGCCTGGCAGATGTGCCAATTAAGCTTAACTTCCTCCTTTCCAAATCTTACCTCCAGTTCCAGATCTCCCTTTAACTATCTACCTATACACAGGTTGCCCAGAGACTGAGCACACTTTCCCCCACCCTGCAGAAAAACGGCAGACAGCTTGGACAGATAGGAGCCACAGGAAAAAAGAAGACAGTTTTATTTTCTCTCATTGACCTAGCAACTTATAGATTTTTAACATCTTTTACCAAACACATTTAAGATTATAGTTGTGCACATAAGATCCCTCTTCTTAGATATTACCCAAATTTAGCCTTTAGTTAATTCATTAGTCACTTCCCCTTTGGGTCGCAAATGGTAATTAACAACTAGTGCCCCTCTTTGTGATTCTTATCACCCCTCCATTTGATCCTGATAGCGGAAAATCACCACTTGAGAAAGTGTGTCCTGGCTGGAGTGTCCTGGGTGGAGGGGAGGATTGTGATTTTGAGGGGATATATAACTGTAAAGCAAGGGACGAGGGCACGAATTAAAGCAAATGGACCAAAAAACTCTGCGTGCGTAGATTGATTTGCCGACCTTAAAGAATAGATTCTCAGCTGGTTGATAGATTCTTCCGTGGACCCTGGAAAGGAGACTATTAGGGGCTGGACCCCAATAGTCCCCGATAGTGCTTAAAAGAGATAAAACCTGAAGTTGAGGTCAGAGATGGTTTGGGTGGAGCTGGGGGAGGGGAAAATAAGATCAAAATCTATTGTATACTATTCTTAAAGAATAAATAAAAACATTAAAAGAAATAGTAACTAGTTTGATTTAATCATTCTGTTATCCATAAACAACACTATTTTTATATACCATAATTTAATTCTATTACAAGTTCTAAGATTTTTTTCTTTAAAGATTTCTTTTCATTTTACATACATAAGTGCTTTGCCACCATATATTATGTGTATTATGTGCATGCCTTGTTTCCATGGAGTCCAGAAGAGGACATTAGATCCTCTGGATGTGAAGTTACAGATAGTTGTGAGCCTTCTTGTGGGAGAAAGACATATAAGAGAGTGACAAGGTCATCTTGGATGTCTTATAAAAAGCCAGAGTCAACATGGGTGAGAAATGAGGCATTATTTTATTCTAGATTTTAAAAAATGACTTGTTTTGGAATTTTCTAGTGAAATTCACCAGAACAAATCAGCTTTAAATTATATTTTTAAAGTGAATCCACCTTAATTATTGACAGATTGTTTGTGGGAATGGCAAGAATGAGAAATCACAAACTTCTTGGTTTATTCCATAAATAACATAACTATACTTCTTAATTTTATGTCAACATGACACAAGCTAGAGCCATTAGAGAGGAGGGAGCCTCATTTGAAAAAATGCCTATATAAGACTGGACTGCAGACAAGCCTATAGGACATTTTTTTTTTTAATAAGTGATTGATATGTAAAGGCCCTGATCATTGTGAGTGATGCCATGTCTGGATGGTGGTCCTGGGTTCTATAAGAAAGCAGGATGAGTAAGTCAAAGTAACAGGCCAGTAAACAACACTCCTCCATGTCCTCTGCATCAGCTCCTGCCTGCAGGTTCCTGCACTGAGTTCTTCTGATTTTCTTCAGTGATGAACAGTGATGTGAAAGAGTAAGCTGAATAAATGTTTTCTTCCCCAATTTGCTTTTTGTTCACAGTGTTTCATCACATCAATAGTAACCCTGACTAAGATAATAGCTATCTGGTATTTTCTCATTTTCACATACTAGATAAGAGATGGAAAATAGGGGTTTAACTAACAGTGATATAAGAAGCTTGACCATGAGCTAGGTTTAACCATGATGTTGGAATAGAACTTGTTCCCAGGAGTGAGAATAAGATACTGTCAGAGGGCACCTACTGAGGGTCACACATTCACCTTTCCTGCAAGGAAACAGAGAGCTAGGCAGGAGATTCTGAAGATGCTTACCAGGAAAATAGTCTTTGATTTCAGAATGTGCTTGTCATCTGGTCTTTGTTACAGGAGATGACTAACCCCAGAGGATCTAAGGTGCTAGGCAGGTAACCAAGAGAGGGATTTCAATCCACAGAGGAACAAGCAGTGGTTTGATCCTCAGAACTCATGGGGAAAAAAAAACTAACACACTTTTTATTTCAAAGCCATAGCAAGAGCAGTAGGCAAAAATACCGAGGGTCAGAGTTCTGGCTAGAAGAGATTAAGCCATGATTTTCCTAGGACCTGCCTATTTGTGGATGTATAGGGAGCATTACCCATAGAACCACAGGAGAAGGTAAAAAAAAAAAAATATGCCATGTAGTCTTTGACAGATGACAATATTTAATGGAATAACTTAGCTACAGAAACTTGAAAAGTATAAGAAGTTGCTACATATCTAAGCTGCAGAAGACAGTCACCCATGTAGTCTATATTATCAATGCTTGCCCAAGTCTTTTCCAAATCCCATCTATGACATCTAGACTAATGTTCAAAACGGAATATGTGTAACTCCAAGATGATCAAAGCTAGCTGTACAAAACAGAAGTTTCATGGGATAAACAAGAAGCCATAATTAGTGAGTAATAGTGACTCTATTTTGTCTCATAACAGATAAAAAAAAAAATTGCTTTGCCACAGTCATCCACTGAGCCACATGTACCAATCCCAACATTAACTTGGCTTCTTCTACTCTAGAAGAAGGAGGATACTCTCTTGTTCATCCAGAATCTTCCCCTCCTCCAACTTCTTCCATTTGTACCATTTTATACCCACTTTGGAGATAAAATTGCTATTGGGTGCTCTGTTTAGGGATAGAGGGGTCACACTAAAAGAAAACTGTGATTGTAAGGGTCACAGAGAACTGTATTCTATGTGCTTTGATTTTTCTTTCATTTTATCTATGAGAAAAGAGACAAAGAATATTCCTGATGATCAAGATAAAAATATAGCTTTATTGACGGGCTGGATAGACAAAATGATAAATGCCTTCTGTTTATGAGAAAGTTTGATTGAGCTACTGCACAACCATCAACCTTGACGTTCAAAAATCCAATGAAGTAAGGCTCTAATAGAGTCAGATAGTTCATGCATTCCCTGAAATGGGTGTAAGTACACCTATTAGGATTAGGTAAATGGTAAATGAGCATATTAATAGATGTTAAATAAAAACAACAGAATTTAAGCTACAAGGACAGACTTTTGGAAAAAGTTCACTATTAGAAATGTGAAACATGTCTCTCATGACAAGATAAAATTATGAGGTGAAACACCAATGCATTGTCAAGTAAATGATATTTATTAAATAGAAGTTAGAAATTAAAACTAAGGTAGGACAGTACATAAATGTTACTCAAAAGCTTTAATAAATCCTGCTAAGAAAGGAATTTAAGTTAAAAACTATTGAATATATATTGGTAGCTATTGAAACTGGTGTAATAGCAGTTGAGCTAAATATTTAGAATGGTTTTGAAACAAAATCCAAAATTAATTTTTAAGACAGAATATAGTGTACATACAGCATATTTTAGGACTAACAAGAAGGCTCAACAAAAAGGCCTTTTTTTTGAGGAAGCCTGTTCCCAAACTCCATATTGTGGATGTTGAGAACCATCTCCCTCAAGTTTTCCTCTGATTTCCACTTGTATGCAGTTATATATACAAGAAGGAACACACACTATTTAAATTGATGACAATACAAATGATAACAATAATAATCTGGTTGACAGATTCCAGTGATAATAAATTCCTAATCTCCAACTGAGAAGTTATCAAAGATTAAAAGTACAGAGGTAAATGATGCTGGTATCCTAACACCGTATTAGGCATTATCACAATGTTATTTAAATTTGTGAAACCTATCATTGCAATTCGCTGTTTATTAACTAGAGTTACTGATAATTGTGAGCTGCCATGTGGGTACTGGGAATTGAGTCTGGATCATTTGGCAGAGTCTACAGTACTTTAACCACTGAGTCATCGGACCAGCCCCCATCTTTAACATTTGAAAATAAGATTCATAAACAAAAGGAGCTGATAAAGATGTAGTTCATTAAGAACCAGACATAAAAAGAGGGGACCCAAAAACCTTCAAAAATAATTTTAAATGGAAAGAACAAATTAACAAACTATTAGAGTAAATAGGCTTAATTTCAAAAACATTTCTGTCCCAATAAAGGGACAGAGTCTATCTAATATGTTTGTTTTGAGACATACCTAAGAGAATATGACCTTGAAGACCACAAGAACAAAAGAAAAAAAAAAAACTAAATCTGGCAGAGACATAATATGTAAATTTGACAAAAGAAATAGTATACCTTGAAATTTAGTTTTATGAGAAATGCAAAATTTATTGAGAAAATATAGCAAATAGATCATTATAAAATCAGAAAAAAACATTTAAAATTGAAAAAAATATATATCCTCGTGAAGACACTGGAGGCTTAAATCTTTATATAAAAAAAAAAACCTCAAAATGTCTAAGTCAAAATTATGACCTAAAATTTCATAATTAAAACTCAAAAAAATGGGAGAAGGGTGTAGAAGACGGCTCAGTGATTAAGAGCACTTGTTGCTCTTGCAGTGAACCAGGTTCAGTTCCAGGATCCATGTCAGGTGGCTTACAACTCCCTGTAACTCCAGTTTCTGAGACTTTGACATCTCTAGCCTCTTAGACACTGCATTCTGTGACACATAAAGCAAACGTGTGTGCTTGTGCACTCACATGTACAATTAAATTCTTTCTTAAAAAATGGAACTTTGAAGAACTCTCCCAGATATTATAAACTGTGTGTGAACAACGTAAAAAATAAAAGGCCATATTATACTCTTAATTTATAGTTGGCTTAATGAAGAAGTTATACGTACTCTAAACAAACTCTATAATCACTGTCTTTTAAAAGCCAATGGGTCATTTGGAAACTGAGACCATACAAATGCCACAAAAGTTATATTGATTAATAAAAACTAAATCTCTATATACTATGTTGTTATAACACAATTTGAAAATTAATTATTTGGAAATAAACAATGCATGGATCGTTAACATGGATTAAGAGATTACTGAGTGTTTACAAAGCTGTATAAATGAGAATGCTTCAGGAAATATTTAGTAGAAACTTTGTATAAACCTCTGACTTAAAATCAGGAACTGGGATATATTATCAGTCACTAGACAGTGATGAACATTATGGCCAATCACCTGTAATGCTTATGAAAAAACACTGTCAAGAATAGATTTTATCATAGAAAATAAATGAACATCAGAACCATCCAAATGTGTATATATGTAGTAAGAATACATGACACTCTATAGCACAAGACATGAGCTGGGAAGTAATTTCCTTAAACACTTGTCAGCTCTAGGTTTAATTATTTTGAGAATATTTTGCAGTCAGGAGATAGAAAAAAATCAAAACTGAGAAGACAGAAACTCACTCTTTAAAGCATTTGGCATGCAGGCCATTCATATAGGTCACATTGGAAAGAGCTGGGGTGAGTCTGAAGGCAGACAGAGCAGCTTGGGGAAAAACACAGATAAGAGTCTTATTATGTTTTGCTCAGTTAGGGTAATCAGGTTTAGGATTGCCCTGTTTTAATAACTTCAGCCAGCAGGCAGCTCTGGGGTAGAGAAACCATCCCTAGGTGTTCAGTACTTGACTCCAGAGTATGAGCCTTATGAAGGTTCTGTATTGTTTCTGTACATATGAAAAGCACACTCCTGAGATGGTTATTTTCTATCTTTGTCAAATGGCTAGGATTAGAAGGAATAGTCACTCTAGGGTCAACAAAGACCTTAGGTGGAAAAACATTTGAGCTACAGGAAATGAAGAAGAGTGACTAATGCAGAGAAAAATCTCAGTAGGTGGCTATAATTAAGGTTCCTCTAGTATCAGAAACCCTTGCTGTGTTTCCCAAGTCCCTTCTAAAGTGTTGCAGACTCTGACACACTGTTAGATTCGAAGGTAAGAAGAAGAACATTAACCTAAGGCTGCAAGTGCTGTCAGCTGACTGAGCAGAAGGGATGCCTCCCCAAGTCCCTCTCACTTCAAACAGAGCCTCCACTTAGTGGCTGACCCCTGTAGAACAGAATTTTGTAGCCTTGGTGCTACTGACACTTTGGGCAGGATAACTTGTTGCAAGGTGCTATTAGGTCCACTGAAAGGTATTTTTCCAGCATTCCGGGCCTCAACTGCAACACTCTATTAAGAACCAGACATGATAAAGAGAGAAACCAAATACCTTGACTCCTGGCAGCACACCATCCCCCAAAATGAAATCCTTAAATCCACCTTCAATCTTGGCAACACATCCCATCCCCACAACAAAACTTTAAAAACCAAGCTGTCTCAGAACCTTACTAATGCCCTTGGGTTAATGCAGAAATCTCCAGGCAAGGAGCACTGCCATTCCTGCACTGCTTTAAATTCACTTACATGTACAGATGCCAATTTCAGACCTATGCATCTAGTCTTAGCCTCTTGCCTAAGGATCATGGACATAACCTTTTATCAAGAGACTTTATTTGTTTGTACTTTAGCCTAGGCACTCTAGACACAATTGCTTTTGCAAATATCACGATTCATCAATGAGCTTTGCAACATTGAGATTCTATTTGTGCTGGTTAGTTTTCACCAAATTAATACAAACCAGAGTCATCTATGAGAAGGGAATATCAATTGAGGTCATGCCTTCATCCATCTGGATTGTGGAACTTTTTCTTTAATGATTTATATTTGATGTAGGAGGGCACAGCTTACTGTGGGCACTGGTGTGGAACTGATTGATGCATGGTCTGGGCATCTCCAGTATTCTGGGTCTACACATAATTTAGGCTACACCTTCACCAACAGCTTCCTGGATGCTTTTTAGGAGATTCCAGGGTTGACTAAAAGCAAGGCATGAGAAACAAACCAGTAGAACACGATTGTTCTGTGACCTCTGCTTCTGTTTCTGCCTCCAGGGTCTTTCCTTGGAGTCTTACCTTGGCTTCATTGAATGGTACTCTAATCTGTAAACTTAAACAGACCCTTTATTTTTCCAGATTCTTTTGGTCATGAGTTTATCACCTCATCAGTAACATAACTAGGTTTAAATTGATAAGAGACTAGGGTATTGTTATAATGAACACAATCATATTGTTTTGAGAATTGGGAAAGAATTTTTGAGTTTTGGACTAGAAAAACACAAAGAGTTCTCTGGATATATTGAGCTGTTATGAGACTATGGAATGCAGGAAAATTGAGAGAAGTGCAGACAATGAAGGCCTGGCTTGTGGCATTTCAGAGGGAAGCAAGAACTTAATATCAGGGTTATTCATGTGCTACTTTTGATTGGAGATCTGTAGAGGTCAGACTTTTGCTTCACTAGAACAACTGATACTAGTTATCTGGGGCTGAAGAAACAGCTGTGATTATTAAGAGACCAGAATTACTGAGATGAAATATTCTGGGAAGTATTTTCTCATGGTGAACACACAGATGTTCCAAAAGAAGCAAGTCCAAGATCTTGTACTACTGCTCACAGAGTGCCTCTGCCTAGTCTGGATACTAAGCGTAGGTAATGTGTAAGTGTCTCCCATGTGATTTCAGTTTAGCACCTCGAAAACTGAAGGATTAAAGAGAAGTTGAGACTTGTCAATATGAGACAGGATTGAAATCCCTAAAGAATGTCTAAGAAGCCATTGGTGAAGGCATAACCTTAGTAGCAGTGAAGACCTGAGCACATTGAAGATGCTAGGACTGTGTGGTGACCACCAAAGAGAGCAGGGAGGCAAGTACAAATAGCCGAAGCCTGCAAAGCCATCTGTGCATAGAACTGGAGGAGTGGAGTTGCCCCATCCCTTAGGAATCTAGGATATTATGAATTATTCTTAAGTATCAGACACAGAGCTACAAGATGTGAAGCTACACTGCTGGAATTTGGATTAAATATGACATTGTTTTTTAAAGCCCCATCCCTTAGGAATCTAGGATATTATGAATTATTCTTAGGTATCAGACACAGAGCTACAAGATGTGAAGCTACACTGCTGGAATTTGGATTAAATATGACATTGTTTTTTAAAGTTTTTTTCTTCATACAATATATTCTGATAATGATATTCTCCTCCCCAACTCCTCCCAGATCTTTCCACATTATTTTTACACCCTGGTGTAGCTGGAAGTTTTCCTGTGTCCTGCCGGGTCCACAGCAGCTCAGACCTAAGTAAACACACAGAGGCTTATATTAATTAAAACTTCTTGGCCATTAGGTCAGGCTAATTACTGACTGGCTCTTACACTTAAACTAACCCATTTCTGTTCATCTATATGCCGCTACATGTTCTGTGGCTTTACCTATGTGCCATTACATGCTGCATCCTGAATGGTGGGCTGGCATCTCTTCACTCAGCCTTCTTTTTCCCAGAATTCTCCTTGTCTGCTTATCCTGCCTATATTTCCTGCCTGGCTAATGGCCAATCAGCATTTTATTTATCATCAATCAGAGCAACACATATGCATAGCATAAAGATAGACATTCCACAGTACCCTGGTTCTTCCTTCTTGGAATAAGAAAGCATATAACCTGCTTTGAACTGATAGGCTTTGAAATTAAGACACTTTGGATTATTTTGAAGAAACATTGAATTTTTAAATCATTGGCAATTTTAAAGATAGGTGTACTTTAAAAAGTTGTAATATGATTTATATTGTATTATAATAGTAAAATGAGCTCTTATGGCTAAATAAGAAAGGACAGTCTATGGTTTAATATGATGATATATTGTGCACACTAATAAACTTGCCTGAGGATCAGAGGACAGAGCCAGGCACTAAATTAGACACAGAACCAGGCAGTAGTGGCACACACCTTTAATCTCAGCACTTGAGATCTCATACCTTTGCTTGAGATTAAAGGTGTATGCCACCACTGCCTGACCTCTATGTCTAATCTAGTGACTGACTCTGTCCTCTGATCCTCAAGCAAGTTTATTAGGGTACATAATATATCACAACAGTTTAATACTGAGGTCTTTGTGTGTCAATTTACATAGGGTCATTTGTGCTGGTTCAGTTACTGAAAACTATAGTCACCTGGAAAAGGGAACCTCAGCTGAAGAATGACCTCTGTTAGATTCACCACTGGGCATGACTATGTGGGCATTCTCTCAATTAATAATTGATGTAGGACAGCAATCCCACTGCAGGTAGTGCCATGCTTGAGCAGGTGGTTCTGGCCTACGTGATGAGCACTTTCCTCTCCAAACTGCTTTTGATCATGGTATTTCCCGTAGCAAGAGAAAGAAAAGAAAAAGTCATGTGCACACACACACACACACACACACACACACACACACACACACAGCCAAAATATCTCCCGTACTTGGAATTCTATTTTTAACGAAATGAGAGAATCCATTCTCAAACCTTTTCCTGATCAGGGACAATACCCCTCAATTTTCCTATGCCTTTGTTCCTCTTTTACTAGATAAAATTTAAAAAAAAAAAAACATGAATTCTCATGAAAAGTCATTACTACAGATATGATTCTTGAGCTTGTTGCTTTTTATTTATACTTAGACGCTATCTTTTATTTGAAAATTCATGTATGCCAAAGCTTGGAGTAAGGTGCTAATTCTGTTTTTCTAAGAAGATACATTTCTAAGAAGGAATAAGATATGCTTCCTTGAATATTTTCACTTTGATTTCCCCCAATGGTCACTCATTTTGCTTTTTACCACAATGGAGTTATTCTTTTTCTTTTTGATACCTTTGGGCTATTGTTAGATAAATTACTCTTCAATTCAAAGGTTTGAAGTCAGGGACTTAGAAATACATTATTAGGATGAACTATTTCACCACTGTGATGGTTAATATTAATGTGAGCCCAATATCTCAGATCTTTTTATTTTTAGTGAAATTGTATACCTACAAATCTATCTTGTTTTTGTTCTAAAATAATTTTCACATTAACATAACTCTTCCTGTTGTTTCATTTTATGCATATGGGTATTCTGCTTACATATGTGTTTGTACGACAGAAGCCAAAAGAGGATGTTGAAATAGCTGGAACTCAAGTTACAGATGGTTGTGAATCACCCTGAGGGTTCTGGAAACCCAAACCAAGTCCTCTGGAAGAACAACTAGTGCTTCTAACCAACAAGCAATCTCTCCATCCACAAGTTACTACAACCATATGTAGCCATTTCTATACAGAAAATTCTTTCTTCTCAAGTGTCCCATAATAGAATAAGCTTTCCATTCTTAGTCACTATTTTTGGTTAGTTTTGCTACTTCAGCACTTACATGGCTTCTAAATTCTCTATTATCATTCATTTTTACTTTATTACTCCCTTTGTCACATAATTTTTTTTTCTAGAAATTTTGGTCTAGTAAACTCAAGGATTCGTCAGTAAATGAAAGAAAAACACTTCTTCAAACACCTTGAGGGCAAAGTGAATTTTAGAAATATGCCAGAATGCTGGATATTCATTAAATGTACTTCTTCTATTGGAATAGTTTTTTGTTTTTTTGTTTTTTAACTATAAACATTGACATTTTTAGTTGCCTTTGTTAGGGTCCTGGAGAAATCCCACAGAAGACCACCATCTCCATATGCAATCAACAAGAGTGTTTACTGTTCTAGCATGCTGGGACTGTTCATCCTATACAAAGGCAAAATGGTAATGACCCCAAGAGAAGCTTGCAGGCTCCCTTTAAGCACAGCAGAGGGGAGTTCCTAGGGCAGTTAGGTCATCTCAGAGATGACTGGCTTCAGAAAGTGGCAATCATATTAGTATATATTAGTATTAGTACTAATTAGTACATAATTAGTATTAGTATTGGCAAGGGCTAGTCAGGGACCAGTTAAGGCTACAGCTTTTCCATTTGGTGGCAAGTCTGGCTGAGTCCCAGCCTATGTCCTTATTTGATTATTATCTTAAACTGTTGTGGAGGCTGACTGGCTTAGTCCACACTGACTGTGCTGGCTGACTCAGGTCTGCTATGTGCTATCTCCCTTTTCTCTACTGCTAGGGGCATTGAAGATTGATTGTCCTTTGTTTGTGGCTTCCTCAGAAACTGGTTGCTCAGTCACAGAAACTAAAACTGAGACCTGATCTCTGACAGAAGAGTGAGCAGCATGTTATTGTGAGACCCTCACTCTATTCTCTAAGTCGAAGAAGGAGGCTTAGATAAAGATATCTTAATATAGATAGCACAGGCCAGTTTCAAGCTCCCAGAAATGACAGTGCCAGCCCCAGGAACTTAAAAGTACAGCCATCTGGTAGCAACTAATTAACAAAAGAGTGCCCAAAATGCCAGACAAAAGCCAGGCCATTTGGTGGTGACTGATTAACCACAGGATTCCCAACACCGGAGATGACACTTCTTAAATCCAGAGATGGGCTGTAAAAGTTCTAGCAGATCAAAGGGACAAACTAAAATAAGATAACACGGAGGCCCGAGAAGATTTAGTCAATTAGATTTATACCCAAACTAACTCCCCCACAACCTGGAGGGAGTCATGGCTTTTGCCTTTAAAAAGCCAGCCTCACAAAGAAAGAGCAGCTCCTCCTGCCTCGTGCCTCGAGTGAGTGCTTGTGATGAGTTCCCTGTGGCAACTTGAAATGGAAATAAACCTTGCTTTTGCATTCTGGACATCCTTGGTCTTTGGTAGTCTTTCTGGGGGTGTTTTGTGCATAACAGTTATGGCATCTGTTCTGTCCTCTCACTTTACCCAGGTGAGGTCACTTCCAGCCTACAGGTGTGGAGAATATGCAAGGATTTAGAATAAATAAATCCATTATGGTAGCACCACTCTACCAGGAAGGACTAGATAACAGAAAAGGCTAGTATATATCAATTGTTACTGCTTTCCTAGGGAGCTATATATTTAAATGTTCTTAACTTGGTTATGTTTCTCTGAAAAAACTGCCCTCATAAATTATTGAGGTCATCGCCAAATGCCAGAGAGCAACTGTAGCACAGAAACTTTATGTCAACTCCTGCTTCATCAGGTAGGTGTGAGATATAATAGCCAGACTTATCTTCATAAGGAAGTTTGAATAAATACAATAAAATCATGTATGTAGAAACATTTTACATATGAGAAGAGGACTACTGAAAATTTATAAATACATAGATGTCAGGATTAGAACAGAGGGATTCTGAACAATTCCTGGTTGTGGAGGCAATGGAGAAGATTAATACACTGAAAATCATATGTATGTGCGTGCATGCGTGCGTGCGTGCGTGCGTGTGTGCGTGTGTGTGTGTGTGTGTGTGTGTGTGTGCTTACTTCTCTCATCTATTGTTAACTTCAAACATGATGGAATTTAAGAGCTGTTTTTTCTCCTGTGTGCCATTGATTTGCTATGTGCCCTACAAAATAACCACTTTATTTGAACTCACAAAGTGACCTCAGCCAATATACTTATGCCATAGTTCCACTTTAGGTAGAATCAAACTCAATAGCCTGACCCACCTGTGTCACAGTATCTGTTTCTTGCTTAGGTGCCTCTGTTTCTCTTAAATACTCTTTATGTTCCAACAATCCAAACTAGCTTTCTTACATGGAATTCTAAGAAGAATGTTCTAAAACAGTAAATTCTGAACTTGTTGGAGAATCCTGCATTAAGGCTGCAATTCACTATGCATTGGTAGCTCTCTGAGCTAGGTGCAAAATGGAGGACTCCCTTTCTCAGCAGAAATCCCCTTCTCTGTCTAACCTTATTTGGTGAGTGTCTCTAAGCTCAGGTGCCTGAACTTATTTGGAGGGTGACTGCACAGAGCTCCCTGCAAACCCTGTATGTCTCAGCACCTAAATCCTTCTCTCTCCTCAGGCCAGTTTGATAATCAGGTGTTGTGTCATGACCAATCAGGCTCTCCTGCCCCAAACCTTGAGAACCTTTATATACCTTAGCCCTGGAACAATAAAATGAGCCATCTCTCTGAATCTGACTCTTGGAAGTTCTTTTCCTCGGGCTCACGGTCTTCCAAACTCTGCTCACCCAGTCTTCTCCCTTCTCCCTCTTGGGCTGGTGGCCAATGACCCCCAAAGAAAGGGAGACACGCATGAAATTGTTACAAGGCCTCTTATAGCATAAACTCATCTAGCTATTTCTTCCTCAGTACTCTCAATTACTCCACGTTCCTAAGGTTAAGAAGGATTCGGTGAGGGGGAATACATTGCACCACTATTAAAATGAGATGATATACTTCATGTTCACTGAAGTTTACCAGTAGGGCTATGCATTGCTGGCAAATTATTAACAGAAAAATATTTCCAAAAATAATTTTTATTGCAAAAAGAGAATTTGAATTATTGACACTATTAACAAAAAAGGGAGCATTTGTTCTTCTATACCCACATTTTAGTACAAGACTTAACGTCTTATTTATCTTTTCAGTCATGTAGAATTGTCTATCACTTACAGTTAATGGCATAGTTTTTTTTAAACAATGGATTATCAGTATGCAAAGTTGTTTATGAGTAAAACACAATTTTTTGATATTTTACATGCTTCTAAACACAATGTTACAATGGCAAAATTCTAGTATTCATAGTACATTTGAGTTGAGAAATATGGAAACTATCTTGAGGATATTTTAATCTGAAGATCAAGGAGCCTTTTGTGTATTCAATGTATTATTCTCTTTATAAGCAGAGAACTACAAATTGATTAAATTTTTGTTGTGCCCAGATCGCAGAGACCCCCAAAAGACCACCACGGAGACTGAATCCTGTATGTAAAAGCAAAGAGCCTTTATTCAAGCTCCAGTGCTGGGTCCCTCTGTCTGTCCTATGCAGTGGTGAGAGCAGAGAGTGCTGAACTCAGGTGGGGCAGAGTTTTTTTTTTTTTATCATAGCAGAGGTTGGGGTGAGGGGATTTCCAGGGTCCAGGACCCTGATTGGCTGACAATTGTCTAGGGGTATCTGTAAAACAAAAAATAGGTGTGTGCTAGACTCAAGGACATCTGGCCACCTTATCTAATGGTTGAAATGTTTAGGATGTCAGGTACTTCCTCATCCCTGGATGGATCCCTGGGTGGTATCAGCTTAAGGCTTTTCCTGGATCTGGTTGTTGCCTTCCAGTAAGCCTGTCATGGAAGCTGTGTCTAAGTCCCTAAGCCTGTCATGGCTGCTGCATGGTCGAGCTATTTTGGGGCCCCTTAACAGTATGTTCCTCAAAGTATTACCAACATTGACATTAGCACTGAAAATGTGAAGCCATTTATAAACTCCTTGTTTTGTAAAACCCCTTATCATGATTATATTTATGTATAAGCATGGGGTTAATCTATCATTTTTAAGTGAGATACAAGTTCTACTGATATTTCTTGATAAAAGCTTTTCAATTTGGGATTAAAATTTTATTTATCATTGAAGTTTTTTTTAATTTATGTGTGCATGTGTAGGTCTATGTGAGTGTATGCCACATGTGTATAGGTACCTACAGAGGGGCAGAAGAGCTGACATTATAGGAGACAGTGAGCTGTTTCACATGTGTGCTGGGAACTAAACCCAGGCTCTTTGCAAGGATAGTGTCCATTTAGTTGTTGAGCCATCTCACCAGCCCCAGATTTCCAATTTTAAATTCAAATATTCCAAACATAGTAATACATTACACATGGAGAAATTATAAATGTATATTTACCATGTTAAGACAAGAATTGGGGATAACAAAAGATAAAACATGAAAAGAATGAAGTGATGGGCCTTTTACATCTTGTGAGAAAACTGCAGTTGGTGTATTTTCAGAAAACTTTTATAATGCCCTGTCAGAAGTACTGCAAGCTACTGGGTGTGGTGAAGATTTGCTTGACCATGCCATCAGTAGCTTTAAGGAGTTGTTTATCATGTTGTCAGGAAACTGTACTGACCTACAAGCTTACTATGGACCAAGCTTTCTGTTTTGGGGCCATCAACCAACTCCTAAATCCTGACATGGAGACTTATCATTAGTTTTGCATGCTTGGACATAGCTTAGCTGTTATTTTAATCTGTTTCTCTTTCTCTATTCATTTTTCCCAGGGCTTTTTACCTTTCTTTCTGTTTATCTTACTTTCACTGCTTCTTGTGTCTGGCTGGTAGGTACCTGACTTCCGGCCCTGGGTATTTCCCTCTCTTTCTCGCTCATTCTTTCTATTCTTCTTTTTCTCTCTCATGCTTAGATTTCTAATCCTATTTATTCTCTCTGCCCAACAGCCAGCCCCACCTATCCTGCTCCTGCCTAGCTATAGGCCAATCAGCTTTTTATTACACCAATCAGGTGCCTTAGGCAAGCAAGGTAAAACAAATGCAACACATTTTACACAATTAAACAAAGGCAGCACAAACAAATGCAACACATTCTTACACAGGTAAAGTAATATTCCGCAGCATAAACAAATGTAACGCATCTTTAAATAGTTAAAATAATATTGTGGTGATATATTGTATACCCAAATATATTGTGTACCCTACTAAACTTATCTGGGAATCAGATGACAGAGTTAGACACTAGAGAAGACAAAGAGCCCAGAAAATAGTGGCACGCACCTTTAATTCCAGCACTTGAGATCTCATGCCTTTGCTGCCAAGTATTTGGGAAGCACACGTCTTTAATCCCAGTGCTAGGAAGGAAGGAAGATGGAAGGGCACAAAAAAGTATATAAGGCATGAGCAAATAGGAAGTCTCTCTGGAGGCTGAGGAGTTGGTAAGGTGGCGTTGGCTGTGGCTTGTTCTGTTTCTCTGATCTTTCAGCTTTTAACCCAACATCTAACTCCAGGTTTTCTATTAATAAGACCATTTAGCAATTTGTGTTACATAATATTCCATGACATAACTAGATGTGTAGTTAAGTAAAATTATAAACATGTTCACTATTGTTTTTAAAAGAAACAGAAAACAATTGAGTATATTTAATTAAAATGCCAAACTGTGTAGCTTAAATCATTTACATAAAATTTTCTTATTAAGTACTACAATGAAGTATAATAAAATCCTCTGAAATTAAGGAGTTATCTACAAAATCATGGATTGTTTAGCACAGTGGCTCTGGAACTCTGGGTTGCAATCCCTTTGGGGTAGAATGACCCTTTCAAATGAGTCACATATCAGACATCCTGCATTTCAGATGCTTACATTACAGTTCATCACAGTAGTGAAACTACAGTTATGAAGTGGCAATGAAAATAATTTTATGGTTGGGGTCACCACAACATGAGCAGTTTGTATTAAAGGGTCGCAGTGTCAGGAAGGTTGAGAACCACTGGTTTAGCAGATCAATTAGGTCTAGATCTATTCTATTCAGACACCAGCAGTTAGCACAGATGTTTGTTACTTTTTAAAATCTCCACAGAGCAGGTT
Source organism: Peromyscus leucopus (assembly GCF_004664715.2). NCBI lineage: Eukaryota > Metazoa > Chordata > Mammalia > Rodentia > Cricetidae > Peromyscus > Peromyscus leucopus. The sequence continues at coordinate 38,777,429 of NC_051064.1, forward strand.
GGAGTTTTCCCAAAAAGATAATACTGGTCATCTCTCCCATGCAACTGCTACTAGCAAATGAAGGATGAGTGAAATCAGATTCATCAGAATGCTTCTAAAGCTTCGCTCTGCTGCTTTGGAGTTCCACTCTTGTTTTCTTAAGAACCAAGTTCATATGATGCAGATGATATATTTTCTTGCATTTCTCCTAACAGAAAAATCAACTTTTCTTGCCTTGGTATTTACACAGCATTTTCTACCTTTCTAGGTCCTCTTTTCATCTTTCCTTTAGCAGAAAACCTGGTCTGACAGATTCTGTCGCAATGTGTTTCCTCAGCAAGCACTTGCTATTCAAACTGTGTTTCTTTGTGCATAGCCCAATTACATGCTGGAACAAGTTGTGGTACATTATGAGAAAAGAAATCCTGAGCTTACATATGTTCTCAAGTCTTTTTGCACAAATGTAAAAACAACTGCTTCAGGCCAGGGTGTATATATTATATTTTATTATTCCTTTGCAACTTTTGAGTTAGTTTAGAGAGTCTTTCATGAATGAAACACATATAATATAAATACCAGTGCAGATGTCAATATTAAAGATAAATGTCAGGAAATCAATGCCCTTATTAAATGAGACTATCAATTAATATGAATTTATTTGGAATTTAATATGTTTGTTGTCACACAAAAGGAAATAATAACAGTCTGTTATTAGTGCTATTCATCTGGAAAATGCTGGATTCAAAAATAAGGAATTGAAACAATAATTATTTCTCTTCTTAATCCAATCCAGAAAAACATTCTACAACAATATGATGTAAATTATCACACCATCCCTGGAAAATCAGCAAACTCCTGTTATCTCTCTGACCCTCCTCTCTTTACAGATTTCTCCCTTTATATCTTGATACCTATATTTTCATGATAATTGTAATAGTAAAAAAAACAACAACAAATATAGCTGGAAAATAATACCAACTCCCTCAAAATAATAAAACATTTTAGTAAAGGCAAATGTAGGGCAAAAACAGGTAAAATATTGAGTTGTTTCAAAGATGAGCACCATTGATTGTCAATCTAACTTTTTGTTCCTGCATTTTTGGGGCAGTCTCAAGTACCTTCCGGCCTTAGCAGCAGAAGTCTAGGTTCCTGTGGTCCTGAGAGAGGAATTCAGACTAAGTGCAGTGACAAGGTAGGCAAGAACAACAAAAGGAGTCTGAATCCCACCAGGCATAGAAGCCTATGTCCCTTCCATATCATAGCCTTCTTGTGCCCTCTCCTAGGGTTGCTATTTGAAGAACATGTCATGCTTTTTTTAGAACCACGTTTTACCCAGGATTCAGTGTGCGATATATAAATGAAGAAGGCAAGAGAGTGTATAGAGGTTTAAGAACCCAGATAGTTGGAATGTTTTTCTAGTTGAAAGTGATGATGCTTCAGGCATGCTTCCCCTGCAGTGAAACCCCTGAAGCGGTTGGAGCTGGCTCTAGCTACAGCAAACCACCACACATTTTCATTCTATATTTTAGTTCCTTTTCTTGCTCAAATTTAATTTCTATCTCATGTGACTAAGGAAAGGGCGCTCTTTCTAAACTCAGACAATTATTCTGATGAACAAATGAACAAAAAGTACCTGCAGCACTTGAGGGATGAGTCTAGAGGATTGTGAGAGTTCAAGGCCAGCCTGGACTACACAGAGAGTCTTGTGAATCCACGATAGAAGGAAAAGACTAAAAGTGGGGTGTGCAGAGTAAGTAGGTGAGGGAAACCTCTGTTCCTCCACCATTGTGTTTTCATGATCAAGCATTTTACCTAACTCTGCCAGTCCCATGCAAAGGGAAGTCTGGGAAGGCCTCTGGAAACACGCCCCCCTCCATTATTTTCCCTCTGTGGAATGGTGGTAAATTCTCTCAGCCTTCACACAACCATTCATAGGGAAACGGAGAGCCAGGAAGACTGCAGAAGTGAGAACTCCTCTGGCCAGCTGTTATGCAATAGATTATCTTGCTCACTATTTTAATCATTTTAAGTTATGGATTGTTTTCTGTCAAAAAGGATATTTTAAGTCATTCCAAAAAATAAATCAATAATTCTGCAAAAATTTGTGACTATTCTTTTTTTTTTCACATTCTTGGTGACAACAGCAATGAAAACCTATTCTTCAAAGAACCATTCAACTTTTTCTTACCAGTCATATCCATCTAGGATTCAGATTTGATGAAGCCATATGTTAATCTTTTATTTATCATCACTGGATAACAATTTTCTTTTTTCTGCTCTTTTAACTGCCCATTCAGTCTTCTCACTAAAATCACTAACCTCAACATTGTTAAATCATTATGAAATCAATAATTAATTCAAAGTTTATTAGCTCTCTGTATTGCCAAAGATTTTAACCCTCCAAGTAAAATTCTACATTCTGTCTGGCAACCAAAACCAGAAACACAATAACAAAACAACAACAGCAACAACAACAAACCCCACCATCTATTCCTCACTTTTACACATGGTTTCTTTGTTTCAATTGCAGTTCTGATTTGGCCTCAAAGGGCTCTACACATTTTGTTTTTAACTCTTCTGAATTAGTGTGTAAAAGAAGATCAGTAGAGAAACAGAATGCAACACATCACAGATACCTCTTCTTCTCCCATCAAAATGGAAATGTTTCAATGAATGCAATCAGACATTGTGGCCAAGCTGCTTGTTGTGCTGTGAATAGACCGCAGCCACGACTTCCTTACTACAGTCAAAAACAAAAAAAAATTGACTTCATGGCTGGGTGTTTTTTCCATTAAAATAGCTATTTACTTTTTCTTGTTTTTGTAAAAACTGCTTGTGCAAGTACTTTAGGCAATTTCCAAATGTTTCTTTAATTTAATTAGATTTTTAAAAGCACCCAGAATAGCAACACTCCAGGAGCTAATTTGAATTTAGGACATACTTTGAAAAAACTCCTGTCCCAAAACTTCATGTTTAAAGTTGTAAAATGGTCTTAACACCTGGAATATAATAATTTTACTCACAGTACCCAGGTTTTTGTCATGTGCTGAGTCATTCATATCCTTCCCATCCCATGGAATCCAAATATCTCAACATTCATATAAGGTGACTTAATGGTAATGGCTTGCTGTTATATAGGATATGCAAATAATATAAATGAGTGGATCATGTAGGGTGAGCAAGGACAAAACAGATAGTACATATCTGGCCCAGAAGGTATGCATTATAAATAAAGGAACTTTACATTCATGGTAGAAAGTAGAACTGGGCATTTTGAAAATATTTCTTATTTTTATTCATGTATTTGTGTGGGTGTCTGTGTGAGTGTATGTCCCATGTGTGAGAGTACCTGCATAGGCCATAAAAGGATATCAGATTTTTCCCAAGCTGGAGTTACAGGTGATTTTTGAGCCACCCAATGTGGGTGATAGAATTTAACTGTGGGTCCTCTAGAAGAGCAGGATGCACTCTTAACTGATGAGCCATCTTTCTAGTCCCAAAGTGTGTATATTTCTTAAGTGAAGCCAAAATTCCAAGTTTCTAGGTAAACATCTTGGTTTTTCCAACATCTGCTGTCTTTTCTACATGAATACTAAAACTACATAGACATACAATGTTATCACTAGGGAAAGTAGTATCAAATGCAACCAAAACTGGTGGTATAGCTCAGTGATGTAACATTTGCCGATCATGCTATACAAGATCTTGGGTTTGACCCATAGTACTTTTAATAAAAGGTTAGGTAAATAAGATAAAGATACACTTACATTTAACCTTATTTTGGGAAAAAGATGATAGAAACACAAAAGGAAGCAATTTTAAAGGGAGTAGGGTGGGGAGAAAGCAAGAGAGTGATATTGTGACTAGTAAAGATAAGACAGTGTTGTGTAGTGTCCTGTAGGGAAGCTCATTAAAACAGGAAATAAAGAACTCATTCATGAAACTGAGCAGATTCATTAGACCCTTTCCTCCTTAAGAGTATGGAAATAGTAAAGACTCCTGAGAGTCACTCTCAGATAAGCCAAACTGCCAAGAAGTGTCTCAGGTCATTCCAGCCACCTGGAAGAAGCAGAGATCAGCCAAACTGCCTAGAAGAAACCAAACCAGCTGAGCTGCTTGAAAGGGGCGCAGAACAATGGACCCACCTGGAAAGGAGGTTCTCCAACCTGATGAGCTGCCTGCAGCATTGTAGTGTACTCCCAGGTCACAGCATTTGTGAGCTGTCAATAGTACTGGGGCAGGCTTTCTTTATGCGGATGTCCTTGAGTCATTTCTGCTCCTGTAAGTAAGTAGCCTGCATTCCTGTAAGTAACCCCATAAAACTCAATGGTCCACCAAGTTGGACTTTGGTGTGAGCTTTGGTCTATTGTGGACTCCCTATCTGGTGAAAAAAGAGAGAGAGAGTGAGAGTGTGTGTGTGTGTGTGTGTGTGTGTGTGTGTGTGTGTGTGATTTCCCCAGGGGATGTTTGTCATATAACACATACCCATTCTTGAGACTTGATCAGCAGGAAAGCAGGCACATTTTAAGCACTGTTAAAGTATTGTTAAAATGTTAAAATCACTTTCAGTGTTAAAATAAATTCTGAAAGTCTATATTGTAAGCAATTTTGATGTTCATTTTCATGTAAATAAGCAGAGCTGGTAGGTTTGGGGTATTTCAAATATGTCTAATTAACACTTCTTATATCCTTTCTTGCTTCTCAAACTGCCGTGAGCTGTAGGACCATCAGTTTAACACTAGTGAGACTGTCCGTGTGACAAAATCAGTCACCATGAGCACTCTTCAGACATCTTGAAGCAACTAGGGGGGAAGATTGGAATTGATTGACCTCGCTCCCAAAGGCACAGCCTTAAACCATTTGTATTAGACTGTTTTCAATCACAAGCATTGATGAACCATTTCCACCTGCACAAGAGAAGCACTTCTCTGATGGAAGAAGGACTTCTACTTCTACTGGTGGCAACTTAGTACCTGGTCCAAAGTTCAAGGCTTACTGACTGTGAGTGGCACAAAATGTCTGGCCAAACAAGTAGCTGTGAAGGTCCAAATACTATTAAAGTAGGCTGCTCTCTTTATCAATGAGATGGCTGGGGGACACACTTGTTGTACCACCACCTTCACTGCTGTATTGTAACATCTAGTCTGATAAAGACACCTCTAGAGTGATCTTTCTTTGCCTATGTTCAGTAGTGTTTTCTGAGCTGGAAACAGGAAGTGCCAGTAAATGACGTAGATTGGAGGCTTCACAGTTTACCAAGTGCCTGCTTCAGGCACCAGCACCAGCCTCAGCAGATGCTTGATCTAGCAGGAAGTAGGGGAGTTGCTCAGAGGTTTGAAGATACCCTGAGTCTTATGAGGATCTCATCTCCAGAATGTCATGAACATTGCCTGAGAGATTTACAATAGAAGATCCACAAGGTTAAAGTAAATCCATCACCCTTTGGGGCTGCCCTTAAACTACATGAACTTATGAATCCCACTACTGGGTGTTTCTGGTCTTAGACTTATGTACTTTCTGCTTAAAATGTGAGAAGTCTTTGTGGCCTTGGAAATCTTCTGGGGGAATTTGACAATAGGCTCCTAAACAGCTCTACCTGTTATCCCCGAGTCCCAGGATATGAAAATTTTGGGCCCCCACTTTCTAGTTAAAACTTCTGGTGGTTACTGCTTGATATCTGAAAAACAACCATTATGGAGGTGTGAGATCTGTCTATTAGCAAGCATCTACAGATGTGACTTATCTCAGCCCAACTTGATGATTCTACCATGTAATACTTTGGATCCCATTTGTCTTAATTAGGATTTTACATTGCTGTGAAGAGACTCCATGGCCACAGAAACTCTTATAAAGGAAAACATTTAATTGGGGCTGGAAGCATGGTGGCACAAAGGTAGACAAGCTGGAGGGGAGATGAGAGTTCTACATCTGGATCAGCAAGCAGCAGAAAGAGAGAGTGAACCAATGGGCTTGGCTTGAGCTTCTGAAACCTCAAAGCCCACCCCCAAAGACACAATTCTTCCAATAAGGCCACACCTACCCCAACAAAGCCACATGTCAATCTACTCATTTTTCCATAATGATTACTTGGCCACAGTTATAGCATATATTGTATGTTTGGGCCATATCTTATTTTATTCCAAACTTAGCTATGAATCTTACTTGAGTCTGCTACATCCTCTGTCACCGAGTCCCACAAGTACACATGTAAAATGTGACTTTAGCCACAACTGTCAATAGGCTGTGGCAGCTTCTTGTTAACTGTTCTTATATCTTAAAGTAACGCATATTCTACAATCTATACCTCGCCACGTGCTGTGCTTATCGCGTCTTCACATGCTGCTGTCATGCGCGCTGCAGCGTCTCTGTCATGCAGCAGCTGCAGTGTCTCTGGTCTTGTGGCGCTGCAGCCATCTTCTGCTTTCTGTCTTTTTTTCTCCTCTCTGTTAGTCCCGCCTATCCTTTCTGCTAGCACAGCCGATCAGGTTTTATTTATTGACCAATCAGAGCAACTTGACATACAGACCATCCCCCAGCACAGCCAAGTGCAGACCATCTCAAACACCTGCACTCAGGCCCATGGTCCTAATCATCTCTATGCGGACCTGCTGGGTAACGCCACAAAGAACCCAAGAAGGGCTCCCACAGGACATACAGAACATCCCACAGCAGTAATCCTTGTAAAATCAAAATAAAAAAATAAATCACATACTTCCAATATACAATAGCAGAGGCTATACATTACCTTTCCAAAAGGGAGGAAAGGGAGCATAGTGAGGGAGTACCAGACCAAAGCAAGACCAAAAAATAGGTGGGCAAAACATCTGTCTGATGTCAAAGCACTCTTCAGATCTCCAACTCCTTTCACTTATGTTGATGGCAATACACTTCTTTCTCTTGAGCTAGTTCCACATCCAGTTTGTAGCTTTCCTCAACAGGTATCCCATGGCTCTGTCATCTCCAACATTTTGGGGTCTCCAAGGCAATCCAGGCTTCATGGTCTCGGCTTCATGCAATGGCCTCTCTGGGCCTGTATGCAGGGACACACCTGCCACCCTCTTGGAACCATGCAACTTTCCTTAATTGCCGAGGGAATTTTTTCCTCAGAAAATAGTTTTCCCTTTATCAATCTCTAAGTATGTGGAGTGATTTCTCACTGGGAATGTACATATATTTTTTAAAACACAGTCACTGTTACTCATTTTTATTCCAGTTGACTCAAGGGCATTAGGACTCCAAAGTGTTCAGGGAGAAGTCTTAACTTGTAACTCAATGGAATGTTTGCTGTGCCTCCTTGGCAGAAGCATTTTTTCTCTGGCACCAGAACTTTGAGGCCTGAAGAGCACACAGGGTTTTGGGAAGGGGGAGGAATTGTTTTTCCACATGAGTTACTTGGGATGATAGTGCTGCACAATTTCATACTCCTTGGTTCCTGGACTGGGGAATCATGGCTATAGAAGTAGTAGTACCATATATTGGACGCTCATTCAAAGCATATACAGCCTTCTGGAGAACACTGCCCCAGCCAATCAGGTGCTTTAGCTGTTTCTTTAAAAGGCCATTTCACTATTCTATCAAGTCAGCTATTTCAGGATACTAAGAGACATGGTATAACCAGTGAATTCCGTAAGCATGAGAAACTCCTGCTTTTCTTTAGCTGCTTTATCTGGTTAGAAGCAATGCTGTGTGGAATACCACAATGGTGAATAAGATACTCTGTTATGATAATTTTGGCAGAAAAATTATGTGCTGGGATGTCAACAACAAAACCAAAATAAATATCTATTCCAGTAAGAACAAAGTGGTGTCCCTTTCACAATAGAAGTGATTTAATGTAACCAATCAGCCACCAGGCCATGGCTGTTCACCTTGAGGAATGGTGCCATATCAGTGGCTCAGTGTCAGTCTCTGCAGCTGGCAGATTTGGCACTTAGATGTAGCCATATATACATCAGCTTTAGACAAATCACCAAAACCTCCATCTCTATGGACCATTGGCTAAAGACAGAAATAGCTTGAGACAGGATGACTGTTCAGAAAATGGGCCATCCTATATACCTCATTATCAAACTTTTCCTCTTCTAAAGTTACCATTTGATGAGAATTTACATGAGATGGAATTATCTGCCTTTGCTTATGAACATTGCCTGAATCCATCCCATTGTGACTTTCCTTCCCCAGTGTCCTTAACAGTTGTGCCAGAAAGGAGCTAAAATGCTGCAGCTGTCCACTCATTTGTGGTATCTGCACAGAATGGAGAGCCAGCTGTAAACCAGACCTTTGTTTTCTCTTTCTCACTTAGTCTATCATAGGGCACATCCCATAATCTAATAGGTGTAGATGCTTGAGAACAGAAAACATTTTAATGGGAGTAGGAATGATAGGAATTTAGGCAACTTCTTTGTGTAACTTGTTTGTGCCCTCATGACCTGCTCTGGCCAATTGCATTTATACCACTTTCATGTAATAATAGATTGCTGCTGTGTACATCCAACTTTACGGCTGGGTGGGTCAGATAATAAATACTTAGATCATAAGGAGCCATTCTGGCCAAATGGTAAATTGGTGGTCTATTGTTAAATGTTCACTTAACAGTAAGGCTCAATAAATGGCCAAGTGCTATCTCTCAAAGGAGGACAGCTGTCTCTCAAAATAGTTACCTCTTAAAAGGTGATAGTAAGGCCTTGCCCACAAATACCAGGGGTTTCCACTGAAATTTATCTAAGGGGTGTGGAAAGGCACAAAACAGCATACTTGTCTACCACTAACTCTCATGTACCATAGGGTCTACTAGATTGTATAGTCCAAGTGGTAGAACAACCAGCACAGCAGCTTGGACCTGTTCAAGAGTCCTTTTCTGTTCCAGACTCCATTAAAAACTAACAGCTTTCTGAGTCACTTGTAATATGGGCCTGGATAACATACCCAGGTCAGCAATATGATGCCTTTAAAATCTAAAGAGGCCAGGCGGTGGTGGCCCACACCTTTAATACCAGCACTCGGGAGGCAGAGAAAGGTGGATGGATCTCTGAGTTTGAGGCCAGTCTGGTCTACAAAGTGAGTTCCAGGACAAGCTCCAAAGCTATACAGAGAAACCCTGTCTCAAAAAAAAAAAAAAAAACAAAGCAAAGCAAAAAAAAAAGAACAAACAAACAAACAAACAAACAAAAACCCTAAATAAGCTCAAGGCTCAATAAGCATTGTGCTTCTTGGTGGTAGGGAGTCTGGGTGTAATAACTTATTTTTACCAAAGAAGGTACATCGCTGTGTATCCTAGACTACTGGACCCTAGGAATTTTCCTGAGGAAGGAGGCCCTTGAATTTTGGTTAGATTTATTTTACATCCTCTAATGAGCATGTGTTTTATCAACAAGCCAAAAATTGGTTGCTATATGCTGCTCACCTGGCCAATCAACATAATGTTACCAACATGGTGGACCAGTGTAATGCCTTGTGAAAAGGAAAGCAATAAAGATCCCTTTGATATAAATTATGACACAGGGCTGTATAATAGTACACCTTTGAGGTAAAACTGTAAAGGTATACTGCTAGCATTGCAAGCTAAAAGCAAATTGCTTCTTGTGGTTCTTATGGACAAGTATGGTGAAAAGGGTATTTGTTAGATCAATAGTTGTATACCATCCATGTATCAGGAAATGTGTCAATCTGACCAAGTAAGGACACCACATCTGGGATATCAGCTAACAATCAGTGTCACTACTTGATTAAGTTTCTTACAGTCAACTGTCACCTTCCATGATCCATCTGTCCTCTGTACAAGCCAGATAGGGGAGCTAAAGGGAGCTATGGTGGAGACCACTGCCTGGGATTAATTTAAGTCCTTAATGGTGGCATTGATTCCTATAATCTCTTCAGAGATTCAACTTTGTCCAAAGACTTTAAAAGAAACCAGCCATCATCATTATTTTTCCACAAATGTTCAAAGGTTTTATAAAGAGTCACTAAATTCCCTGCACCTCCCAACAAGTGAACTAGAAGCATCAAATGTCTCTAAGGTGAATGCTCAATAAGTTCTTTAAATAGTTTGCATCATGGGCTTTCAGTGCACTCCATACTACCACCAGAGTCTTTAGGGGAATGACGTAGATTCTATCCCATTAGAGAATCAGCTCCAGACATCATCAAACCCACTAGAAAAATTCATCTTTACCATTATGTTTTTCCAGAACCTCTCCTTGTCCCCAATGCTGTGATATGACAGGCATGACAAATACAAGAAGGTAAAAGCATGTAGCAGCCTTGCCATAGGAGACTTTGGGCAAAACTTTGACTTTACTTGGAGATAGATAGGAAATTATTGAAAGGTAATGAGGAGGAAAATGAAATGATTGAGCACCTTTCAAAGGCATTATAACAGGTGGAGAGGACAATTAATGGAAGAGGAGGGGACACTCTCATAACAGCCTTTGGACCATATCTAATGAGAGCATGTCCTCCGTCTTGAAGGGCAATTTCTAAATTCACTTGAGTTGAGGCATTTGATAGATCACAAAACATTAGCAAAATTTTGGGCAAGATTTGGAAAAGGAATGAAGGCAATAAAACATTCTTAAATAAGGAAGGATTTATAAATTTATTAAAATAATCTGAATTTTGAAATTATAAACATGTCCTGTCATTTATAGCTTTGGGATAATTACTATAATTTGGTTAATTTATTAAAACAGCTTAATAATATTGGCATTAAAATTTTTGTAAGAAGTCATATCTTATTTGGATTTTAATATGCATTTTCTAATTTAAAAGTTAATTTTGCTATTAAATATGAGTGATATTTAGTCTGAAGTAAAAATTTAGTATTATGTAATTTTTTTCAGTCTATCATAAAAGATCAAAAATATTCTCTGTGTTGGCTATATTTTTTATTTGAAGCTAAATCTTACTTCACTAATGTTTCTGCTCTTGAGGCTATTAGACCTGGGAGAATGGAGCTAAAAAAATGAGGCCAACTAAGGTCTGATGAAATAGTCAACTTTATTTAGAGCCTCAGACAATTTATAGCCTTAGGGTTATAAAAGGTCACATGAATAAAGTTCTCATGAGTTCAAGTTGCATATAATCAAAAGAACAAGCTGCACGAGGCAAAAATATCCTTTTCCAAAGAGGCATATAAACAAATAACAATAGCCAGTTGTAATGAATAATCTGAAGTCAACTCACTCTTACCTGCTACACATGGGAAGGGTGTGAAAGCACATTGCAAGAACAATTTTGTGATTTCGAAGAAACTGAGGTCACAAGACTCCTGTTTTGTTTTCTTGGAGTTTCCTCATGGGTTCAGCAATTAGACTCAATTAATTTCAAATCATTTGCACAGATGTAAAATTATGTCCACAGATATATTTATATATGGATTTTATTCAAGCATCAATTCATTAAAATCTGAAACCCACAAGGAAGAGCTATTGTAATGCACAAGTCAAAGGCTTTAAAAAGACAGTATAGCAAAAAGAAGAAAAAAGAATCCAAACATATGTACATTTTTAGATGCATATATTTAATTTTATGTGACTATGAACTAGGTTGTCATTTTTTTCCAACAGAAATTAGCATTTTAAAATACCTCAAAAGAAATATAATCTTCTCTAAATAACATTTATTTAAAATACCATATATTTATATTATTAAATATATTAAATATTATTATTTATTTACATGTATATTATAATTATTCAATATTATTATTTAACATAACAATATTAAACATTAAATATCATTTCAAGAAAAGGGTAGTAGATATAATTTGTTCACAAACATATATAGGTACAAAGAAACACAAAATATGTGACCTCCTGCCAATAAGCAAATCTCTCAAAGCATTAGGGTCCATGAGAGGGTGAAAAACCACCAGACACAAATGCAATCAACAAGAGCATTTACTTCTTGAAAGCAAAAATTCCAGCATGCAGAGGTCAATCCATCTGACAAAGTAGCAAAATGGCAAGCCTAGAGAAGCTCACAGGTTACCATCATAAGCATTTATTTATTGTATTTTGATTCATATGTGCCATTATACTTTGTACTTTTTCATTCCTCTGCCAGACTGTACTCTACCATGCTCCCTAGCTCCCTCTGGCAGTTAGTCCCTCCTTATGTATTTAAGTAATATATATATATTCTAGCTTTTATCTCTTCCTTAGGATTTGCTCTTCACCTCTCATGATACCATTTCTTATTTTATGACCCCCCCACAGAAGCACACACATGCATGCACACACACAAATTCATACACACATTCATATACACAGTTTAATATTTAGATTCCAAATGGAAAATGTGGTATTTGACTGAATCTGGATTACCACTTAACAAAAGCTTCATCATTTCCTGTGCTTGCTATTTGTTGCCCATGGAATGTAGGCTCCTGACTTTCATGAGGACTGAGGCAGAGGGTCGTCTTAGTTCATGTTACATTCCAAAGGGGTGCCTCCCAGTTCTTTAAGGAACTTATTCTTAGGATGAGATAGTAGCATTTTCATAGATTTCTAAAGGAAGAGAAAATTTTAACTACTGTAAGTCTATTACAGTCAATATTCTAAGTAGAAAAGAGCTAAGAACTGTATTCAATTAGAAACCTGCCTAAAGTTCAGTCAAGCTTAGAGGGACATCAAGAGTGTTTCAGGGGTACAAAGACTACTAAGAGCCAAATACTGGGAATTTTGCTATCAAACAGCCTCTCCTAGAAATGGCTGCACAACAAGACTGGGAGAAGAGTGATGTCAACAGACATGATAATGCATAAGGGAGAAAACTTTATGGCATCCCACCCCTAGACAAAGAACTACAGGGAACTAAAAGCAGCATGGGAGAGGACAAATCAGCCTCTCCCAGGGATGTGTACCTGTAGTCAGATTTCCCGTGTCCCTGCCTGCTGGTGGTCATCTCTCCCACTCACGTCCCCCAAATAAACATATAGAGGCTTATATTGATTATAACTGCATGGCCATGGCTTAAGTCTTTTGCTAGCTAGCTCTTACATCTTAAATTAGCTCATAACTATTAATCTATGTATCACCACATGTTCCGTGGATTTCCCTGCATCCCATTACATGTTGCTCCTTGGGCGCTCACTAGTGTCTCCTCCCCACTCCCCCCCCCACTTTTTTCATATCTCTTTCTTTGAATTTCCTGCCTGCCTCTAAACTGCCTTGCCATAGGCCAAACAGTTTTATTTATCAACCAATCAGAGCAACATATATTTACAGCATACAGAAAGACATTCCCCCATCACTTCCCCTTTTCTGTCTAGACAAAAGGAAGGTTTTAACTTTAACCTGAAATGATCACCAGTGGGCCAGGACATGGGAAATCTTCCGACTACAAATGGTGCCCAACGACTAGAGTTTCTTCCTGAAACCTGAGAATACTTAATAAGCGATTCTAAATGGAGCCAAAAGCAGGTTCCTGCTTCATGTCTCATGTGGGCCTCCAGATGCTGCAGCATTCAGGCTTGAGCACAGCGTGGTAGATTCCCACCATGGTACACAGAGGCATCTCGAAGCCGCATAGTATGCTGCATGTTGGATTTAGCTTTTACTAGTACAGACAGAAAGAAAAAAAGAGGTTTCTGGGCTATATGCTATTTTAATGGAGGCATAGACCCACTGTATCTGAGAGTCAATGGTACACATGGCCCAGAGCTGGAGGTAAATACCTCCACCATGTTGAAAAGCTGAAATCGGCAGTCAACACCCAATGTTGCTGCTTTTCATCCAGGCCATGCAGTTTAGCAGCGTAAAGTCTCTTCTGACCAGAAAAGGGTTAGAGATTCAGAATAAGCCATGTTAAGATGGGATAAACCCTAAACAGTTTACAACTTATGAAAAAAAAATCGACATAGGCTTAGAAGAGAGAGAAAAAAGAATATAGATAGTTTTATAAAGAAATAGAAAGTTTTAGAAAATAAAGTCTTTAAAGAGAAAGTAAAAGAAATATAAAAAATAAACCATGTAAAGATAGATATCACACAGAGAGTCTGGATTATGTTGTCTTTGAGATTTTTAACTGCAGAGAGATATTTGATTGTAAAAGCTGCTGAGTTAAATCAATATGTATATTTTAAAGGTATCTGGACTTCAAAGTTTATGTCTAAGGATATGTTGCTTTGTGCCAGGGACCAGCCTCAGCAGTCTTGAGGGTCTTGAAGAGCAGGGACATCTGGCAGGCACAAGAAGAGACTCAGACACACAAGTTGGTGCAAGCTGACGAATCTTGTCAGATCTGGAGATGTGCATCTTTTTCAACTTCTCCCAATCAGACTCAACCCCAGTCTTTTATTGTAATAATACAAGGAAATAGGGGATGAGAAAATTCACCAGGTGATTGGGTTCTTCACAATAATTTCAAACATTCTTTTTGGAAATCAGCAAAGTGTACGCCGTTCCCCTTGATTGCACATAGAAGTTCCCAGGAAGAAAGCCAAAGCATAGCAGCTTATTCTTTTGCAATTTAATAATTATCAGAACATTTGTAACATACAGAGGGAGGTATTTCCTTTGTAGGGAGCATGAGCTTCAGGACTACCTATTTGAGACCTAGTTGTGACATTTAACAGCTGTGTGACCTTCAGTAAATGACCTTTTCTTGTAAAGTGAAGAAAATGACAACTATCTTGAATGATTTGTAAGAAGGAACAAGATATTGTTGTAAAACTAACATAGAGGCCAGCATATAGAGACTGATATTCAATAACATCTCCCTCCTCATATCAAAGACCTATGTGCTAAGATTTAGATAAGAAAATAAATTACTTTTCTGATAGAAAAAAAGCCTACTCCTCTCAAATGCAAAAATTTATTCCATAAGCCAGAAAGTTTAGAGCAAAGTCTCTAGTTTTCAGTTTGGGAATTCCATTCCTTAGTATATCAGTGATCTGAACTGAATGTCCCAGACAGAGGTCCTCATTTCTCACATAGATATAATAATGGAAAAGGTTTACCCTCCCAGGGTGATTTTAGCATAACTGAGAAAAGAATCTATTTAAAGCACAGGAAATGAAAGCACTGATGTTATTGACTATGTGATGAGTAGTTGGTAAATCACATTCTGTGATATTGTGGGAGTCAGTGGGTAAGGAGACCAAAGACTCTCTTGAGAGATGTGGCCAGAGAAACTCTATGAAGGCAATTGAATTACTTCTTAGATTGGAAAAAGAAGATATATCATTGAAAGACATCAACGTCCCTATGGGAAAAGAAGACTTTATTATACCTCAGCAGGCTGTCTATAACAAGAAAAGTTTAATATGCTCTCAATATTAAATATTAGACAAATACTTGGTTGCAATATACTCAAGACATATGGAACAGCAACGTGATCATGGCAAACATGGTCTAATCTAGCATTTGAAATCAGGTTCTTTATCCACATTTAGAAATTGATCTTGAGATACAGCCATGTTGGAGTGATTGCCTAGCTTGCATGAAGCCCCAGGTTCAATCCTTAGAGCACATATATGTGAGAGCTCTCTCTCTCTCTCTCTCTCTCTCTCTCTCTCTCTCTCTCTCTCTCTCTCTCTCACACACACACACACACACACAATCACACAATGTGTATAACTAATTTTGTCATTTGCACATTTTATTATTACTGGCGTATGTGATCAGTAAGTTTTGAAAACTGCAAATATCACTTGACTATTGAACAAAATCTATCTAAAGATTATAAAATTTTCTTTATAAATTTATATGTAAGCCTGAAAAAAGATAAACCTGCCATCTAAGGAAAAAAGTCTGTTTAGAAATTCATGCTTTTACTACATTGTACAGGAATAGAGGATGAATGTCCCTGTATTGCTCTTGATTTTAATGCGATCACTGACTTTTTCTCAAATTAGTGTGTTGGCTGTGGCTTCCTGTATATTGTCTTTATAATGTTGACATATGTCCCCTATAATAAAGTAGTGTAGGATGTGGTTAAAAAGAAGAAATTCATGCTTTTAATCTCTGCATCATGTTGTAGGCAAGATAGACAATCCTTTAAATTTTTAATTGGTAGCCTCACTGGTGATGTGAGTAGCAGTCCAGTCATCCTTGTTCCACATCTAGCATCTTCCTATGAGTGAGTACATATCATATTTGTCTTTCTGAGTCTGGGTTACCTCACTCAGGATGTTTTTTTCTAGATCCATCCATTTGCCTGCAAACGCATGATGTCATAGTTTTTCTCTGCTGAGTAGTATTCCATTGTGTATATGTGCCACAATTTATTTATCCATTCTTCAGTTGAAGGGCATCTACGTTCTTTCAGGTTCTGGCTATTACAAACAATGCTGATATGAACATAGCTGAGCAAGTGCTCTTGTGGTATGATTGAGCATTTCTTGGGTATATGCCCAAGAGTGGTATAGCTGGATCTTGGGGGAGATTGATTCCCAATTTTCTAAGAAAGTGCCATATTGATTTCCAAAGTGATTGTACAAGCTTGCATTCCCACCAGCAGTGGAGGAGAGTTCCCCTAGTTCCACATCCCCTCCAGCATAAAGTGTCTTCAGTGTTTTTGATCTTAGCCACTCTGACAGGCATAAGGTGGAATCTCAGAGTTGTTTTGATTTGCATTTCCCTGATGATTAGGGATGTTGAGCAATTCCCCAAAAAAGACACGGAGAAATGGATGAGATCTATATGAACAGCCTGGTCATGAGTGGAAGCAATGAAGGGCGATGGTCGAGGGAAAGAGAGTGGGAGATCCTAGCTGGATCAAGAAAAGAGAGGGAGAACAAGGAATAGGAGACCATGGTAAATGAAGACCACATGAGAAGGGGAGGAAGCAGAGAGCTAGGGAGGCCCACGGAGATCCACAAAGATACCCCCACAAAAGACTGCTGGCAATGGTCGAGAGACGGCAGGAACTGACCTACTCTGGTGATGGGATGGCCAAACACCCTGATAGTTGTGCCATAAACCCCATCAAAGGACTGAGGAATCTGGATGCAGACATCCACAGCTGGGCCCCTGGTGGAGCACTGGGAGTCTAATTAGTGAGAAAGAGGAGGGTTTATATGAGCGAGGATTGTTGAAGCCAAGACTGGATAAAGCATAGAGACAAATAACCAAATGAATGGAAGCACATGAACTATGAACCAAAGGCTGAGGGGCCCCCAACTGGATCAGGCCCTCTGAATGGGTGAGACAGTCATTTGGCTTGATCTGTTTGGGAGGCAGCCGTGCAGTTGGTGCCGGGTCCTGGGCTCGTTGCATGAGTTGGCTGTTTGAATCCTGGGACTTATGCAGGGACGCTTGGCTCGGTCTGGAAGGGGGGACTGGACCTGCCTGGACTGAGTCTATCAGGTCGATCCAGATCCTCGGGGGAGACTTGATCTGGAGGAGGTGGGAATGGGGGGTGGGCTGGGGGGAGGGGGAGGAGGGTGAGAGGGGGAGAACAGGGGAATCTGTGGCTATTATGTGGAACTGAATGGTGTTGTAAAATAAAAAAAAATTAAAATAAAGATGAAATCTTAAAAAAATTTTTAATTGGAAACTAGGATTTGGAATCAAAGATGTGACCCACTCCCTCTAATGTCTTCTAGCTGATTTTTTTTGGCCCTGAATATGTTCATTCATGTATGTAGCATATTTTGCTAGATATGATTTTCCTCTTGCCAGACACTCTCCATTTCTCTTGGGAAATGATGAAGTAATAAGTGACATAACTTGTGTGCTTTGAAGGAACTCTGAGGCTTTGAAGTACAAACATAAAAAATGAGTACTCAACTGTCACTTAGAAGAAACACAGGGCAGTGAATACATTATTCAAGGAGGTGATATTTGAAGTGAAATTTGATGATCAGGTGGATATTATGATGGAGAGAAGCTGGAAAAGGCGGTACAAGCAGACGAAATCAGGATTTGCAAAACAATGGGTAATGCCCCTCCAGTTTCTGGGCAATCGTATATAAAGGAGAAAATGATGTAATTAAACTAAAACTTTTATAAAAACTAAAACATATTTAAAAACTGAAGATTAAAATTTGCATGGGGATTCAGAAGGAGGCAGACTTGTTTTAAATTAAGTAGACGTAGATGATGCCGGAGGGGACAATACAAAGGACTATGCACTTACTTACCAGGCCCTTAAAATGGTTCATAGCAGTGAAGTTATAAAACATCTTGTAGTTTGAATGCATGGATCTTGACACTGAAGACTGACCAATACTCTAGGGCTAAACACATGGCTATTATATTTATTTTACTTTTGAGCTACTGCCTCATTAAGTAGACTGGCCTTGAATTCACAGAGTTCTGCTTGCCTCTGACTCCGGAGTTCTGGAACTAATGGTGTATACCACCAAGCCCAGCCCATCTCTCCAGCTCCAAACTATTTACTTTTAGAAAACTATTCTTAGCATAGCACTAAGAAAGTTTTAAGGTAAGAATATAAACAAACTGAAGAATATACTTCTTCACATGTAAACAGTACTTCCTGGTTTTAATATGATTCCAGATTTGAGATGGTGAGGTGACTCATGAGATGTGGATACATTTTAATGAGTTCCAGTATTTAGTTAGCACTAAGGTATTCCCAGGTAATAAATACAGTCAGCATCTGTCAAGTACACATTTTCTTTTATCTGGATCTCCACATGCATGTTTGATTTTCATCAATGAGATTTAAGGTGTGTAGATCACCTTGACACAGTAGAGGATGTACATTTTAGCAATCCTATTACAGCTTTAGACCATAGGGACCCAATCTCATTGCCAGCTTAAAGCTTTCCTAACTCAGTACTACCCATGATAGAAACTCCACTTCTCATTTTATTTAGCTTCTATTCTTCAAAAGAAGATGTATTGGCATGTCTAATAAGCCCCCATCAAATAAAGTTAATGTCAAATTATTTCTTGTAATTTTACCCCTGTGATCTAAAGTAAATATATTCAAAGAGTACACCCTTAAAATAGTCAATAATTTCCCCCAACAGATATATATATAGGCAGGGGAAAGACAGACTATCATTGTTACAAGGCAGATGTGTACTATGATAGCATGTTCTTTAAACACATTTATTTTATGTGCCTACTTCACAAGCCTTTTTATGTTTTCTTATCAGTAGCACATTTTCACCACTAGAAATTATCACTTCTATCTTTTAAAAGTTACTAGAACTTAAGCTGGGCGGTGGTGGCACACGCCTTTAATCCCAGCACTCAGGAGGCAGAGCCAGGCGGATCTCTGTGAGTTCGAGGCCTGCCTGGGCTACCAAGTGAGTTCCAGGAAAGGCGCAAAGCTACACAGAGAAACCCTGTCTCGAAAAACCAAAAAAAAAAAAAAAAAAAAAAAAAAAAAAAAATTACTAGAACTATTTAGATGTGTTTAATTTTTATAAGCATACTCAATGTCTATAAAATTAATATCAATTTGAAATTTTAAAACCAGTCTCCTAAAATAACTTTTCATCTTGAGGGTCATCATTATTTACTTATACATTATTACAACATCTTTTAGTAGAGGAGATGTTAATGAGGTGCTTGCAACATGAACCACTTGTTGGTATTGCAGGGAGTAGTAGGTAATATATTAAGGTAGATTTTTGTACAATAACTACTGATTTTATTATAATTCAGTTTTCCTATTCTTCTCAACAAAGTCATCCTTTGTCATATACCATTACATTTTCAATGACAGAAACAGTCACTGAAGTGCCCAGTATGTTGGTGATTCTTGCTGAGCTGTAGAGTTAGTTATAGCATAGCTATGGCAGAATTGGTTTTAATTGACACTGATCTGCACTCATTAATGAAAACACAAGGCATTTTCATTGGCACAGGGCACAATATTGTTCTTTTATTGCTCAGTAGCCACTAACTATGTCATAAGCCGTTGTTACTCCCCTTAAATTACTGCTTATGTGTCACAGGTAATGACGCTAACAGCCACATGGCTCAGGAGTCAGTTACGCTGAAATCACCCTTTAGGAGGTTCTTGATATTTTAATAGGTATAGCTTTATGACTAGGATTCATAAACTTCTGAGGCATGTTCCTTGAGACACAGCAATAAAACTTTATAGAAAATCAGATTGTCATGTAGGGCAGCCACTGAATTCTTGAAGAAGTAAATAGTTTCTCGTGTTTCTGGGTGTGGATACAAACTGCTTTGTTTTGGATATTCTGAGCATACTCAGTCTGCTGAAGCAGTCAGTGATGTTTTGTCATGTCTGATACAACAGAAGTTTCAGAGGATATCATCTTACTTAACTTTGGAATCTCTTGTGGCCCAAACAAGGCTACAAAGAGAAAGAATTGGTGAAAATGAGCACACCTGCTTCCTTGACATCCTTAATCAAAACATGTTTTCTATTAGCTTCCTGCAAGATGGTGCAGTTTAATACACTACTCAAAAAGAGAAGATGTATG
Source organism: Peromyscus leucopus (assembly GCF_004664715.2). NCBI lineage: Eukaryota > Metazoa > Chordata > Mammalia > Rodentia > Cricetidae > Peromyscus > Peromyscus leucopus. The sequence continues at coordinate 38,797,782 of NC_051064.1, forward strand.
GACTCCCATTTAGCATATTCATTTAAAACCTGCCAAAGGGAAGATGTCCCCAACATTCACCTACAGGTCAATAAAGATAAGGTCTCAGATTCTTGTATCATATCCTTTCTACTTATCCATTTAATCAAAGACTGGAGGACCACTGTATTCCCCTCTAATCATGTTGCTACTTGCAGCTTAATTTGGACCTTGAATCCTTTAATCCCCTTCCAACTTATCTCTAATTATAGCCTATTAATTGTTGATCTCCCCACATTATGTATCACTGCCTACTTGCCACAAAAAGCTTCCTTTCATGAATCCTAGGATATTCTTTAAACAAACCACATGGCTATAGAACCTCCTTTGGAGAAAAGGCAGAATATCCCAGCTTTCAACTTAGTACTCACTGGTTTCTTCAACCTATATAATGAATAGAATTTAGAATAGTGAGTCAGCACATTTTTGTTTCTTTGTTTGTTTGCATTCCCCAGCAATATCATGGTTTTAAACTCATTCTGATTGGGTAAGAAGAAGTGTATCTCATGGGATTCATTATGACAACAGCCACCAGAGACAAAGTAATTGTTCTCTTCCCAACTGGTGAGAATGAGCCAGTAAATCTTTTGAGAAAATCCAGTAAACTTCTTTTCTTCCAGACCTTGCCTTGATATTCACGTTGAAAGAGTTTACCTATTTCCCTATTTAAAAACATATTTCCAGTTGCCATCTTCAGATCCAATTCCAATTCTGCATTTTGTCAATTTCCTAGGAGCTTCATCCGTGTACCGCAGTCACTCAGGCATCCATTTCTCATCAGAATCTTCCCCCAACACTATTCAGGTCAATTTCCTGTAACTCAAGGATTTGACTGCAGGGTCTGAAAGCCAAGCATACTTTTGAAACCGTTCTCTAGCATCACTGCTTTGATTAAGAGTGTGATCACACTAGCAATCACATTCAGACAGGCTTTGACATAAAATACTTAAATCTTCAAAGCTCTGGTATCTACAATCAACTCTGGTGAATAATGTTTGTTATAAAACAACTAAATTTGCACTGAACATGCACAATCTTTTTGTCAACATCAACTAAAAATATAGCTACCGACATATAATTGAGCATTATTTATATAATTAATCTATAGATACTTAAAGTGTTATAAGATGATATGCCAGTTATACACAAATACTATACTAGCTTTGTATGGGATTTGTGAATCCATGGATTTTGGTGTTTATCTGTGTTTGTGTATTTGTGGAAGAGGAGTATTCCAGAACACATCACAGTGGACACAGAGAGAAGTGGATTATGTTTTCTGAAGATGGAAGGAGGAAAGAAGATGTTCCATGGAGGAGGCACAGCATTTTCTCTTTACCGTCTTCTAAGCTGAGCAGTCATCCAAGGGCACAGCTGTATGTAAAAGAGGAGGCTTCTATCGGTATCCACATCTGCTTGATTATTTATGGTTGCCACAGATATGAGAACAGACGTATAGGTTACCTTGACACATGGGACTTACAACCTCTGCTTCCCATAAACACTCTATATCATAAATAATATGTATAAGTAATACCTCTAGACCAAATCACAGTTCCTCACATAAAGGCAGATGTTCTGCTCTGTAAAACAAATGAAAAGGGAAAATATTCCTTATTTATGTCACATTTTATTTCCTGGGAAAAAAGTCTTATGAGAATCTAAGGGCTTTTGGAAGAAGTTCTGATGTGTAAGCTTAATGATAGCTCTTCATTCACAAAAGTTTTATATTTTAATTATAGCTTAAATATATCTTTCACAGACTTAGGTACATGAGGCTTGGTTTTCAGCTGATGAGCTTTGGGGAAAACATTTCTGAGCTAAATGCATTTCATGCAGTAATTGTGTGTTGGATCACAAAAGTAAGAATATAAGTGATCATACTCTACCTTTGCAGATTTGTAACATGGATGATAGAAATCTCAAGCCTCAGCCAGGCACCGTTCAGACCTGAAGCTGGATTTTCTGTAAAGATATTAAAACTTCAAGCCTTCACACGTCTCAGTTCTTTTTCTTTTAAAACTTTTGAAATCTTCGAACATGAGTACTGTATTTGCATTATTTCTATGCTTACTCTCCCTTGTCCAACACCTTATGTGACCTCCCACCCCTTCTCAAATTTATGATCTGTTTTTTAATTATTGTTACACACACACACACACACACACACACACACACACACACAGAGAGAGAGAGAGAGAGAGAGAGAGAGAGAGAGAGAGAGAGAGAGAGAGAGAGAGAGATGGATATATAAATATAATCTGCTAGGTCCATTTAATGTTGTTCACATGATATGTGCTTAGGGCTGACTACTTGGGATTGGCTAACCTATCAGCAGTTTTACCCATTGGGTAAATTAATACTCTCTCTCAAAAGTCCTTATCAGTCTGAGCTCCTTTATGAAGCCTTATTGTGACAGAGCAAAAGTTCCTCTATCCTTTCTCAGCTGGAGCCATCTTTGGTTTAACTTGAATCTGACCCCTCTTTTTCTATCCCCACTGTGAGAAATCCCTTGGGAAAGTATTCAACCCTGTTATAGAAACTTGCAGTCAAAGTGCCCTAGCTAACTGCATATTTTTGGCTTCTCTTAAACTACTTGCTTGCTTTATCTCCTGCCAACCAGGATCTAGTTTTTCTGTGTTCTTTGACTTTCAAAGCTCCCTGTAAAATGCATTTGAGGCTACTCTGTGAGAAGTGTTTCTTCCAGGAAGTCACTGCCAAGTGTAATACAGACTGTCCCTTCAGACTTTAGTCCTGCTGAATGGTCTTTGGTTCTCTACCCTGCAATATTGTGGAAGTTCCCCATCCAAGCTGGCATGTCAATTGGTATTGTCATTGTTCTGGTGTCATGTAGGCAGCCATATTGGCTCTTAATATTACAACTTTAGCTTTGGGTGTCAGTCTCCCAGTATTGTTGTAGCATTGCAGTTTGAGTGTTGAGGCAGATGTAAGTGTGACAGCTTCAAGATTAGCAGAACTCTCCACTGGTACTATTATTCTCTGTTCTGAGCTTGTTAGAACCCACATACTTGTAAGACTTTAAGAGCTTTACTACAGAGACCTTCATGGATGTCCTCTGAAGACCTTCTCCAGTTGGGCCTGGAGTTCACTCTCAGTCTCTGACATCTGCATCCCTTCACTTTTTGCAGTCTTAGCTCTTTTTAGTTCTTTGCTTCCTGTATCCTCAGCTCTCCACCACCTCTTGTCTAGTGAACACTTCTGTAGCTCCTCTAGTCTCAGTTCTCCCTAGTCTCTCTTTCTGGCTTCTTTCTGACACTTGAGTTGCTTTCTAGCTGCTGTTGCTGTGTATGCCTGGTTCTGACAACCTAAGGAGTGGATATTACTCCTTTATCTGTCTCTTCCATGGATGAAGACCATAGCAGACAATGGAATACCTGGATGATGTCTTACTGGAGCCTTGACAGCAAGCAGCACTAGCAATACCAGAAGAGTAAGAGGAGGGCTATTGATGTAGCCAGGTACATACCCACACAGGGCTCTTTGTCTACTGACCAAAATCTTTTGCTTGGACATTCAGTCTTTTCGGGAAGACTTTACCTGTTATTTATTTATTTATTTATTTATTTATTTATTTATTTATTTATTCATTCATTCATTCATTCATTCATTCACTCATTCATTCATTTATTCACTTATTTTAGCAGTCAGGGGCAATGATGATCATCCTCCCTAATTACTTTCAGGACAACTACATAGGTATTAAGAGGCACTGTGGGATTATAGAGAATTTCTGTAGTTAGGGTGATCTAAAGATCATCTGCCATCCTCATATCAGAATTGAGGGTTCTTTGAAGCCACTATAAGGTGTCAGGAGTTTGCCTTGACTGAACAACCTACCCCACAGCAGCACCCATGCCTTCATCAGCAGGTGTTATTTGTAGCGCTTCCTGTGATTGGAATGAATCCCTTCTCAGAGTCTGAGGCTGGCATAAACTTTCCTTTCAGTGTCACTGGGTAGATCAAAAATTCTCTGAACAACTGTGATGTTTAATCCTTATTATCAACTTAACAAAACCATGCTTCTGGGTGTGCCTATGATGGTGTTTACAGAAAGGTTTGCATGAGGAGATCTGGGCTGCACCATCCAATGGACTCTGGTCCTGGACTAAATTACCAGGAAAATGTGAGTTACTGGTACTCTGGGCTGCCTGACAGTTGTCAATCAAGCAACTGACCTCCTACATCTGAATGTTTCAGTCACTTAAAAGAATTTTAAAAAATTAAATGTCTTCTTATAACAAGATCTTAATAATGCTTAACCTCTATGCCAATGTCCTTAGGAAGGATTTAATCCTGTTGATTTGTGTAAGACTGGTGAAATTGTTAGACAGGGATTCAGTTAGTATATACAGCTTTCTAAAATAGGAGGTATTCTTATCCAGGGACATTTCAAATTGCAGAATATATATTTGTAAGTCATTTGCTTATTCCTTTCCTGGGATAACTTATGTATAAAAAAAACCAGAGATTATTTATAGAATGCAGGTCTCAAACTAAAGAAACAAGTGGTTTTCAAAAATTTAAATTTTAGTTTCAATTTTTCTGGATGAAAGGCCAAAATACTTTTTTATTTTTATAATAAGTGATAACACTAGGAAATTATAAAAATGATCTTCAAAAGATATGCACTTTATAGAGGAAGAAAAATGTATCATAGATATAGTTGCTTTCATTAACTGAAATTATATTACCTTTTGGACTTTGTTGCATTCATAACAATTTAATCAGCTTTATGAAAGTTTAATTTATTATTAATTATTAATTTTATTGTTTTGCAACAAACTTAATTTTCTTAGTTAGGGTTCTCACATGATAAAATGCCATGATCAAGAGCAAATAGGAAAGGAAAGGGATGGTTTCATTTTACAACTCTGAGGTCACACTCCATCCCTGAAGGAAGTCAGTAAAGAAACTTGGGGCAGGAACCTGGAGACATGAGCTGATACCTAGGCTGTGGAGAAATGCTGCTTATTGGATTGCTTCTGGGGGCTTGCTCAGCCTGCTTCCTCATGCACTCCAGTACCACCTGCCCAGGAATGGCACCACCCAAAACATGCTAGATTTGCCTATGGAGTCAGTCTCATGGAGGCAATACATCAGTTCAGAGTTCCTCTTCTCAAGTGATTCTGGCTCTGACTTGCCAGGTCACGTAACTATTTTATCATATGTATACATGCTTTAATATTCATTTTCCAAAAGTAAGCTCCTAGTTTTATATGCTAGTGGAAGCAAAAGCCCTTGATCCACCTGAGCAAAATTATTTGTCTTCGTGTAGACCATTCAAGATTCTACTTTGGAATCCAATTTAAGAAAGATTATAGGACAGTGTTTGAATTATTTTATCAAAGAGGAAATTAAAGGTTGGATGGCCTGAAAAGCAATATTCGTTTAAATAGTTGAGATCTAGGGCAGCAGAATGACTCAGCAGGTAATGGTGCTGGCTGCCAAACATGAGGACCTGGGTTTAATGTTTGGAATCCACATGGTAGAAGGAAAAAGCCAACTCTCTAAAGCTGCCCCTGACCTTTACAGTCATGCCTATGTACCTGTGTATGTGCATGCTATGTGTGTGTACATGTGCTCACATGCACCTATATGAATAAATAAACAAATGCAGCAAGAACTTAGACAAGTAGTTGAAGCATATATGTTTTATATATAGGTTTTGTCAAGAAAGAAAGCATGGGTTTTGTTGAAAGCAGAATTTTTTTTTTTTGGTGTGTTTAAAACAGATACACATCTCAGGATAGGGAAATCAAGGGGCTTGCAGCAACTATCAGGTATCAGTAGCACGTGAGCTGGAAATGAGAGGAATGCCTAGCTATTGGACTCTGGAGCATGAGAGTAACTGCCATGTTATGTTTAGACCTTTTTTGGGTAGCTTGCGGTTCAAGTATTAACAGGTGTGATATCATTTTGAAAGACAAGGAGAAGCCACAAAATACTCTGACTCCACTCTTCTCATTTTATATGAACTCCCACTGAATTTCTCTGCTGCTTAAAACCAACCAGAGATTGGACAATGGGCTGAGAGTGAGAGAATTCAGCCCTCAGTAAGATGTCTTTATCAAACTCCTCCCCTCAAGGCTCAGGGATCTATGGAAGAAGAGGAAGAAAGCTTATAAGAGTCAGAGGTGGTAGATGACCCCAATGAAACTGTCTTCCACCCACAAGAGGACTGATGCACACATGAACTGACAGAGGCTATGGCAGCTTTCACAGGGCCTACATAGGTTTAAACCAGATAAGATCCAGGGCCTGGGCAGAGGAGTGGACGCAAAACCCCAATCCTGACCAGGGCTGTTTACAATGAATACCTTCTGGGAAAGAGAAAAATCCTCACTCATTCATTAGTGCTCAGAGACATTTGCTCCTTCATGTCCTTTCTCCATCCTGCTTTTACCAGAGTGACAACAGAGTCCATTTAGCTGTGTCAGGAAAAACAGAATTTGAAGTGAAAACAATAAAACAATAAATTTATGTCCTTGATTTGATTGAGATAATAAGAGAATAAATTATAATATGTATTTATGCACTTACTATCCAAATATAATGAAATTATTACATTCATTTATACTATAAAATACAAACTTTTGAAAGAAAAATTCAATAGATTTACTTGATACATCTCAAATGAAAGTTTAATCATGATCATAAAGTGAGAATGCAAATTCTCACTGATGGAGACATTTCCATTAAACTTTATTTCAGTATATTCAACAATTATTAATGAGTTGTTCATGATAATTGAGATCTAATCTAACCCATATATCTATCTATCTATCTATCTATCTATCTATATATATATATATCTATATATATATAATCTTTCTCATACACTCATATTTACACACCCTCACACACATTCACACACACTCATACACTTACACACACACGGTGGACAAATTTATTCAGGAGAAATCACAGGAAGAAAACAGTTTTATATGACACAAAGGAATATAACAATTTTCTGTAATATTTATTAATGAGTTGCTTTCCTTTGTCAGCTATTTTTTTTACCTTATTTTTGATGGATTTGTTTTCAGTATACTATCACCTTCAATATTACAAATACTATTACTGACATGTAACAAATGAATCTCCCTGAGAAGGGGAAACAGAATAGATTTCTTGGGTGGACTGGAAGTGGGTGGGGATTGGAACATAGGGACCAGGTCACGGGCTGGGATGGGAGAGAATACTGGGAGAGATGACTGAACCGGGCCGGGGAGAACATTTCAGGGGTGAAGTAGAAACCTAATACTATGGAAACTCCCAGGAATCTATGAGGGTAACCCTAGGTAGAACTCTTAGTAATGGAGGATATAAAATACCTATCTTCTGCAACCATGCATGGCTTTCAGTGGAGGGATTTGGACACCAAACCAGACACAAAACATTTGATCTACAATCTATCTAGCATGCAAGAAATGCTGGGGTAAAGGTAGAGCAGAACTTGTGGCAGTGGCCAAGAAGTGACTTGTCCAGCTTGAGACCCATGCCAAGAGAGGGAGCCCATGTATAACACTGCCTGGAGGGCCAGGAACCAGAGGTTGGATAGCCCAGAAACTTAAGGATAGAACCAAACACAACTGGAAAAAAAAATCCATGAAATGATTCTTAATGATACTCTGCTCTACTCATAGAGCAGAGCCTAACATAATCATCATCAGAGAGACTACATCCAGCAACTGATGGGAGCAGATGCGAAAGACTCACAGCTAAACATTAGGTGGAGCTTGGAAGAGGGGATGAAGGATTTCAGAAGTCAGAGGGGTTGACGTCTCCACAAGAAAACCCATAGAATCAACTATCCTTGGCTCATACAGGCTCATAAAGATTACCTGACAATAAGGAGCTTGCATAGGTCTGACCTAGGTCCTCTGCAAATTTGTTGTGGTTGTGTAGCTTGGTGTTCTTGTGGCACTCCTCCAAGTGGGAATAGGGGCTGTCAATGAGTCTTTTGCCTGACTTCTTGTATCCTTTTCCTCCTACTGGGTTGCCTCATCTAGCCTTAATGTGAGGGGAAGTGTCTAGTCTTATTGCAACTTGATATCCATGTTTGTTTGATATTCTGGGGAGGTCCACTCTTTTCTGAAGGGAATAGGAGGAGTACATTATTGAGATTTTTAGCAATTTTGACATCTTGGAAATGAATGAACCTCTGCCTATTCATTTTACTTTTTGCTACATACCTTATTCTCTGCTTTCTTCTCTTCACTTGAATTATTTATTCATTTTATTGTTTTGGTTTTGATTTTGACTTTGAAACAGGATTTCAATAAGTACCCAGGGGTACCCTTGAATTTATGATGACTCTCTTGGGTCAGCATCATCTCTGAGTTCTGGTATTAAATGCATGACTTACCATATCCAGATCTGTTCTTCTTTGACAGATGCTTACTGATAATTGAATCAGAAATTGTTCTAGTATGATGTTAACAAACTCTAGTAATCCTTGACTTAAACTTTGTCCTAGTAAGGATTATTATTGCTATGATGAAACACCATGACCAAACCAATTTGGTGAGAAAAGGGTATATTTGGCTTACACCTCCACATCACTATTTATCATAGAAAGAAGTACTTAAACAGGGTAGGAGCCTAAGGCAGGAGCTGATGCTGAGACTATGGAGGGGTGCTGCTTACTGAGCTTGCTCAACATTGTTTGCTCAGCCTGCTTTCTTATAGAACTGAAAACCACCAGCCCAGGAATGGCACCACCTGCAATGGGCTGGGCACTCCCGCATCAATCATTAATTAAGAAAATTAGTTTTTCTACAGACTTGCCTCCAGCCAGATCTTATAAAGGCATTTTCTTAATTGAGGTTAGTTCTTTTCAGATGACTTTAGCTTGTGACTTTAACTATCCAGGATAAGGTTTTTCTGTGTGAAGAATTGGGGAAGGCAAATATATAGTATAATGAAACATGGATGCTTGAACCACACAGAGTTGGGGACAGGGTTGTGGTGGTTAGACCAATATATAGTGAGACCCGAACGTTTCTTTGGTTTTCAGGGAGAGATATTACATAGAATAACTATTACCTAATCATCTATTATTTATTATCTGATAGATCCCGTAGAGAGTTCCAGGCTGTGATCAGTGTGCAAAGAGTACAGCACGCACGCAAGGAGAGAGAAAATGAGCTTGTTGAAAGAGCTGTCTCAATTTTTCTCATTCTATTGTCTGACTCTAAAGTTAGGGCTTATCACTGAATGTTTGTCCTGTGCTGCATCCCTTGAAATGCATGGCAATATTTTAAAAGCATTTTTGGGTGTCTAAAGTATGTGCTGTTACAAATCTTAAATCCACAATAAACCAATTCTTTGGTAGTTGGCTAATCATGGTTGTTCCATTTTGCAAAAAGTCAGAGTAAATCATATGATCCTAAGACAGTTCTTATCTAACTGTTGGTCTCATTTTCTACAAGCACAGGCGGTTGGATGGATGGTATTCTTATGTTTCAATAACTTCTAAGTTTGATGGCTCTAGCATATACTTTTCCTTCTAATTACAACACCAAGTTTCATGGATTATCAACTATTTATATTAAAAAGAAAACAATTTATGGAATGTATATATATATATATATATTTGGATGACATGTAGTATTGTTCTCTGGGTATGCAGTTAAGTAGACAATCTAAAGTCCAGGCTGTACAGATCCACTTGCACAGTGTCATCTGGACGTTGTCTGTGAGCTACATCAATATACATACTAGTGCTATTCTAAAATGAAATTCAAATTAGCCTTATTGATTTAGTATTTTTTCATTCTTTAAAACCCATAACACCAATTATTAACAATTATGTTGCAAGCAGGGCACCATCTAATTCAATTCAGAAACACTACTAAAGGATACAATTATCAGTTTTATAGAAAAACCAAAGTCTTGCGGCGGTGGGCACGCTTAATCCAGCACTCGGAGCAAGCAGCAGATCTCTGTGAGTCGAGCAGCTGGTACAAGTGAGTTCAGAAAGCGCAAAGCTACACAGAGAAACCCTGTCTCGAAAAAAAAAAAAAAAAAAAAAAAAAAAAAAAAAAAAAAAATCGAAAAGTTCAGATACTTCACCTGAAATTACCAACACAGGCTGTAAAGCAGCCAGTCTTATTCCAGTATCCACACTTTGCCCCATGCCCTGGTCTGCCTCTGAGGAAGGAGAGAGGGCAGAGCAAACATTTTTGATGACAATCAATTGCAATCATGAAGCACATGAGGAATTTTTAGATTGTGATGACTCAGAGTTACTTCTAAGAAATTAAGCCTGATGAATAATTAAAACATTAATTTTCCTTCTCTGTGTATTAGTATCAGTGATTGGAAGCTGCCTTTGTACTTTTTGAAATCGGTATTTATTATTTTACTAAATATCTTGTTCTCTGTAAAAATACATCTGCTTTTTTTCTCTTTATAGAGTTTTGGGTATATATCTGACTCTACCTTTAAAAAAACGTAGGAGGCTTGAGTGGCACCTTAAATATAACCATCTGGTGACTGATTTTCTGGAATCCATTTATAGAATCAATTTAGAGCTGAGCACACTATAATTTTGAAGTGTTTTCATTCCTGGAAAATGATAATTTTATTTTCGATATTTATGCATGAAATGGTTTATGATTGTGTGGTTCCATTAGTAAATGTACTCCTTCCATCTCTCCAACATTTATCACAAGTAAATATGTCTGTCATCTTGGCTTTCCTTTTATTCAATAATTATGATGATTGCTATTGATTTTATTAATGCATCAGCATTCTAATTTAATGTTCAGAAAATTACATTTGAAATTTAAGTGGTTAACATAGAGAAATACTTTGAGGTCCACTTATTAGAGCATTGTGCACTTACTAAGATACAGTTTAGTTTTATATAATGCTTCAAACCTTTGTAAATAAGGTAAGCAAATTAATTCAGGCCAAGGTAGAAGCTTCACTTTATTATGAGCCAATCTTACTCTTTACAGCTTTCAGATTTCTGTGTCCAGATCCAATCATTGATCCAATGCTCATTTCTCGATTCCAGCACTAAACCTGTTACAATGGTGCTTCTTGACTGCTTGATAGATTTTCTTCTCTCTGTTCCATATTAAAGTCTAGGCTCTTGGTCCTGTTTCCACTCATTTCATATATCCACACTATTTTAAAATAACAGAGGTGTTAAGGTTCTGATAAATCAGTGTCCTACAAAGTAATGCTGTATTTTAACACATAACTCTTAAGAAAGAAAGTCATCTTTAGGAGCAAATTTATGTCTTACATTAGCTAGCCTTAGAAATAATAGCTTCAGACATTTCTACATATCTTTACTATGTAGCTGATGATCATGTATGATTATTCCTGAAAGAGACCATCATACAATAAGAGCTTTGGTGATGTCAAGCAGTTGTAGATGTCATGTAGGTGACTCAGATATATCTTGTACACAACATTTAAGAGACACGAAAGTAGTCACTAATAATGATACAACATATTTCACTGCCAGAGATAGGCATGAACATGAATATGAACATCGTATTAGATATTCTGACCAGCATATAACTAACATCGTTGAATATTTTTTCTCCAACTTCCATATGGCATCATTATCAAAACCCTCACTACATAGACAATACTCCTAATATGTAAATATTTCATAATTCTTTATAGATTAAACATAATTCCCATCTCTTCATCAATTTTACAGTTAAAACTGAACCCATGCACTCAGGATCTTAAGTAAGCATGATGGCTAAGGTAAATTGTGTTAAATCTTTACATGGAACATGGTAAGAGTAAGTCCCAGGAACTCAAAGCAGCACAGGAGATGGTAACTATGTAAAGAAACCAGCAGTTGATTATCTTGTCACCATCATTCAGTCATTGTCTGACTGCATACACATAACAAAGAAGCACATTAAATACATAAAACTTTGAGTAACAGACGAATTAATTGAAAATAAATGCATGAAAAAGGAAACACTGTAGTGCCTTTGGGGTCAAGCATCAGTTAAAGAGCAGGCTTCACCTTGGAGGATGTGATAGCACATGGAATTGTAGCAGTTCAGGGAGGATGGAGGGCAGGCAGGCTCTAGGATATCAAATCAAGTGCACTTTTCTGAAAGAAGCTGATAGGAATGTGGGAGAAGTATTGGAAAGAGGTTGGTAAGATAGAAAAGCCAGGGCTCTAAGGGATCCTAAATTCAGAGATTGCATTTGCAGGAGGCTGGAATCAACAGGAGACATGATCAAATGCACCTGGGAAAACTTGTACAGTTTTCCAAACTGACTTACTCACTGTTCTCCACACATGGTTAGAGGAAAAGGAACCTAGACATTTCTTCCAAGAAAACTCCAGAGTACTTCTCCAAAGAAATTGACTTTTCTTACATGACTATATTTTGAAATCATGGCAGGTGGAGTGACCCACAGCCTGGTGGTCTCAGACTCACTTGTGGGAAGCTACTGTTCTAGCAATTTTAAGTGCTTAGGAAGTTCTCTAGTCATTAAGGAAATTCACATATTTAGAATTCTAAAAATTCTAATTGTAAGTGCACAGTAAAATCAACGTATGCCATTGTTACAAATTCTTATTTAAGATGTCTAAAATGAAATATTCTTAATTTTATAACCATAAAAGAATCATATAACCATTCCAAAATGGAATTCAACAATTTTGTTCAGGGAGAATGAGGAAGCCAATATTTTAACCTGATAAGGTCTCTGTTACAGTTATTTAACTTGAACTTTGGCACAAGAGAGGACACAGTAAAGATGTAAATAAATGGGTTCAGTTTTGTGGAGCATGAAAATCTTTGTTGCAAGAGAGGCAGCAGTTTAGTTTTTATTCCTTTGCCTGATGACCTTTCTGTATAGCAAATTCCATTTTAATGTTTAGGTGCACAGGAAAAGATCACTGGACATATGACACAGGGTGAAGAAGACTGGGCAGAGCTCTCCAGGTCCCGTTCCCATGGGGAAGTGTGTAGAGCCTCAGGAGCAGAGTAGGCTTTTCCCTTCTAGACCTCACCCCTCAGGCCCTGACTGCATATGAAGCCTTGCCAAAAGCCACACATGTTTACAAGGTGGTTTACATCCAGTAGCTAATAATTTAAAGTGTGTGTATACAAAGAGAGAATGCTCTCTCAGCCTGGACCAGAGCTATTTCTTCCTCTGTTCAATCCTGCCTTCCCCCTCTTCTCTTGATGATAATTGGAAGGATCCTTCAGGATCTTAGAGCTAGACTTAGGGGCCAACTTCGTGCCTGCATTTCAGACCATAATTCTGAAAGAGAGAGTTCAAGTCAACCTGACGGGAAACAGGAAATTGGATTGGTACAAAAAAAAGAGAATTCAGTGAGTAAAAGAGCAAGTAAAGGAAATTAAGTGATTAATAGTAAGGTCACAACAATTTAATATGAAGCTATTGATATAAAATAATGATATCCAAGAGCACAATGAAAATCTTTGAAGAATAAAGAGCAAAGACAACCGAACATGAAATAGCAGAAGATAGAAGGCACTGAAATATTCACTGTGCTCTACCCTCACTTGTCAAGGGAGGAAAACAGGTGTTCAACATTAACGTAGAAGGAAGACATAGCATATGTACACAATGGAATAGAATTTTGTCAAAAAGAAGAGTTCTATCATGTAAGAGCATGGATTAAAACTGAAATTTAGGTGACACAAAATTTATAATAAGCATAGAAAAACAAGAGCTGTATGATCTTACATATCAAATTTTGAATGATGTCATAGAAATTGAGAGCAGAGTTGTGTTGAACAGAGGTTGGAGTGCAGAGTAATAAGACTGATAGGTGGGTGCAACCAACTGAATCAGGCCCTCTGAATAGGTGAGACAGTTGATTGGCTTGATCTGTTTGGGAGGCATCTAGGCAGTGGTACCAGGTCCTGGGCTCGTTGCATGAGATAGCTGTTTGAAACCTGGTACTTATACAGGGACGCTTGGCTCAATCTGGGAGGAGGGGACTGGACCTGCCTGGACTGAGTCTATCAGGTCGATCTCAGTCCTCAGGGGTGGCCTTGATCTGGAGGTGGTGGGAATGGAGGGTGGGCTGGGGGGAAGGGGAGGGGGCAGGAAGGGGGAGAAGAAGGGAATCTGTGGCTGTTATGTAGAACTGAATAGTATTGTAAAATAAAAGGAAAAAAAAAAAGAGAGAACAAGGAATAGGAGACCATGGTAATGAAGACCACATGGGAACAGGAAGAAGCAAAGTGCTAGAGAGGTCCCCAGAAATCCACAAAGATACCTCTACAATAGACTACTGGCAATGGTCGAGAGAAAGCCTGAACTGACCTACTCTGGTTATGGGATGCCCAAACACCCTAATTGTCATGCTAGAAATGTCATCCAATGACTGAGGGAAGCAGATGCAGAGATCCACGGCCAGGCCCCAGGTGGAGCTCCAGGAGTAAAATTGCCGAGAAAGAGGAGGGATTATATGTACAAGAATTTTTGAGACCAAGAATGAAAAAGGCACAAGAATGAACAAATAGCCAAACGAATGGAAACACATGAACTATGAACCTATGGCTGAGGAGACCCCAACTGGATCAAGCCCCCTGGGTAAATGAGAGTTGATTAGCTTGAACTGTTTGGGAGGCACCCAGGCAATGGGACCAGGACCTGTCAATGCATGAGCTAGATGTTTGGAACCTGGGGCTTATACAGGGGCACTTTGCTCAGCCTGTGAGGAGGGGACTGAACCTGCCTGGACTGAATCTACCAGGTTGAACTGAATCACCAGAGGAGTCTTTGCCCTGGAGGAGATGAGAATAGCGGGTAGGCTGGGGGGAAGGCGGGGGGGGGGGGACGACGACGACAGCAAATCTGTGGCTGATATGTAAAATTTAATTAAATTATAATATAAAAATGTAAAAAAATTATAGAGAAAAAGATTTTGAATGTTTTCATTACAAGGAAAAGAGAAATGCCCAGGAGAAAAATAGACTTAATTTGTTTTAAACTTTGTGTATCATGTACATGTGTTAATACACATCATGGATATGCCTTTACTTTTTGAACTTTTATGTTTTTATGCATCCATTAAAATAAGTTAAAATGAGTTCTATATAGAATAAAAATCTGAAAAAGTGGTCCCAAGAAACCCTGATGTTTAATAGGCGTTTCAAGAAAGTGGAAAACGAAAGACATAAAAATCATGAAGAAATATTTTTATAAATGTAAATAGGACATAAATATCATTTCTGGAAGATATTTAGTTTTCAGTAACTTTTTAAAATCTCTTAAAGTTTCTTTTTGTAAGAAAATTTGCTTAGATATAAAATAAAATCTAATCACCTTTGGGCCTATTTAACTTAATCATTATCATCTTTCTGTTATCGAAATAGGTGCTTATTTCTTAAGTCTTATATATAATTCCTGTTCCGATTATGCATTTTGCAAACACATTTTTATCACTTTCTTTTACTGTCTCTTGATTCATAAACCCATCTATAAATCTCTTCCTACAGGTTTGTCAATGTGCATAATGGTAGTACGGTCATTGCTTTTGGAGAATATTTGAAATTATTTTTACATTTTTATGTAATAGTGTTATGATTTTAACTTGGTATTCTACCTAGAATTGAACTTGTGTATGGTATGGCTTGGAGACAAGATGGGCTTTGCAAATGGATGTAGCCAATTACTTGCGACCACGCTGCCAGTTATTCTGTAGTGACATTTTTGTCACAAACCAATGCTCAAACACAAATGAGTTTGCTTTTGTCCTCCTCATGCTGGACCATAAATATTTAAATATCGTTTATGCCACACACTCATGTCCTTGAACTTTTCCTTTTTCACTTATGTATATATATTTGTGTATATATCCATATCCATTTATAAAATATTTGGATATTTACACACACAAATACAAAATATTTTTAATATTCAAAACTCTGAGCCTTCCACCTTATTTCAATGGTTTCTTTGCCTATTTATTTAATTTCTGTCAATTTTGCATTTTGCATCTATTTTCTTCTGGAGAAATGTGCTACATATTTTGGCTATTTAATCCTAATATCTTGGTGTTATTTCTCATTTATGTGCCATATTTTGAAATCAAATTTTCTCATTTTTAGTGCTAATACATTGAACATCTTTCTATAAATTATAAAATTTAAAATGCTGTGGCTAAATCTACCTATTTTATCTTACTTTGCATTTCTTGAAATTGTTACCTCTATAATTAATTTAACTTTCTCATCCTTTACTTCTTTCTTCCTTTCTTTTTATATCCCTTCTCTTTTAAGAAACAAATTGTTCTTTAGAATAATGTGGGATTAGTAATTTTGATTTTGTCACATTTACATTTTAAGGGCAACTATTCAACATTTCATCACTTCACTTTATATTATGTTACATGAACTAAAAATTATTGGATGGGCTGGAGGGATGGTTCCACAGCAAAGGCAGTGGGTACTCTTATTAGAGAACTTGGTTCAATTCCCAGCACCAACATTGTGGCTCACATGTAGTATCTATAACTTGAGCACCAGAGGATCTGACATCCTCTTCTGGCATCTGTGAGCACTGTATACATTCAGGCCAAACACAGAAAATAAAATAATAAAAGTTACTGAACATTCTTTAAATAGTTAACAAGTATTCTGCATATTGTGACTATAATTTGCCTTTTGAGGGTATACATACATATATTTTTTTACTTTTCTTCATTTTCTGTGAGTTTTTTGATATTGTATTTTTATCTTAATATTATCAATCTGAATATTTCCAGATATTTGGTCAAATCTTGTGTTTCATCACTTGTCTGATTTAGTTTTGAAGACTGAAGAGTTCATAGTTGTTGCTTATTTTCTGTGCATTTTGGGCCAACATCTCATTGCCTCTTTTACAAATTACATGTTTTCTTCTGTTATTTTCATTGTTATTGATGTACGATCGTAGATCCTATTTCTTTATTTTTTACTAATTTATTAAAATTTACTTTATATACCAAGCACAGTTTTCCCTCCCCCTCTCCTCCTGTGCCATCCCTCACCTCCTTTCTACACCGCATCCACTCCTCAGAAAGGGAGTTCAACAAGGCATACCATATCGAGTTGAGGCAGGACTAAGCCCCTCCCCACTGCATCAAGGTTGAACAAGGCATCCCTTTACAAGGAATAGGTTCCAAAAGCCAATTCATATGCCAGGAACAGATCCTGGTCCCAATGCTAGAGGCCTCACAAACTACACAACTGTTACCCACGTGCAGAGGTCCTAGCTCAGTTACATGTAGGCTCAGAGTCCTTGAGCTCCCAAGAGCTTGGGTCAATAGTCTCTTTGGATTTCCCCATCATGATCTTGATCTCCCTGGCTCCTATAATCCTTCCCCTCTTTCTTCAGTAGGACTCCTGGAGCTTGTGACAATGCATAACTGTGGATCTCTGTGTCTGCTTCCACCAGTTACTTGATGAATGCTCTCTGATGACAGTTAGGACAGTCACCAATCTGATTACAGTAGATGGCCAGCCACTTCAGGCATCCTATCCACTATTGCTAGGAGTCTTAAGTGGGGGTCATCCTTGTGGATTTCTGGAATTTTCCCTGTCATCAGGTTTCTCCCTAACCCCAC
This sequence comes from Peromyscus leucopus, assembly GCF_004664715.2. NCBI lineage: Eukaryota > Metazoa > Chordata > Mammalia > Rodentia > Cricetidae > Peromyscus > Peromyscus leucopus. Next base: position 38,815,405 of record NC_051064.1, read on the forward strand.
AATGCCTCTCTCTATCAAGATATCTCATTCTTTCATTGCTCTTCTTCTCCATCCATCCCCCAATTCAACCATCACAATTCCTCATGTTCCCATCCCCATCACTTCCCCTCTACTCCCTCTCCTGCCCTCAGCTTACCCAGGATATCTCATCTATTTCCTCTTCCCAGAGCAATCCATGAATCTCTTTTAGGGTCCTTCTTGTTATCTAGTTTCTCTAGGGATGTGGATTGTAGCCTGGTTATCCTTTGTTTTACATTTACTATCCACTTATGAGTGAGTTCACATCATGTTTGTCTTTCTGGGTCTGAATTACTTCACTCAGGATAATTTTTTTTCTAGTTCCACCCCTGCAAATTCCATGATGTCATTGGTTTTTACTCTATTGTGTAAATGTACCACATTTTCTTCATCCATTCTTTGGCTAAAGGTCATCTAGGTTGTTTCCAAGTTCTGACTGCTATGAACATAGTTGAGCAAGTATCTTGTGGTATAATTGAGCATCCTTTGGGTATATGCCTGGAATGGTATGGCTGAGTCTTGAGGTAGATTGATTCCCAATTTTCTGTGAAACTCCCATATTGGTTTCCAGAGTGGCTGTACAATTTTACACTCACTCCAGCAGTGGAGGAGTGTTCCCCTTACTCCAATTGAAATGGACTTAACAGGTATCTATATAACATTTCATGCAAACACAAAATAATGTATTTTCTTCTTAGCACCTCATGGAACCTTCTTTAAAAATGACCACATACTCAGTCACAAAGCAAATCTCAACAGATACCAAAAAAAAAATTAACCTCCCTGTATATTATTGAATAACCATGGATTAAAGTTAGAATTCAACAACACAAATTTACAGAAAGCCTACAAACTCATGGAAGTTCAACAATGCTCAACTGAATCACCACTTCATCAAGGAAGAAATAAAGAAAATAAATTAAAAACTTTTTAGAATTCAATGAAAATGAATGCACAACATACTCAAACTTATGGGACACTATGAAAGCAGTGCTAAGAGAAAACTTCACAGCATTAAGAGCCCACATAAAAAATTTTGGAGAAATCTCACACTAATGACAGCATACTTGAAAGCTCTAGAACAAAAAGAAGCAAACTCACCTAGAGGAGTAGACAACAAAAAGTAATTCAAACTGAGGGCTGTAATCAATAAAATAGAAACAGAGAATAATACACATAATAAATGAAACAAAGAGTTGGTTCTTTGAGAAAATCAACAAAGTAGACAAACTCTTATCCAAACTAACCAAAAGGCAGAGAAAGAGTATCCAAATTAACAAAACCAGAAATGAAAAGGGGAACACAATAACAGACACTGAGAAAATCCAGAGACTCATTAGATCACACTTCAAAAAACCTGTACTCCACAAAATTAGAAAATTTAAAAGAAATGGACAATTTTCTGGATAGGTACCACATACTAAAATTAAATCAAGATCAGATAAACTATTTAAATATTTAAATGCCTATAACACCTAAGGAAATAGAAATGGTCATTAAAAGTCTCCCAATCAAAACAAAAAACCAAAAAACAAGAAACAACAGCAACAACAACATAAGCCAGATGATTTCAACACAGAATTTAAAAAAAAATCTTATTTCTTGAAATATAAATTCTAGAAAAAAATTATTTGCACATGTTTCTGATTTCCATACATACATACATCAAAGTTTTAGAATGAATCTTAGCCATGAATATTGGAAAACCTTCATTAGTGAGTTTTAGAAACTTGAAATGTTCCCCATAGGTGTAAGTGTTTGGAAACTTGTTCCACAGTGTTGGTGCTGTACTGGGACTACTTTTCTAGTGGAGGTGGGTCACTGGGAATAGGTCTTTTAAGGTTATAACCTAGCCATGCCCCTATTGCATTCTGTTTTCTGAGCTGCTGAAAAATGTGATCAGGCACCTCATGTTCCTGACAATTGGGCTGAACCTTTTAGCCACCATGTTTTCCCTACCATGAAGAATGGCATGTGCCCTATGATCTCTGCACTCTGAGCCTAAATAAATCTTCTTCTTTTAAATTATGTTTCTCAAGTATTTGGGCACAGTTAATATACGTTATATTGATAGAAGTATACAATATACTTTCTTATGCATGTGAAATAGAAGTAATATTACACACTGAAGAAATAATAACTGTTGGGGATATTTTTAACTTAAAGCTTATATTTATATTTAAATCCACATTGTTAAAAATGTATAACAGGTATCTGTTTCTCTCTCTTAAAAAAATTTAACTTGCTCTTCGAATGTGTTTCACAATAATTTAGCAAGCAGAAATATGTCATATTCAGTAAAAATAGATTTTATAATTGGTCATCAATGAAAAACTATAAGACAAGATTAAATATTATCTTTCCTTAGTGTACTAAATTCTTTGTATAGCTACATTTTATATGACTATAGTAAAAGAATTATATGTCAATTTTAGAGTTGAAAAAATGATTGCATGAATTAATTAAATATGAGAGGTTTTTAAATATGACTCACTTATCTACAACTTAGGTGTAATAGGATGGACATAAATATATAATTACAATGCCAAGTTTAGATTGAGAGACCACAGAGGCAAAAAAGAGGACCCCTAATGTAAACAACTATTTAAGAAAAGCATCCTCTAATATTGAATTTCTAGTCATGACAAACTAAAATAAAGTAAATGTACTCAAATTGAAAGAAAAAGTATAAGAATATTTATTGATGTTTGTAGCTCTCTCTCGGGGGAGGGGGTGAGAAGGTGGGGCATCAATGACACAGGCATTAGGAGTCTGTTGAAGGCAAATAATGAACTCCTTTATTCAATAACAGGGAAGGCCTTATATACCCTCCTCCCAGCACCCAGTCTGTGGCTGGTCATGATCAGGAACTCTGACAGTGATCAGGAACTTTGACAGTGACCAGGAACTCTGACAGCTCCTGCTTCTAGGCCCTCAGGCAGACTCCAGTTTGGCTCTTAAGGAGTATGTTATGTGCATGTCTTGGCAACTGGTCTGAGCCAGTTTCCTCAACTCTATGGGCCTGTCCAACTACATATCCACCCTTTTATTTTATTGCATGGGCACTCACCTGGAGTCAGAGTTCTTTGCTCCAGCCTTGTTGACCCTACCTCCAGTGGACTCAGCAACTGGACCATAGGCACCCATCTTTGACTATCAGCCCTCAAAGAATGTCCATCCCTGGGGAGGACATCCCAGGGTGAGGAGCGTCAGGCAGTAGCCTTTTGAATTTCAGAAAGCCAGGCATGCATAACCTCCTGTGGAGGGCTATGAGTTGGATGTCTAAGAGCCATTGACACCTATAGAGTCACCTTAGTGGCCGCCTATTGTTGTTGGATGTGCTGTAGGAGACACTTAAAAAGGAGAAAGATCAAAAGCACCACCCCGCCAATCAAAACATAAGTGAAATCCAGGAAGGATCAAACAGCTTCTTTATATCATGCCAAACTCTTTCAAAGAAATTAGAGTCAAAGACCATAACCTGTGCTCTTGTCTGATTTAATTGGAAAATTTCATGTGTTAGCTGTAATGGATAGTATAGAAAGTTTGCTGACCCTGGGCTCTTTATTTAGGTAGCTCCAGGCCTGCTAAACTAATGTTCCTTATCTCAAAAGGTGTCATACAAAATGAGGAAAAGCAAGGCTCTACAAGTCTTCAGCCTTTAGAGGGGCAATGAGAGCAAGAAAGGGAAGTATACACATTACCCATCTTGAGTGATTTTCTCCTTGGTAGAAGCAGGCTGATCTATGGCCAAGTGCATATCTCTTGCTGGGAGATATTGGAGTGGTGGCACTCTGAGGAAACACACAAGCATACCCTCTCCCATGCGTTAGCAGTGGGGCTGGTGGCTGCCATTGGAGAAAGATAAGATCTCTCTATCTCACCAGGGGCAAGGGCATGTTCCTGGACATTAGACAGACACCTAGTCCTGGTAGGCCAGGCTGAGCCCCTTGTAGGGCCTTGAGGGCCAGGTCTGAGACCTGTTGAAAATAGGCATTCAAACCAATCTGCTCCTGGTACACAGAATGGACATATTCCCCATGCTCTGTGAGCATATCACAGGTCACTGGGATGTTAAGCAAGATGTTTGTCCAGGCTTGGGATTCTGCCTGATCATCATTGACTGACCTCCAGCTGAGAAAGACTACAGGCTTCAACACAGCTTTAAGCAAATGGTATCAAAGGAAGTATGTTTGTAAGCACATCAACCATTGAACAAGGACCTGCTAAAAGTAGGGGGAATCAGAACCTGACTCATTGGCTGCTTTCCAGATGATGGGGAGATCAGCTATGAGGGTGGGAATCCAGGGCTGGGCATCAGCATTTGCCCATATTGACTGGGAAGGCTTCTATGGGCCTACAGACTGACAGTGGCACAGGATGTGAGGGTTGTAAGACACCTGGCACTGTGGGAGAGTAGCCACCTTGCTGTGGGATGTTCTGTATGTCAAATTGCTCTGATTGGTCAGTAAATAAAACACTGATTGGCCAGTGGCCAGGCAGGAAGTATAGGGAGGACTAACCGAGAGGAGAATTAAGGGAGCAGGAGGGGAAAGAGAGACTCTGCAAGCCGCAGCCATGACAAGCAGCATGTGAAGATGCTGGTAAACTAAGAGCCATGTGGCAAGGTATAGATTGATAGAAATGGATTAATTTAAGATGTAAGAACTAGATAGCTAGAAGCCTGAGCCATTAGGCCAAACAGTTTAAATAATTTAAGCTCTGTGTATTTATTTTATAAGTGGGCTGTTGGACTGCCAGGACTTGGCAGGAGCTGGAGAGAAATTCTCCAGCCACACCACCTCCTGAGGCAGGATGGTATTAGGGTAGATTGCCCCAAGAATATTGTGGCAGAGTTGTAGCTGCCAGCAGTGGTGGTGAAGAGCAGGTAACAGTACATGACTCAACGAGAGGGGCTTTCTCTGACAGATTTTGTGGGCAGAAATTGACAGCTACATTCTCCTTGGTAGATTTTGGGGGCCCATACAACTATGTTCACCCTGTCAGATTTTGCAGGACCCAAAGTGACTGCTACATTCTCTTTTACAGATTTTGTAGGGCCCAAACTGACAGATTTCCCAGAGCCCAAACTGACATGTTCTCCTTGACAGATTTTTTGGGCCTAAACTGACAGATTTTGTGGGCCCAAATTTTCTGTCTCCTCATCATCAGATATCGTAGAGATATCTGACAGGTAAGTGGGGGGTGATGAAAAGATTACTCATCTTTTCAACGGGATGAAAATTTGTATCGGACCCTTATGTCCTGTGCTTATTGGGGGATTTTTGTGGCTTTTTATGCCCACACATATGCCCACACAGTGTTTCCAGACTAGGGATGGTGATCAGGAACCAAGCCTTGGTTCCACCTCCTGGGGGTGTCAATCCTTATGTGGAGGTGGTGGACGAACCGAAATGGAAAAAAAAAAAAAGTGCCTTCCTAACTAGACACATGACAGACACCACAAAAGAAGGAAAGGAGTCGGGGGTCCCAATGCTTACTTGCCAAAGGGACTGAAAGAACACAACAGTGAGGGGTCTTCTCACCAAAACACACTGTCTTGGGGGCTCAGTGTGAAGAGAGGGAGCCGATTAGAACCTGTGCTGGGAGAAACGAAGTAACAGAAGTCCCATGTTCAAGCACCAGATGTAGCTTGGATTCTAATGGCTCTCTCGGGGGAGGGGGTGAGAAGGTGGGGCATCAATGACACAGGCATTAGGAATCTGTTGAAGGCAAATAATGAACTCCTTTATTCAATAACAGGAAGGCCTTATATACCCTCCTCCCAGCGCCCAGTCTGTGTGGTCATCCTTCAGTGGCTGTGCAAGATCAGCAACTCTGATATGGATCAGGAACTCTGGCAGTGATTAGGAACTCTGACAGATCCTGTTTCTAGGCCCTCAGGCAGACTCCAGGTTGGCTCTTAAGGAGTATGTTATGTGCATGCCTTGGCAACTGGTCTGAGCTAATTTCCTTGATCCTATGGGCCTGTCCTACTACAGACGTTAAAGGATCCATACCACTAATGTAATAGAAAACCCAGATTCAACTCTCTTCAGCCATGAAACCATACCTTGTCAGGTAACAGAAATTCTAACTATCAAGTTGTCTCCAGTTGTAATATGAATGCATGCAGTTTTTTTTTCTCCCCCCCCCCAATGTTAGTTTATTTCTTTACCGAACAAACAAGATGATTGCTTACAGCTGCTCGAAACATGATGAAATATAACAATAAAAGGAAGAAAAATTCTCACGTGATATTCCATCAGAAATCCTTCAGATATTAGACTGGAAATCTGTTAGATGGATTTGTCTAAGGTTGATCATGTGCTTGGCCGAATTTGAAGACATCACCATTACAATGGCATGCTTTCAGCATCCTGACTTTTACGTGGGATCATTTGCTCTTGGGGATTGCCATGACTGAGCAAGACAAGTGAATGTCTCCTTCACTCTTCCAGCAGGATTAGTGTTGAGTGAATCACAGAACTTAAAGTGAGAAAGGAGAATGCAGGTATTAATTAACAGTGAGAAGTTTTTACTTCCTATTCCCATTACTTAGCTTTTCCTCATGCCCCCCTCTTTCTGTTGCATCATGCTATGTGGCTCAGGATGGCCTCAAATCCTCAATCCTTTTACTGCAACCTTCCAATTGGTGCAATTACAGGCATACACCATCAGACACTATCACATCTGGCTACTTAAATTTTTGAAATATTACTTTTACCTTTTTCCTTACCTCCCCACAAAGAAATTTAAACTTCCTTCATGTGGCTATTTTAAACATTTCTTTACTTGATAATTCCCTAGTTGATAATCAACAAATATGACTTTGATAAATGAATCAAAGAAGGTAAATGGGAAGAAAAGGCTGCAGTTACTTCTGAACTGTGGGTGAATGTGGATTTGGGGTCCTTTCCTCCCTTTTAAATCCTCCCATATACCAAACACTTGATATTTTTCAAATTCATAGTCACTTAATTTTTTTGTTACAAATATGTGTATTAATTTAGATATATACATAAGTATGTATGTGCATGTATGTTTGTAATATACATTTCTAAATATCAAAATACAAAGTGATTAGTCTGTGTAATGTTACTTATATGTATGTTTTTAGGGCTGACCATTTGGCATTGGATAATCCATGGATGTACTCTTCCCTGGGGAAGACTGTTTCCCCTGCTCTAATTGTTTTTTAAAGGTAAACTTTTCAAAGCAAAGAAGGCCTACATTGGTGTAGTTTATGCTCTCAACAAAGGATGTAAAACATCATGTATGCATTTCTACTTCCTAGCTCTGCAGGTGGAATTTTAGATTTGGAGAAGACAAAAACATGTAATTCTCAGTGAGATACTTAGGCTGCCAGAAATGATAATCAAAGGTGACATGAAAAGCTTAATTATAGATCACAAACTATAACCTAAGCTGGTAGGAAGCAAGTTTTAAAAAAAATTTTTCTTCACTCATTTTTAAGTGTTGTGCCTAGATTGTGACCCCCAGAGAGACCACCAAAGACGAGCATGCCAGAATGCAAAAGCAACGTTTAATTCTGGATATCTAAAAGCAATACAAGCCTAGGCAGGGACTTCGTCCAATACACCCAGCGCAGTGGAGGCTGGAGGAAGTGCCCACCTGTCTGCAAGCTCAGTTTTTAAAGGGAAAAGTCACAAGGTTACATCATTTAGGGCTGCTAGTATTGATACAATTCTGATTGGCTCGCTTCTAGGGACTTCTAGAAATTACTTCTAAGAGAGTGGTTGCCTGCCACCATTTCTCATGGGCTGCCCTCAGGTGGGGGCATTTCTGTGGTCAGTTACTCTGGAAACCAGGGAGAGGACATTCCATAATCTGGCAGGCATTACCTCGTGACTATCTTGTGACTCTGTACTTTTATACTTCCTGGTTTCTGGAATCTGAACTGACTGGTTTCAGTAACTAATGGCCTGTTCCCAAAAGGAGAAATCTTAGGCCTTAGTTTTTGGGTGAAAGCATTTCTAAGATGGCTCATTTTGGTCTCACATAAGCATTTCTGAAAATGGCTTAAATATTGACCTTATTTTCTACTCTACTACTATGCATGAGACTCTCTTTAAATGTATCAGACATGTCTCCCACCACTCTGGGTGGAGAACAGAAGTTGACTTCATGTATCTTTCTCACTCTCCATCTTATTATTTGAAACTGGGTCTTTTGCTGAACCTGGAGCTTGCTGTCTCTCCTTCCCCAACACTGTGATTATAGGAACATGCCAACTCCACCTGGCTTTTTACATGGGTGCTGGGGACTGAACTCAATTTCTGTTTACACAGTGTGGTGGTTTCGAAGAAAATGGTTTCCCAAAGGGAGTGGCCCTATTAGGCGTGTGGCCTTGTTAAAGTAGGTGTGGTCTTATTGGAGAAAGTGAGTCAGTGTGGAGGCTGGCTTTGAGGTCTCATAAATGCGCAAGCCACACCCAGTACCTTAGATCACTTCCTTTTACCTGTGATTCAAGATGTAAGAACTCTCAGTTCCTTCTCTAGCATCATGTCTGCCTGCACTTTACCTTGCTCCCCATTATGATGATAATGGACTAAGCCTCTGAACTCTAAATGGACCATCACAATTAAATGTTTTCCTTTGTAAGTGTTGGCATGGTCAGTGTCTCTTCACAGCAATAGAAACCCTAATTAAGGCACACAGCAAGTGTTCTCCCAATGGATCCAACTCTCCAGTCCCATTCTTTGGTTGTGTATGTTTCAAGTTTTATCAGTTTGTTTAGACATTTTCCCCCAATAGAATTTATGAAAATTGCAGGGGTGACAAGAAGCTATCAAATAAATGTCTTTCTTAACGGAAAGTTTAGTAAGGGTTGCGTATAACGTATCCTCAGAGAAGTGCTTTGATTCTCGATTATACTGTTTGATTTGGCTACTAGTAGCTACAGATGGCTACTGAGTAGTGTAGCTAATATGAATTCAAATGTGTGCTAAATTAAAAATAAAACATTGCATTTAATATTTAGATGGAAAAATAATAAAATTCATCATATTAAGTTTTCATATTCATTATATTTAGCAAAACAATCATTTTAATTAAGGTCATAAATTTTTAATAAGACAAATGTAAATGTTTATTAAATGCTATTAAATGTTTAAATAATATAATTTTTATGTTAACATATACAATATAAAACCAATTTAATTTGAATATTTTGCTTTTAATTTATATTTATTATATAAAATATTATGATTATTATGGCATTCTTGTGTGTGTGAATGTATTTTAATTTTCCTTACTGTTCCATTACTCTCTCCTTTGAAACCTTGCCTTTGCTACTATTCATCACAAGCAATCGTCCTGCCTTTAAGTCAGTTTCTTTTTATTATGCTTTATGAAAATACTTATTTTTTATTTTTAAACATGAATTAAACTTGTTTGTTGACAATTCTTACATGTGCACAATGCATTCTAATTACTCCTACCCTTCTCTATTATCTAACTCTCACAGTCCTTTCTTCCTCCTCTTCCCTACAAATGCCTGTCCAACATTCATGTCTTTCTGTTTCATTTTGTAACCTATTCATGGTAACCAAGATTGTGTGTGGCCATTGTTTTGGCACCACCATTAAAGCCTGGTATGGTCTTTTTTTTTTTTTTTTTTTTTTAAAGTTTTCTTTATTAAGAAATGTTCTACTCACTCTACATACCACCAACAGATCCCATCTCCTCCCTCCTGCCACCCCCAGCCCTCCCTCCAAGCCATCCCACATCCCCATATTCTCCAAATCAAGGTCTCCCATGGGGAGTCAGCATAGCCCAGCACACTGAGCCTAGACAAGTCCTTATCCACCTTCCCAACTTCTTGTGCTCAATTTTTTGTTTAACTCATAGAGTCCAGTGTGTGTTCCTATATACCTTTGGTGTGTGGCCATCTATTTTTTTAACCTTAAGAAAATACACCTTTGAGAAAACCAACTCTTGCCCTACCTGCAGCTACCAAAATAAATGTCAGTATCTTCTCAGCTAGGGAGACATTGTACCTACCTCTCCTCTCCATGATGGGATTTGGTCTCGACTGAGCAAGTCCTGTGCATGCTATCACAGACTGTGAGTTCATATTTTTCAGTTGTCCAGCTACATCTGGAAAACTCTGTCTCTTTTTAGTCATCTACCATTTCTTCTTTTACAATCTTTCTGTCCCCTCTCCCACAATGATCCTTGAGCATCAAGAAAGATGGTATGATATGTGTGTCTTATCTAAGGCTAAGATTTCTATAGTATCTTCTCAGTCTAATGTTATTGTATGGATGATTTTGAGGTTTATACTGTGATACTGGATAACTAAATGGTATTTTCTTCCCTAGAGAAGACTATCTGTTCCTTTTGCAGTATTCCTTAGTCGCTTATAGTTTTCTGTGCAGTGTTAAATCCTAGTGAGATTTCAGACATCCACATTGGCATATCCATTGTTCTTCTGCTCAGCTTCTTCTCCTTTTTTTTTTTTTTTTTTTTTTGTTTGTTTTTTCGAGACAGGGTTTCTCTGTGTAGTTTTGTGCCTTTTCTGGAACTCACTTTGTAGACCAGGCTGGCCTCGAACTCAGAGGTCCTCCTGCCTCTGCCTCCGGAGTGCTGGCATTAAAGGCATGCACCTCCCCCAGCTCTGCTCAGCTTCTTAAAGGTAGTCATTTGGTGAGACCTTTTTTCGTGTGGTTTCTGACATTTCTAGGAGGCACAATTTCAAAAATCAACTCTCTTGTCTTTGCCTCTAACAACTATTTTGCCTCTTCTTCCACAATGTTTCATGCGCCTTAGGTATAAGTAGATGTATCAATTGAGACTGGGCTCCATAGCTGCATTTTGATTTTTTTTTTTTTGTTTTCTATAATGGTCTCCCTTTGTGCAATCAGAAAGATATCTCAAGATAATAAACACAAAGGCAAATGACGATAACCCCGAGAGGAGCTTCTTTTAAGCATAGCCAAGGGGAGGTCTTAGGGCAGTTAGGTCACTTTAAATATGATTGGCTTAAACAAGTGGCAATCATATAAGTATGTTCTAATTAACCAAGACGAGTTAGGGGCTGGTCAGGGCTACAGTTTTTCCATTTTGGGACAAGAATGGAGAAGACCCAGGCTTTGTCCTTATTTGGTTATTACCTTGAGTTTGCTGACTACGGCTCAGGCCCAGATTGACCTGATACTTCATGTACCAGACCTCTTTATCCTTTCTGTAGAGGGTGTTGGAGATTGATTGTCCTTTGTGGCTCTTCCAGAAATTGCTCAGGAAACTAAAATTGAGGACTGATCATTGAGAGAAGATTGAGTAGCCTTTTATATTTGCTTAGTCCTCTCATGTTGCAAAGAGAATTTTCTTTTATGAGGGGTGAAGAATACATTTATCTCTGGTATAAGAACAAATATTTATAATGTAGTTAGAAATGATGCTGGTTTAGTAAAGTGGTGGTTCTAGGTTCTTCTCCAAAATCCATGACTTATTAGCCCTGGGCATTTGGATAGATTTCTAGTATCCTGATAATTTCTCTTTTGTTGAGCAAGTCTCAAGTTTAATTACAGAGCTATTGGCTACTGACAAGGTACGTAGGCCACTGGTGTACCCTTAAGGTCATTTGTCACATTCAAACACAACAGCAACAGTTTCCAATGTTTTGGGAATCTCTTGAACAGCTGTGATGTTTTGAGCTTGAACAACAAGCTCCAAAAGGTGCTTCTTCTGCCTGGTGTTGAGGTTTTGTTGAGTAATTTTTGAATCTTAGATGGTATATTGTCAACTCGGATGGAAAAATTTCATTTGAACTGTGTATGTGTGGTAGTTTGAAAATATTTGGCCACCATAACCTCAGAGAATGGAACTATTATGAGTTGTGACTTTGTTGCAGTAGGTATGGCCTTGTTGGAGGAAGTGTCACTGTGTGGGTGGGCTTTGAGGTTTCCTATGCTCAGGATACCACCTGGTCTCTCAGTAGACTTCTTATTGCCTGCAAGATGTAGGACTTTCATTTTTCTTTATCAGTGAATGTTATTCCATAATGTATTTGTACTACACTTTCATTATCCATTCAGCAGTTGAAGGACAATTAGATTGTCTTCATTTCTTAGCAATTATGAATAGACCAGAATCCAACATGGCTGAGCAAGTGTCTGTAAAATAGGATGCTTAGTCCTTAGGGCATATAGGAAGTAATGATATAGATGGTTCATATGGAAGGTTTATTTTAGTTTTTTAAGAATTTTCTACACTGATTTCCAGATTGGCTGTACGGATTTCTAATTCCAGTAACAGTGAATAAGGGTTTTCCTTCCCCCAAATTCTCCCCATGATATGTTTACTTTGTCTTGTTGATTTCTATCTATTTTAACTGGGGTAAGATGAAACATCAAAATTCTTTTGATTTGCATTTTCCTAACTGCCAGAGATGATGGACACTTGTTGAAATATTTCTGAGCCATTTTTTTTTTCCTTTGAGAACTCTCTTCAGGTCTCTGGTCCATTTTTAATAGATCTTTTAAAAATCTTTTTTAAAGTTAATTATGCATATTGCATATTAATTCTCTATCAGATGTACAGCTTGCAAAAGATTGTCTCTCATTCTGTGGGGTGCCCCTTCATCCAGTTGATTTTTTTAGCTGTGAAGAAGCATTTTAATTTATGAAATCCCACTTGTCAGTTGTTGGCCTTAATTCTTTGACAAAGGGGAAGTCCTTTCCAATGTCTATATGTAGGGTACTTCCTAAATTTTCTTCTAGAAAATTCGATGTTTCATCTTTCACAGCAAGGACCTTACACATTTGAAGTTAATTTTTGTGCAAAGTGATGGATATGGGTCTACTTTCATTCTTCAGCACGAGAACAACCACTTTCTAAGTACCATTTGTTGATGATGCTTTCTTTTGTCTTGCTTGTATTTTGGCAATGTGTCAAATACTAAATGGCTGAAGCTACTTCTACTTGTGTTTGGGTCTTTAATTTCATTCCTTTGGACAAAATATTTGTTTTGAGTGCTTGTACAATTTTGTACTTTTTTATTAACATGACTCTCTATATAGATTGAGATCTATCTAACTCTCCCAGCATTGTTCTTTTTGCTCAAGATTGTTTGGGTTATTTAGTCTTCTGTTGTTCTATATATAATTTAGATTGTTTTTTTCTATTTCTGTGAAGAATGATATGGTGATTATGATTGACATTGCATTGAATTTGTAAATAACTTTTGATAACATGCCCATCCATGGACACGAGATACCTTTCCATTTTCTAATGTCTTCTCTTTTTCCTTCAGAAGTTTATTTGTAGTGTAATTGCTAGTCTAATTGCTTCCTTGGCTATATTTATTCCTAGTATGCTGTTTTCTTTGAAATTATTGTGAATGGAAATGCATCATGTTCTGTTTCACTGTATGCTTGCTGTTGGTGTATGGAAAGCTATTGAATTATGCAAATTGACACTGTATTCTGTTCCATTGCTAAATTTATTCATCATTTTTGGAAGTTTTCTCATAGTAAATTTTGCTATTCTAATGCATAGTATCCTGTCATCTGCATTGTTATGCTTTGATTTCTTTTCCTATTTGTATCCCTTAAATTTCCTCTTCTTGATCTATTGCTACTGCTAGTGACTCAAGCACAATATGCAAAAGAAGTGAGGAAAAACAATTCCTGATTTCAGGGCATGGCTTCAAGTTTTTCTCCATAAATTAGGATAGTGTTGCCTGTGAGTTTCTCACATACAGCTTTTGTTGTGTTGCAGTATGTTCCTTCTAATCCTATATTATTCTCTGTGTCTTTTACTATGAAGTCATATTGGATTTTATCAAAGCCTTCTTTGGTGTATTTGAAATGGTGATGTGATTTTTGTCTTTAAGTCCATTTATGTACTTTACTACATTTATTGACTTGTGTTTAATTAAAAAAAATCCATATATTTCATGGATAGAACCAAATTGGTCATGGTGGATAATCTTTTTGTTATATTTTGTTTGGAAGTATTCTATTGAGCATTTTTGAACCTATGTTCCTCACAGTTATTGGTATTTTGTTATGATCTTACCTGGTTTTGCTATTTGAATGATACTGGCTTCATAGAAGTTTGGGAGTGCACTTTTTTTTTTTCTATTAAAAAACAGATTAAAAAGGGATTTTTGTAGATCTTCTTTAGGAATCTGGTAGAATTATGCTGCAAATCTTTCTTCCCTTATCTTTTTTTTTTAAGTTGGAAGACTTATTACAATTTCAATCTAATCATTTTTTACGGGTTTATTTAGGTTGTTGATTTATTTTTTGTTTAATTTTGGTGATTTGGCTGAATCTAGATTTTCATCCATTTATTTAGTTTTCCCTAATTAATGGAATACAGGTTTTTGAAGTATTTCCTTATGATGTTCTGAATTTCACTGGTGTCTATTATAATGTTTTCCTATTCATCTTTGATTCTGTTAATTTGGGTCTTTATTTCTTTCTTTTGGTTAGTTGTGTTAAGGGTCTGTTAACCTTTTTTATCATCTCAAATAACCAGCTCTTAGATTTGTTGGCTATTTGTATTGCTTTCTTTGTTTCTATTTTATTAATTTCTGCTCTAATTTTTATTATTTATTGATATGGAGTGGGTTGAATTTGTTTTGTTCTTGTTTTCCAACTTTTGAATTGCATCAAAGTTATTGATTTGTTCTCTTTCTGATTCTTTTAATGATGGTACTTAAATCTATATATTTCTCTCATTAAAATTTGTTCCAGAGGTATTGTTGTGTTTTGTTTTTAATTTCATTTAGATCCAAGAATTTTATTTTATTTTTATTGATTTCATCTTCTGGTCTATTTATCATTCAGTAATGAGTTGTATATTCTCTGAGTTTGTATATTTACTACTTTGAATAGTACATTATAAGTATTTTAAATTTTTTTGGTGACAATTGTTTTATTGTTTGCATTCAAGTAGTATACTCAATCTTTTTAAAATTATTTAGAGAAAGAAACATTGTGTACAAGGACATCATCTACTTTATAGAAACTTGTGTCTGCTGAATAGAATGTGTATTCTTCGGTGTTTGAATAGTATTGTTTAGATATCTGTTAAGTCCTTTTGATGTATAATGTTTTTTTTTTTTTTTCATTCTGATGTATATGTTTATTTTTGGTCCAGATGACATGTTTATTGGATACACTTGGGTATAAAAAGCATCTAAAATTAATTGGTTAATGCTAATCTTCATTTTTCAACCCAACAGTACAATTTTTCTGAAACTTGATGCAAGAGAGTTTCATGTATATTAATATCTTCTTGGTTAACTGTTCTCTTGTTCAGAATGAACTGCCTCTCTTTATCACTTCTGACTAGTTTTAGTTTGAAGTCTATTTTGTCAGATATTCAGATAGTGATGCCCGCTTTCTTTTTTGTACTATTTGATTACCATAGTTTGCTCATCCTTTTACACTAAGGCTCTGCCTATCTTTAAAACTGTGTTTCTTTTAGAGGACAGATAGATAGCTTGTGTTTCCTAATCCATGTAACCAGTCTGTCTTTTGATTGGAGAACAGAGGCCATTAATACTTAAAATTATCACTGAAATGTATGTATTTATTGCAGCCATTGTGCTACTGATTTTTGGTTTTGTTGTTTTTTTCCTCATTGATATTTTTTTGTTTTAATAATTATGTTTTCATATTTCTTCATATAAGCTCTTGGCTATGCTAATTCCTCTTTCAGCCAGAATAATGGTTTCTGTTTCTTCTTTATATGTTGTTTGTTAAATATTTTAGGCTGTTTATATTGTGGAAAGGTTTTATTTATTCTTTTATTATAGCAGATAGCTTTCCTGGTTTTAATGTAGGTTGCCATTTTGGTCTTTTAGAACTTGGAATGCATTGCTTCAGGTTGTTCTCACTTTCAACATTTCCATTGAGAAATAGCTATTATTCTGATGGGTTTTATTTTATATGTGACTCATGTCTTTTCTCTTGCAGATTTTAATATGCTTTCTTTGTTCTGAATACTTAGTGTTTTAACTCTGATATGCTATGGGGATTTTATTTTCTGGTCTTGTCTATTTTGTGTTCTGTGTATTCCTTTTAATAGTATGAGTATTTCTTTTCTTAGTTTGGGCAAGTTTTCATTTATGATCTTAGAAATCTGGTCTATGAGATTGACCTGGAATTCTCTCTTATCAGTGCCTATTATCCATAGGTTTTGTCTTTTGATAGTGATGCATATTTCCTATATGTCCCTTTCCTTTGTCTAATTTTTTTATATTCTTTTCTTATTTGGTCTAGATACTCTACTTTATCCTTGAATTCTAATATTCTGTCTTTTGCTTGATTCCTTCTACCTGTGAGATTTGCCTTAGAATTTTCTTATTAAGTTTTGGTTTTTCAATTGAATCTCCATTTTAGCTCAAGTCCTCTTCAATGTTTCTATATCTTTATTGAACTCTATGTTCAATTCCTAGATTATCTTTGCTATTTATATAATTCTTATGTTTTCTAGGGTATCATTCAGGCATTTGTTTCTCTTAATTTCTATCTCTTTAATTTCATTGAGCCATTTCTTTTTGTCTTCTTTAAACTCTTTGAATGCTTTTATGGAATTAATGAATTGTTGTTTAAACTCTTTTCCCTCAGTAATTCTCATTGGTAAACATTTCTACAGGACTAGTAGATATACTATCTTTGACTTGATACTTCATATGGCTTGTATTTTTGTGATGAGATCTAGGCAAGCAGACTTCTGTTAGTTCTATGTATGATATCAGAGAATGTTGGAGAGAAGATGTGATATGTGGCCAGCTGGGCCCAGAGGTTGCAAATGGCTTAGGTGAAATGAATTCATGTTGACAGAGGAGAATAAGCTGGTGCACTGAATGAGTGTCTTCATCCAAGCCTATAGATAATGGTTAGATTGATCATCTATATATCGATCAGTCAATCTACCTACCTGTCATCTCCTCTCTCAATCATCTCCTCTCTCAATCATCTCTCTCTCTCTCTCTCCATCCTGCTGAGTCTATTTAGTGTTGTTTGTATGTATTGCATTTCACAGCTAATGACTTGATACTGGATAACCAATTGAATTGCCCTGGAAAAAACAGATTCTCCTTCTCTCATCAGTCATTAGTTCCCTGTAGCTCTTTGGCTAAATATGGAGCCCTGTGAGATTTCCATCTTTGATGTTAGTATGTCTATTTGTGTTGTAATTCTTCTGGTGTTCTTTAGTCAGACATATTGTTGAGATATCATACCTGTAGCTTCTTTGTCATTTCTAGAAGATATATTCTCTTTCTGGTTCTCTGGTTCTTACAGTCCTTCTTATCCCTCTTCTGTGAATCGCCCTGAATCTTAGGTATAGGAATTGTGTTGAGGATATATTGAATGGATCTCAGCACTCAAGATCAATTGAGCTCTCCATTTAGACAAGTGGTTTTCTAATGATGATCTCCAGCATTGCTGAGGAGAAGTTTTATTTGATGAAGGATAAGAGCTAAACTTATCTGTGGATATAAAGATAAGTTTCATAACACAGGAATTATGCTAGTCCATTAAAGTGGCAGTAGTAGGTTCTCCTCTACTAGTCTAACTAGTACAATTCTTCTCTACAATTCCAACTAGTTCCAGATAGCTGGTTAGGTTTACTGTAGCAGACATGGTTTCTCTTCTATTTAATTGGCCATAAGTCCATATAGATAGCTGCTGGTTATTGCCAAGATATGAGTGCCCCTATTGCATCTTAAGAGATACTTTGATGGTCATTGTCTTAGTTAGGAGTTTCTACTGCTTGTGATAAAACATCATGACCAAAAAGCAAATTGGGGAGGAAAGGGTTTAAATTGACTTACATTTCAACATTATTGTTCATTATTGAAGGAAGTCAGGATAGGAACTCAAACAGAACAGTAGCTGATGCACAGGCCATGGAGGAGAGTTGCTTACTGCCTTGCTTCCTATAGTTTCCTCAGCCTACCTTCTTTGTAGAACTGGGACCAGCAGGCCAGGGATGGCACCACCCATCAGGGCTGTGCCCTCCCCCAGTGATCACTAAATGAGAAAATGCCTTATAGGTGGATCTCAAGGAGGCATTTTCTCAGTTGAGGCTTCTTCCTCTGATAACTCAAGATTGTGTCAAGTTGACACAAGAAACTAGCCAGTACTGTCATTGTTGTGATTCATAGTCAGCATGGCTAGGAAGGTTTTTTTTGAATTCTTTCCTTCCTTCACAGCATATAGAGATCCTTCAAATCTTTTGAAAGCGAGACCTCAAGGAGAAGGCTTTCAAGTCACATCCAGCTCAAAACTTCTGAGCCTAAATTTGTCTGAAAATAAATTTAGCATCCTAGGACCTGGCCACATATCAAGGAGGTGAATTTTCTGTCCCTTTTAATTGAGAAACTTTTTATTCATTTTACATACCAACCACAGATCCCCTCTCTTCCCTCCTCCCTCACCCCAGCCTCCTCTCCCAATCCACCCCCAATCCCTTCTTTAACAAGGTAAGGCAACCCATGGGGAGTCAGCAGAGACTGGTACATTCAGGTGAGACAGGTCCAAGTGCCTCCTCCTGCCTCAAGGCTGTACAAGGTGTCTCACCATAGGTAGTGGGCTCCAAAAAGACAGCTCATGAACCATGGATGGATCCTGATCCTACTGCCAAGGGGTCCCTTAAGCAGATCAAGCTACACAATCATCTTGCTTGTGCAGAGGGCCTAGTCCAGGCCTATGGAGGCTCCATTGGTGTTGATCTAAAGTTTATGAGTTCCCACTAGTTTGGTTTGGTTGTCTCTGTAGGTTTCTCCATCGTGATCTTTATGCCCCTTACTTATAGAATCCCTCTTCTCTCCCTTTGACTAGACTCATGGAGCTCATAAGTGGATACTAAATGTAAAGCAAAGGATAACCAAACTACAACCTACAGCTCCAGAGAAGCTAGCTAACAAAGAGGATCCTAAGAGGGATTTGTGGATTGCCCAGAAAAGGGGAAATAGATGAGATCTCCATGAGTAAACTGGACATGAGATGGGGCAATATAGGGGGTGGGGCATGAGAACACAAGGGAACAGGATAGTGAGTTGGAACAGGGACAGAATGGGAGATCAGTGAAAGAGATATCATGATAAAGGGAGACACCATGTGGGTAGGAAGAAACTGGGTGCTAGGGAAGTTCCCAAGAATCCACAAGGATGACCCCACCTTAGATTACTAGCAACAGTGGAGAGGGTTCCTGAACTGGCTTACCTCAGTAATCAGATTAGTGACTACCCTCACTGTCATCATAGAGCCTTCATCCAGTAACTGATAGACGCAGATGCAGAGATCCACAGCCAAGCACCAGGCTGAGCTCCAGGAATTTTCTATCCATTTAATTATAAAATGAAACTGGGGGTTTTTATGTACTAGGATACTAAACAATATTTAAACAAAGAAAGTGTTTTGTTTATTTACAGGATGCATCTTCTAATATCGCCCCTAACTATTATTCAGTATTCTCTTAAAAAAAAGCCTAAGAGAAAATATGATTTTGAGAAGTTATATGTATTTTTCAGTCACTCAAAAAGTTCTGCATGCTAAAAGACTCTTGGAATTACTCTCTCTCTCTCTGTATATATATATATATATATATAATATATATATATATATATATATATAATATTACAGTGCTTAAGCTTATATGTATGGCATTTGATGAATTTTATATGAAAGTATAAATTTAGAAAATTGTGTTAAATTTTATGAAAAAAGTCAATATTTACATTGAGTTTCCCTTGAAAGAGATCATTTGAAAAAATTATCAGAGGTTAGTTATGGGTCAAATACATTTCTTAATTGAATTATTACAGGAAAACTACATTAAGTCGTCCTTTATACAGATTGATAGTGGATAGACAGATTGACTAACTTTAACAGTGCCATTCAAACAGGCAAATAGTGTAACAAATCGAAACAGCAGTCTGAATTTTCAATCCAAAGTCAGTTACTTTGTAAGTCAGGGATCAGCCCTAATCCAGTTTCCTTTAATTGATAAATATTGTTGATTGAGTCCAGAACTCACTCAATTTGTGCCTTTGTCTTATTTCTTCATTTATTCAAACACTTAGTAAAAATTTCAGAAGTTCCATATTTGGTGATTTTATCTATCACAGAAACACTGGGTTCAAGAAAGAACATGGAACACTGATTAAGCCAGTGTTTCTTAAACTATGTTCTATTCAGTATTTTGTTTGTTTGTTTTGTTAAAGTAAAACCTATTTTTTGAGGGAAATAAAGAACAGTGTGTGACTTCTTTTGTTTTTATTACTATTTGATTTCTCAGAAATTTGATAGTTTATCAGGAATCATGTATTTTGGTAACATCCTAAAATAAATTATGTATTAAATTGTGTTCTACCACAAATTATTTTGTGGTGTTTTATAGATCATTTTTGTTCTGGAAGGCTTAAAAATTACTCACATAAAGTTATGGTAGAAATTCAGCAGCATACTTTTTTATTTAAATAAAGCTTTATCAATGAAGATACTACATGTTTATCCCAGGTGCCATTGAAAAATTAATATCCAGGTCTACAGAAAAATTAACTATGAAGACTATGGCTAGGAGGATGTGCAGTTATGTTTTCTGCATTAATGGAAACACCAAAAAGTGTTAGAATTATATTTTAAGTTTGTAAAATATGATGAAAATGTAGTTAATAGACTGCTCAGTGCATTTAATCTCACACGTCACAAAACTCCAAATGAGAAAATGCACAGAACATTTAACCTCAAGAGCTGAAACCTACAAATGAGTTTCTGTACACTGGCAGCTGCAGGAAAAATGCTTTGCTGAAGCTTTTCTAACCAGTGATGCTCCTTCCATAATGAAGATAACGTCATGTTTTCTTTTTTTCTATGTATTTTGTTCTTCTTTTATAAAAAGCATAAACTGAGGCTGGAGAGATGAATCAGCAGATAAGAATGAGTACTGCTCTTGTCGAGGACTCTTCTTCAGCTCCCAGCTTCCATATTGGGTAGCTAAGAAACCCCATCACTCCAGGTTCTGGGCGCTCAGTTCTTTTGCCCTCTTCAGCAGCTGTAATCATGTATATGTACATACACAGGCACACATGCATAAACATAATTAAAAACAATGAAAAATAAAATAAAAAAATGAATTTTAAAAGGACTAAATTCAAGAGGTTAGAAGGATCTTTGACAAATAAGCATCCTCAGGAAAAAAGATGATAGTAAAAAATAAATATAACAAAATAAAACCACATCAATTGGGTAAGGTTATTAAATCCAAAATTTAGTTCCTTAAATGATGAATGATATAAACAAATTTAACTGAGTACAAATTAAGACAAAAGAAAAGTCTTCAGAAAATAACTGGTTAAAAAGGAAATAAACTGCAAAATAAAACCAAAATTTATGAGAATATTGTAGGATCAAAGGTGTCATTAAATTTCAAAAACTTAAAGAAAATTATTAGTTCTTAAAATTATAAGCTAATCAGTGCTTTGCTCAGCCATCATCAGAGAAGCTTCCTCTTGCAGCAGATGGGAACAAGCACAGAACCCACAGCCAGACAGTATGCAGAGTATAAGAGACCCTGGAACACTCAGCCCTAAAGGGGATATTTCCATCATCTTCCTTGGAGTTCAGGAATTCAGTAGAAGAGGAGCCAGAAAGATTTGAAGAGCCAGAAAGTATGGAGGACATCAAGAGAACCAGGACCTCTAAATCAACATGATCTATTCACCAAATGAAGTCACAGAGGCTGAGGCAGGATGAAAGACCTGAATCTATTTGTAGCAGTTGAGGTTCTAGAGCTGAAAGAAGTAGAAATATTCCTCCATCCCTACCAATAACTTACCTCTAATTGATAGCCATTTGCAAATGAAAATTTAGTTTCCTCCAGTGGAATCTCACTGGGGAAACACACTACTCTTAAGGGTAGACTGCATGCCTAGCAGTACAAATCCAACAGAAAAATGAACTCAACAGCATCCTTGAAGGTTCTTCATCTGGATTCATGCCCTTTCTCTGTCTTATCAGAAAACAAACAGTCTTCTATGAAACAGGGTTTAAAAACCCCTTTAAAAAGGATTCTTCCTTTTTAAAAAAGGATTATTTTAATCTTAATATCTTTAATTTTTATTTTATTTAATTTTTTCTTCTCTCTTTTTACTCTACAGGTCTTTTGCATGTATAATATGACTTCCAATTTGATAGTTTCATGGGATTCCTGAATGTGTGAATGAGCGGGTCTCTTTTTCTAGTGCCTTCTCTTGGACTCCTTTCCTTCTGTTTGTTTTGTCCAATCCTGATATGTTAGTTTTGTTCATTTAATTATATTATTTAATTTTGTTTCATAGAAGACTGTTTGTTTTCTGATGAGACAGAGAAAGGGCATGAATCCAGATGGAAAGTGAGTAGAGAGGAACTGGAAGAAGTAGATGGAAGGAAAACCATAATCAGGATATATCACTTGAGAAAAGAAATCTGGTTTCAATAAAAGGAAAAATGTTGATTTATTCTTAAATACAATTTGTTCAAATTGGAAAAAATCTAAGCTAAATCTAAAAAACACTTTAAACCTATTAGAGTGGACAAATTTATTTCCGAGGTGCTTAAAGTTTTCCTTTGCAAAATTTCAAATTTTGTTTTTATAGAAAAGTTCATATTCAGGAACTTATGAACCTTAACCTTTTGTAAGCTCTCTAGATAATAAAGTGCCCTTACTAAATGTACTATAACACTGTAGATGAACAAAATATGAGAAGGAAAATTTCAAGAATACTAATCTGTATACAATGCAAAAAAATTGTACATTTGTTTAACCTTCAGGGATGAGTCAGAAAATTAAAAACATTAGATTTACTTGAAAACAAACATTCATTAATGAAAATACTTTCTTAAATATTTTTGCTGTTATTTGAAATTGTTATACATACACACAAGGTGTTTCTACCAAATCTACCTCCCCCCTGTATCAAGAAAAAACTTAGATGAAAACATTACATCATTGTGGAAACACAGTTGAGAATTTCAAACTCATTGATTACTGATAAAATCTAGAGCAAAGCATTTTGTAAACCATGATCAGTGCTTAACCTCCTTAGGTTGTTGGCTAAATCTCATCTTTCTGTTTATTCTCTTTGTTTCTCTCTACATGTCTCAGACTTAATGGATAAATGCTAGAAACATTTTTGTTATTTTGTAACATATCAAAAATTCCTAATACCACTGTTTTGTATTACATTACACATAGAATGATAATTCTGAAGAAATCATAAATACCATTATTATATTAGAACAGATATCTCTATCTATCTATCTATCTATCTATTTATCTATCTATTGCTAAATATCTAGGCAAGCAATAAAAAGGGGACACTGTTACAGTTAATTACCTAATAAAGAATCTAAAAAGTTTTAGAGAATATAATATTCATAACTAAAAGTTAATTGTATTGTTTGGATTGGAAAATGTGTAAGAATAAGAAAAAAATTAAATTCCTAATAATAATATGATACTCAGAAGTAACTTGTAAAAACTTCGTAAAATTTGGAATGGTAATCATTTTATTTTTTCCACACAGACCTACCATCTTGCAGACTTTGTGGTGATCATCTCTTTTGCACTACTCTATATATCTTAATGAGACTGATATGAAGCCAGACTCTATCAATGATAGAAAATAGCATTTGTCCACAAAAATAAAAATATACTTATGAAATATCAAAGTCACACTGAAAAAATTGAACAACTAATAAATTACCCTGAAAGCTGTTATAATTTATGGAATGATAGCAGTCATTTTATTATTCACAGTTGCATATGACTGAAAACAAAACAATGGATTTAAATAAATATACCAACAGTAGACTACTTTATGTAGAGATTTAGCATATAAAACAATTATAAAGTAATTATAAAGTAATCCTATAAGTAATTCTTTAAAAAGAATAAAACTGGTTTGTTATTCACATAGAATTGTATTATAGCTCACTTGATGCAGAAAATAATGTTAAATATATTTGAATATACAAACTGAACATTGTAAACATTTGTAGAAACTAAATACTATGATACTATATTGTGCATTACCTGTAAGATATAAGATACCTAAAGCACCGACTCTGCAAAATAGGATGATAATATTGATTATATTAGAATTTAAATTTTCATAATAAATTATCAAAACTAAATCATGGCCTTGAAGACCTAAAATTTTCAGTTATAATACAAAATAGCATAGAAGTACTTGAGTAATCCAGTTAAAAATATCATATGATACAATCTAATGACAAGAACAACTGACAATCTAGTAAATATGCAGGAAGAATTCCAACATTCCAACATCATCAACAACCAGACAAAAGATCACAATACACTAATTTCTGTAGAGCCATAATAATAAAAGCCAATTAAAATGGGTAAAAATTATAAAAAATCATTTCTTAAAAAATAATTACAAATGAATATGTAAGCACACAAAAATTACTGAATATCATTAATTATTAGAAAACGTTTTACAAAACTGAAATGTACATCAGTTTAGCTATTTGAAAAAAAACAAGCAAATTATCAAGTGTTGGGTCAGCTATTCTCTTAGTTTTGGGTGACTATTGCTGCAGTGAAACATCATGACTACAAGCAACTTGGAGAGGAAAAGATTTATTTCACTCACAGTTTCATATAGTAGTTCATCGTCAAAAGCAGTGAGGGCAGGAACTCAACGCAGGGCAGGATCCTGGAGGCAGGAGCTGATGCAGTGATCAGAGGACTGATGCTTGCTTGCTTGTTTCTCATGGCTTGCACAGCTTGTTATCTTAAAGAACTCAGCTATGTCCATAACTGGCATTTTGCCATTTTTATGTAATTCTGCTGGTGCTATTATTTGTTATACTTTAATGTTGTCAGTGATTTTTTTTTTAGTGAAAGACTATTTCATTTTTTATATTTTCACTGTTGGTATTTTTGTTGCTTTCATTACTAGAGTTGTCTGGAATTCAGTCAACAAAATTTAGAGGTGTAATAAATGGCAGTATTGGCTTCAAGTTGTTATTCATGGGAATTTGTCACATGGTACTTGGTTATAACTTTTTATAACTTCATAACTATGAAAACATGATCCTAATGCTAATGCCTTTATGAGCATGTGCCTAACATGTAATTATAAACATTCATTATTAAAACTATATAAAATCATAAAACACCTTCTATTGTGGTTAAATATAGAATAGGTTGTCCTGGAAGTAAAACTTGGCTGAGCTGCAAAAGAAGCTCTTTTGAATGACAATACTTTGAACTATGTATAAAATTCCTGTAAGATCACAATTCATTTCAAAATATTGGTGTAAACTAGGAAGATTAAACATTCATTAAAACATACTACATAGAAAAAATTTAAAAAAATACAACTCAGAAACACCAGCATAGAGTTGGCCCTACCCACAATGGTTTGGACTTTTCCCAATTCCTAAGTTCACTTATAAATAAAACAGACATCAGCTTCAAATAGAAATGTCCATAGCCAAGCAAGACTGATAAGTGTTGCTGTAAGAATTGTAAGTCCACACTAGTTTGATTGCAATGTGTTACAAAAAAAAAAAATCCTATGATACAAAGCTGATGAGTATATCCCAGGAAATTCTCACATTTTCTTGTTTACTGTGCTAGTTTCCAGAGCAGGTGTAGATATAATCCTGTTAACTTTTGGAAAGTTCTTTGGTTGGATGTGTTTTTCCATTAATAACATTTTGATATTTGTTTATATTATACTTTGTGGGACTGGAGATGGGGTTATAATAATCATTGCTCTGTTTTGACTTTGTATTCCTTTAAATGAATGTCTACTTTTCTGAGCCAGATAGTTATTTTACCCCTGTGTCTTATTAAATCCAGTGACTACACTGGAACCGTGAATAAATTACCCAAAATGAGAGAGAGAGAGAGAGAGAGAGAGAGAGAGAGAGAGAGAGAGAGAGAGAGAGAGAGAGAGAGAGAGAGTGAGAAGAGACAAATGCTTTCTATGTCTGGTCTTACTGGAGACAAAGTCTTAGTTGAGGTTCCTTCCTCTCTAGCTTGTGTCAAGTTGACATAAAACTAGCTAGTACAACTGACCCCTTGTCAACTCGACACAAAAACACATCACTTCTCAATTAGAACCTTTCCATTCTCATTTATCCCCCAAGGTGGTATGTTAATATTGAAATCATAGTATAAAACATAAAAAAATTCAAAAGTCTCACATTTTTACAAGTTAAAACTTCAATCTCTTAAACAATATCCAATCTCTTTAAAAATCCAAAATGTCTTTTAAAATTCTTTCAGCTGTGGACTCCTGTAAAAATCAAAATTAACTTAAATATTTTCTTTTAGAGGGAAGAACCAGGGTGCAGTCACAATATGAACAAAGCAAAACCCAACTCCTACAGTGTAAATAATCCAGTGTATAATTGTCTAGGATTCACCCATGATCTTCTAGGCTCTCCCAAAGGGCTTGGGTCACTTATCTGGCTCTGCTTTCTTCAGCATACACAGCTTGTCTTTTAGGCTTTGGCTGGCTCCACCTCCTCCCCTGCTTCTGTTCTTAGTGGTCATTACATGGTTTGGCAATTTCCCAAACTGCTACAACTGGGCTGCACTCGGACCAATAGTCTCTTCTGGCCTGTTTTCAGGGACCTCACTCTTACAACACAGTGCCTAGCCTCAGTCTCTTCTGCTCTTCATGAACCCTTCTTCAAAACCAGTACTACCTAGGTGACTTTTACAGTACTAACTTTGGCTGACAGCATAAGGTACAGTCTTGGCTACTTCTGGAACACAGTTTCTGTGTCGTGACCTTGAGGAAACACTCCAGAGAAGATTTAGCCTCAATGATACCAGTTCCTTCTTAATCGTAACTTACTCTTCAAACACAGCTCACCACCATCCATTGTCCCAGCAAACTAAATATTTTAATTTAGTGGTTCTGGTCTTGTTAAGCACAATGAAAATTTCTGCTCCAGCTAACCAGATACCACAGCTTTTTTACGCAAAAGGCTTGATGAGATCTTGTTTCGATGTGAAAGTTGACAAGCCCGACTCAATCATCTGCACTGTTCTCAACATTCTTATTTTCCCAGCTCCCACAGAACAGATTAATGATCTCTCAATACTCAGTGACTTTTCTAACCCAAAGTTTCAAAGTCTTTCCACAATCCTCCCCCAAAAGCAACATGATCGATTCTGTCACAGGAATACCCCACTCTCCCGGTACCAACTTGTCTTAGGGTTATTATTGCTGTGGATAAAACACTGTGACCAAGAAGTAGCTTGGGGAAGAAAGGATTCATTTCACTTGCAGTTTGCAATCAAAAGCAGTGAGGGCAGGAACTCACACAGGGCAGGAACCTGGAGGCAGGAGTTGATGCAGAGGACATGGAGGAGTTCTGATTTCTGGATTGCTTCTCATGGCTTGTTCAGTTTTATTGCTTATAGAACTTAGGACTACCTCTACAGGGGTGGTTTCACCCATAGTAGGCTGGGGCTCTCCCCCATGAATTACTAAATAAGAAATGTCCTACAGGCTTGCCTACAGCCTGTTTTTATGGAGAAATTATCTTCGTCAAGGCTGCCTTTCTTTGATGACTGTAGTTTATGTCAAGTTGATGTTAAACCAGCCACCAGTGATGTGAAGAGATTTGAACAGAAGCATTATGGGAATATAAAATAATACAACTACTATAGATAACTATGGGCAGCTCCTTAACAATTGAATAAGGCATTGCCATACCATCTCAAAACATTATGTCAGTACATAATTTTGAAAGAAGTAAACAAGGATCCAAATACTCTTAATGACTATAGATGGCAACACTTCTTAAACTGAAAACCCATTTGTCCATTGGCCAATGAGTATATGCAGAAATATGATGTATGTATGTAAGAAAATAATAGCTTTAAGAACTAAGTTAATCCTGATGTATGCTGTAACAATTGAAGTTATTTTTCAAAGAGAGGTAAGACACAAAGGGCAACTATTATGCTATTCACCTAAATGATGAATACAAGTCAAATTCATAGAGATGGGAATTAAGATGACAGTAACCAATACACAGAGGTAGTAGGGCATTAAGAGTTACTGTTTGATGTTTACACTCTTGCTGCTGGAAGATGAAAAAAAAGTTGGATATAGATTATGGTGGTGATTGCACATCATCAGGAATGCACTTACACTAGATTATACAAATAACAATAGCAAATTTTTATGTTGTATATATTTTAGCACATACACAGAAGAAACTTCTAGAGAACACTAAATGTACTTCAAAATGGACAATAAAGGACATCAAACGCTACTAAAATTAAGTATCAACAGGATTTTGTTTGATTAGAGTTAGTGTATAAAGTGGTGTAAACATTTTGAATATGAAATTGTGTATGTACAGATAAAATTGAAGACTAATTCCTTCTCTTATTTCTGAGGAGCTGTGGCAATTTGTGTGTGAGGATGTTAATTGTAAGACGATTAATAAAAACAAAATAGAGAAATATATGACTAAATTGGAGTTTATTCACAGAATGTATCTTATACAGAGTTAACTTTTCTGAATTTCTAAATATGACAGTGACTAAATTGCAAAATATATGGAGAATTACCTGTACTGAATAATAAACTATTGCACATACAAACTGCCTAGAAACCTACATGCATAATACAATGTAAGTCTACTGAAACTACATATGTCAACTCAACAATTATGATTATTACTAGAGAAGACTCATGCAGGATAGAAGTAGAGCTTTTGCTGATTATATATTTTAAAAATTAAAGAGATGAATTATTGCTATTGTTTTTGCTTTTGTCCCCAGGGTCTTTTGAATGTTAGGCAGGTATCCTTTATCTGGCCCAGGGAATTCTTTGCCAATTCCCATGGATCTGTGATATTAAGGTCCTTAACATGGCTGTGGCCATGTCAATAAAACACATTCCCTCAGAACTTTATTCACTCCACATGTGCTTACTTCTAGAATTGACCACTTGGCACTGGATAATCAGTCAGGGCTTATGTGTCGGGAGAACATCTCCCCCTCTTTCAGCAGACCTTATTTACTTGTAGCTTTTCCATATAGGGTAGGGTCCTGTGAGACGTTTCCTTTCATGTTAGTATGTCTATTCGTGTTGTCATTTTTCAGGTATTCTTTAGGTAGCCATATTTTTGAGATTTTGTGACTATTGCATCCCTGTCATGACTAGAAGACACAGTCTCACAGCAGAGTTTATGATACCCTGGCTCTTATAATATTCCTACATCCTTTTGTACAATGACTATGTTCCTTAAGCCTTAGGTATGGAGGTTGTGTTTTAGACATATCAGTTGGGGTTGTATTTTTTTTTTTTATCAGTTGTGGCTTTCTCTAATGATTCCCATCTGCTGCAAAGACAAGCTTCTTTGATGAAGAATAGGGGTTATGATTGTCTGTGAGTACAATAATGAACATTTAGAATGCAGTTGGGGAATTAAACTGGTTTAGGAAAATAGTAGTAGTAGATTCTTTTCTAAAAATCCATGACCTCATTAGCCACATGTAGTTGGCTAGTTTTATAGTACCAGTCATGATTCCTTTCTGTTACATGGTCCCTGAGTGTAGATGTAACCAACCGTCTTATTAAATAAGAAACACAGAAACAATGTAAAAGAGAAAGCCAAGAGGTCAGAACTAAGAGCTAAAATCTCATCCTTCCTTCTGCTGTCCCAGCTTCCCGAAAAGAGAGCTATACCCTGTCTGTTCGTTTTTTTTTTATAGTATGTTGTTCTGCCTTCTCATTGGTTGTAAACCCAAACACGTGACTGCTTCGTCACTGTCTGAATGTACAGCCCCCTAGGTCTTAAAGGCATATATCTTCAATGCTGGCTGTATCCCTTTACACACAGAGATCTATGGGATTAAAGGCGTGTGCCACCACCGCCACACTCTGTCTATGGCTCTAATAGCTCTAACCCCCAGGCAACTTTATTTATTAACATACAATCAAAATCACATTTCAGTACAATTAGAATACCACCACACCTGAGTCCAACTTGATGGCTATTGCTTACTTCCAAGATAAGTGCCACTATTATATCTTTACAGATATTTTGCATTAATGGTTATTTCTGTGGTTCATAGGCTTCACAGCTGGGTGGGATTATCAATTGCTTTCCTCCTTTGGTAGCTTGCATATCACATTATGGTACTATGAAACTTAGTCATCAGAGGAGAGTTTTGGGTCAGTTCCAACTCAAATTCTCTAAAGCATATATAAAAAGTAGGTGGTATCTTCAGCAATATAGACTTCCATTCAACTCTGTATAGCAGTAGCCTATATTGGTTTGGGAGTCTCTTGGATATTCCTGATCAACAGCTTGAAAGAAATTTTCTCAGACCTGTTACTGGGACTTCTGTTAGATTGAACATGGCTCTTGGAGGAAGTATTATCACTCCCAGGAGTATACATATGTATATGTATGAACTTCTTTGTATTATAGATAACAAGTACTTTTAAAAACGTTTGCACTTCCTTTTGGCACAATCAGCAATGGTATTTAGGTGCTTTTTGTTTCCAGTATCTTCCTGTGCAGTCTGTCTCATTCTATTTAGAGAAGCATACCACCATAATTTTCTCCTAGTGTTTATTCTGATCCAACATTGTTTTCTAGCTTTCTTTTTAACGGAAATTAGAGAAGGTGACAATTGTGATCATGAAACATAAGGTAACTAATTGGTTTGGATTGTTAATTCATTGATCTTTGTCCTTGAGCTATTTTAAACCAATAAGGAGAACAGATTGTGATTTTGTAAATGTTCTTTTTCTGTAATCTAGGCTCCAGAAAGTTATGGTTTAAATTGGGGGATTGTTGTAAGGTATCAAATAGTAACCGTTGCTCACACATTTGCTTGTATGTGGACTATCTCAGTCTGTGTTACAGAAAAATACTTCATAATTTTGGAAGTGTATATTTTCTTTGAAAGAAATCCTCAATTAAATTCCCATATAAGTGGCATGTAGCTCATTCCACTTTACAGTTAAGAAGCAAGTCTATTAAAGGTTAAGCAACTTTCTCAAGTATGCATACACAGACTTTTTAGTAGCACATAAATTGTAAGAGAATTAAGCCTAGATTACTCTGACTCTAAATTCTGGACTGCTTCCACTGTATTTTACTGAACACTAAACACACCGATGTTAGATCATAGCACACTTACAATGATGCCAGAATATCATTATGGGGAAGAGCCGATGGGTGGCAAAGCATATTCTAATTTATGCTATTGGTTTTCACAGCTTTCTGTTATATTTCTGGCTTGCTGCTTTTGATCCATCAAACACAGCTAGTGGGATGGCTCTGGCAACAATCCCTATGATGAACTTCTTGGGCTTATATGCTCTTCCACACAGCTGCTGGGAGGATGCCACAAGCTGATGGCTCTATAGTCTACAGAACTGATATGATCATTTCCATTATTGCTTTCTTTCAAATTTTTTAAAATATTTTCTCTCCTATATAACATCCGAACCGCAGTTGCCCTCCCTCCTCTCCCTGTAGTCCCTTCCCTCTCCCCACTCCCCATCCACTCCTCCTCAGTTTCCCTTCTGAAAAGGTCAGGCCTCTCAGGGACATCAACCAAACATGGCATATCAAGTTGCAATAAGACTAGACTCCTCCCCTCCTATTAATGTTGGATGTAGGAGGAAAAGGGTCCCAAAAGCACTTGTCTCCATTCATGAAATACCTGTTTCTGGCCTCTAGATTTAGCTTTTAGTATTGCTCTTTCTTGAATACATTATACAACAGAGGTTTTTCTCTCTCGCATTCTCTTCCTCTCTCTCTCTCTCTCTCTCTCTCTCTCTCTCTCTCTTCCTCCCTCCCTCCCTCTCTCTGTCCCTCCCTCCCTCCTTCCCTCTTCCTCCCTCCCACTCCCTCCCTCCCTCTCTCTCCTGCCCCTCTCCCTCTTTCTCCCTCTCTCCCTCATAGGAACCAGAGTGTGTGTTGAAAAGAGAATGAGCTAGATAAGTGATCCAAGCCCTTGGAAAAGCCCAGAAGATCATGGGTGAATCCTAGACAATTGAACACTGAGTTATTTACACTGTAGGAGTTGGATTTTGCTTTGTTCATATTGTAACTGCACCCTGGTTCTTCCCTCCTAAAGAAAATATTTTAATTAATTTTGATTTTTACAGAAGTCTACAGCTGAAAGAAATTTAGAAGAGATTTTGGATGTTAAAAGAGATTGGATATTGGTTAAGAGATTAAAGATTTAATGTGTTTGAATTTGTAAAGATGTGAGAGTTTTCAAATTATTTATGTTTTATACTATGATATCAATATTGACATACCATCTTGGGGGATAAATGAGAATGGAAAGGTTCTAATTGAGAAGTGATGTGTTTTTGTGTCGAGTTGACAAGGGGTCAGTTGTACTAGCTAGTTTTATGTCAACTTGACACAAGCTAGAGAGGAAGGAATCTTAACTAAGAAATTGTCTCCAGTAAGATCAGGCTATAGGCAAACCTATGTCTCTCTCTCTCTCTCTCTCTCTCTCTCTCTCTCTCTCTCTCTCTCTCTCTGTCTGTCTCCCCTCTCTCTCCCTCCCTTCATCCTTCATAGGAACCAGAGTCTTTAAGCAATTATTTTTAAATTAAATTTTGCAAGCTGTGTAAAAACTAGAGGTTTCAATATTTTGCTATGGTTATGAGAAAAGATCTCACTATATAACTTTGGCTGGCATGGAACTCATTGAGTAATCCAGGCTGGCCTTGAACTCGAAACAACCCTCTAGCATCTGTCTCTCATTTGCTGGAATTACAGGTACATACCATAATGCCAGATATCAATATTCTATTGTTCAAGATGTTATTATTTACACTTCAAATTTACTGGCTTAGCTTGATTTCTTGGCTATGGCTTCATTATCATCCTAGCTTTGATTGAAGTAATTCTTATTTTATAATGGAAACATGTCTTATTTAAATTAATCTATAGTAATTCATGTATTCATGAACTTTTAAATGTGAAGGTTCCCTACAAATTTTACATTTCTACATCAACGTTAGAATGTCAGATCATATGAAAATGTCTTACACCAAGAGTAAATATAAATGCTCCACTAACTTTGTTCTAGATTAAAAAAAAAAAAAAAAAACTTTTGTGCTGTTAAAATAAATTTTGAGAATATGGTAAAATATCTCATATTTCCCTTTGTTACAGTTCCTTCTATTTTCTTTCTTTCTTTTCCCTTATTTTTTTTAAGGAGAGTAGAGTCAAAAAATGTGTCAGATTAATTTTTTTATCCTCCCTCCCTCCCTCCCTCCCTTCCTTCCTTTTTTCTGAATTATTTTTATCCTAAAAAAGTAACTAGAAAATGAGATGGAATGTAGAAAGTTCATATATTTTGATTATTCCCAGGGTGAATTGGACTACTTCAGGACAACACTATGAATGGATCCAAACAAGCAAGCAGGCATCTTTCATTAAGTAGCGGTCTTACTTAACCCCATTCTTAATCTTTCCTGGAAACCATGGGGTTGTGCTGCTATTTCCATTTTCCAGGAGTATATATACAGTAACTGATTGTTTGCTATGAGCAAGTACCTACCAAAATGAAGTCAGATGTAGAGTCAGTTGTCTTTAACTACAGAGCCTGCACTTGCAATTATGGTATGCAAAATGATTATATTAAACTATATTATGTATGATTGTATCTTATGTTTGGCATAATACATGGTCTTGATTGTTATAGTTTATGAAATTATAGCTGTCAGTTTTTCAAGCCATTTAAAAGTTTGTATCAGAAGTTTACAACAATCAAGAACTCTGGTCTTCAATTTGTAGTGTAGTCAAGGGCCATCAGGCTAATGAGATGGAAGCATGAAGACCTTGAGGTCTGCAGGAGAATCATGTTAAAAAGTAATTAGGGAGATAATAATCATATGTTGTTTGGGCTTAAATATAAATGTAATTAAATATTTTAATTTGAATATCTCACATAATGCTGATGCAATTGTTATTCAGTTGGCATCCTGTGGTTTATAATGAAAACAACTACTAAAGAAAATTGTCTAATTGCATGCATTCTTCCAGAAAGTATGCATTTGTAATATATAATTTTATGTGGTATATAATTCTTTATCTATCTACATTATAAAAATATTGTTCTAAACTGATGTTTTTATAAAAATAATCTCCTAACTTTTCAAAATTATTTTAAATTGGAATGCAAATATATACAATTCTCCACTTTTCTTGTCATGACAGTTGTGCATTTGTGTTGATGTCATATCCAGACATATAACAGAAATGACTCAAACTGTGTGAATGAAAATCACCCAGGGATTTGTTAAAGGACTGTGTTCTTATTATACAGCACTCCTTTTTCATTAAAAAAGTAACTATAAAAAGGAAAGAATTTATACTCCATAACAAAAGAAAATAGAAGTTATAGAACTGTCTAATTGAAAAGAATCCCTGGAACATGAAGGTAACAGTTTTATCTGTGTGTTTTGAGTAATTCCTTAAGGTTGTGAGGATGGGAAGCATGGTTATAGTTAGTGAGATAACCAAACAGGCTGGAATCAGTGTGAGGTCTAGAATGAGTACAACTGAATTTGCATTAGCTAGACTAAGACATAGGATGAAGACCTGGTCACAAATGAATAGAGGGACTGGCTTCATTAAATGTTTGGTCCATAGGACAGGGGCTTGATAGATTTTGTTTTAATAGACTACAGTACTTATTTAGTTGTGTTTGTAAGCTAGAAATAACAATTTCTTAGTAACAGAATAAAAAGAAGTAAACCAGGCAATGGAAACATTAAAGTGACTTTTAGCCTTTTATTATTGGAAGTGTTTTATAATTTATCAAATTTACTAGGTATAATTATTCATAAATCCACCCATCTAATTAGTAAAAATTTATATGATAGTAAATGTTACGTATTCTGCATGCACAACACAGATGCAGCATCCGTCTTCCTTAATCTTACAGGCCACAGGGAAATAAATCAAGCATATAATACTAAATCGTTATAACTGGGATATGTGATATGAGTGCCAAAGACAAGATACTGTGCAAAGAATTAATAGTGAAATTTAATCTTATTGAGATTTGTGTGTCATAATGTTCTTGAGCAAGTGCCACTTAAATTGAAAGGAAAGTGGGTGATCAGGGGATGAAATCAGGGCATTGGGTACTGAAAGAAATCTGTTTTTAGGGAAAGAGAGATGATTGTGAAGGAACAGAGTCACAGATGAGTAGAGGTGATTTTAAAATTACAAGCAGGGGATTGGAAGCCATTCAAGTTACCATGTTTTGTCAGTCAAAAACATCTATGATGCAAAGATAGAAATTAATTTTGTGTTAATAAAAGTGGTATGATTGATGATTCAGGAAAAATTTATTTGACAGCACACAACCTTTGGTAGTATTTTCAGTGAAGGAATAAATATGAAGACTGAAGAAAATCAACAAACTTCCAGGAAAATGAATGGGTAGACATAAGCATCCAGGCCTGAGGTTTCCACCCAGTGATGCTAAAGGTTGACATGAGGGAAAGAGTGTGTCCATTGCATCACTTTAGAGGAGATATCAACAGGGGCTGTCAAGAGAACCTTAAAGCAACTCAAGGATAAAAACAGGACTGGGTGAAAACAAGCTCAAGGAAATGCCGCAGTCAAGACATTTATTTGCCTGTTTCCAATCTGTTTCTATCTGTAGTCACGATACCAACATAGTTGTCCAAAGCACAAGAATAAATTTGAAAGATGAATCCTCGGT
Source organism: Peromyscus leucopus (assembly GCF_004664715.2). Lineage (NCBI taxonomy): Eukaryota > Metazoa > Chordata > Mammalia > Rodentia > Cricetidae > Peromyscus > Peromyscus leucopus. Next base: position 38,851,186 of record NC_051064.1, read on the forward strand.
GAGAAAATTAGATGCAGGCTTTGATCTTGAAGCCTGATGTTCACATATTAAGCTGCATATTCTTGGTCTAATGACCTTCACTAAGCCCATTACATTCACTGAAAGTTTTGACTTAAATGAAAATATATTCAACTTTGCTGTGGGAATGCAGAGTATGGTGTGCAACAGCAGAACTTCTTGAGCCAGTGGGTTTGCACTCTAACGCCTTGATCCTTACCAGCAGCAAGACACCTCTCCTTGTTTTATCATTTATTTAATTTTGAAAGGCAAGTTAATAATACCCAAGTCAGGGTGAGACTTGGTAAATAACTGGACATGCAGTTGTTGACATGGTATCAGTAGGAGTTACATCATGTTCTTAGTCCCTAAACCTGTATTTAATTCATTTCAATAGTTTATATCTTAGTTATTCATATATAAGTTTTTGTTCTTAAATTTAAATAGAGAAATTATAATATTTTACATTTAAATGAGGAAATGAATATATATTGATGAAAGAAGAAAATTTTAACAGAGCCCATACATATTATTTCAAAGCTTTATCTTGTTTCACAATTTGATCATTTTTCCTATGAACTTGAGATCAAATATTATTAAATTTAATACATGAATATTAAGCAATGGATTTCTTTCTCTCCCTTTCTTTCTTTCTTTCTTTCTTTCTTTCTTTCTTTCTTTCTTTCTTTCTTTCTTTCTTTCTTTCTTTCTTTCTTTTTTTCTTTCTTTCTTTCTTTCTTTCTTTCTTTCTTTCTTTCTTTCTTTCTTTCTTTCTTTCTTTCTTCCTTTCTTGACAGTGTTGGTGATTGAGTGTGGGCCTTGCAAATGCTATGAAAATTCTGAATTACTGAGTAGCATCTCTAGACAAAGAACATTTTATATAAAAACTGTGTTTCCTAACCTCAGAGGAACTTACCCCTTTAAAAGTCATCCATTCTTCATGAAGTTTTACTTCTACCTCTTCTATGGAGAATTTCTCACCACAGGCAAGTGTCATATGTGCAAATAGACTATTGTGTGGTTAATATATTTTCACAATCACCTTTACATTTTGTTTGTACATATTTATTTTCATGATCATAGATACTTTTTCATTGAAGCTACCAACAGTTTTCTTTATAGTGGACACTCAATATATATTTAGGAAATGAATAAATGGATGTAGTAATGTATGCATAGAGAGTCTTAAATAGAACACACTTTCTGTGTTCATATATATATGAAATATGAAATAAAATTTGTTCAGAGCTTAGGAGTACTTGTTTTTCCAGAGGATACAATTTGGGTTTCCAGGACCCATTCCAAAGCTTATAGCTAATTGTAACTCCATCTATAAAGAGATCTGATACTTTCTTCTGATTACATGAGATACCCATAATCAGGTGGCATACACTCATACACATATATACATATACCTAAATAAAAAATACTTACAATTTTTTATTCCTTAAATGATTTCCACATGGAATTTCTAATTGGTGTGATTTTTTTCCTTTGGTGTAAATTAAAAAAAAAACATATTTTGAATGCATATATCAATACTTTTTTATTTTTATTTTTTTTATTTTTTCTGGAGCTGAAGACCAAACCTAGGGCCTTGTGCTTGCTAGGCAAGCGCTCTACCACTGAGCTAAATCCCCAACCCATACATCAATAATTTGAATAAATGTTTTACATGGGTGTTGTTTAACCATTCCTAAGAACAGGTTTAAATTTGTATATGAAAGCATACTTTAGTTAGTGAATTTAACTATATTAGAACTAAGCAGCTAATAGGTACTGTAGAAGTAATAACAAAGATAGTTTGTTAGATAGGCTTGTAGAAGTTGTAAATGGGATGATTAGTATTTTGGGTACCTATTCCTGGGATTTTCATTAGTGATGCCACATCATTGTTTAAACAGTGGCACTAATTAAATTCTGATGTGTGATATACATGTAGATATTATGTGTATATGTTTTCTCATACTATTCATAAGATAATTAATAATTAATAATAATAGTTAATGGTGCCTACTTTTATGAGCATAGTAACTAGATACTAGGAGATTAACATTTGCCCTGGGGCTGTACGAGGTGTTACTAGAAAAATTCTGACTGAAGCCTCTACTTTGTACTTTGGACAACCATTGTCTGAATGGCATATGGGGTCGATGACTTTGGTTTGCCATTCTAAACCAAGTTTCTCAATATTCTTTATCCTGCTATTGCCGGAGCCTGAAAAAGTCAGAACCAAGAGTCACTGTCTCCAAGCACTGGAAGGTTTGGCCGAAGACAGGCTACAGCAAGAAATTGAAAAGTGATGGGAAAACCAGATGCAGGTATAAACTTCACCATAGGGTTTTATTTTATATATTCATATTAACAGTATTTTTATGCTGAAGTTTTTTTATGAGTGGATCTTTTTGTGTAGACCTGGATAACCTTGAACTTTTTTTCCTCGTGCCTCAGTCTCCCAAGTTCTGGAGTATCAAACATACATATCTTGACTGGCTTGTATTGAAATTTATCTTTCCCTTCCTAATCCTGAAATTTTTGACACAAAGTTTCACTGAAACTATTTTATTTTAGAATTTCCAGGAAAGATCAATTATAATATTAAATTGGCTCCCTCCCTGCTACACTGAGAGTTCTTCGCCTTGTCATTCTGTATTTTTTTTTTCTTTTTTGGTTCACTTACGTTTCATGTTTAATTAAGGCCCCTAAATTCTTTCTAATTAGACTCTTCATTAAACGTTTATCAGAATTTGCATTTTGTGTGTTCTTGTTCTTTCTTATCAGAATCTTACCTGATAACTCCTACAATAAAACACTGGATTATTACTTTCAAAACATCTGACATCATGACATATGATTATATCTGTTTTTCTAAGTGTATAGTGAGCACAGTGCTGCTGAGCACAGACATTTACTTGATTAATTAAGTGCTTATTGACTGCAGAATGTTGAGACTTTTAATTTAATTAATACCTCAGGATGATATGTGGTTATATTTAGTTTTTAAAATTGTAGTACTGAGAGAAAAATGATAGATCTTTCAAAGAGAAAGTTCTTCAAAAGATTCATAGGTATTCACCATGACATTTTATTATGTATGATTTCTAGAAAGCTTGAAAGTCATTCTATATACATTGTATGAAGGAAATGTATAGTTTTTCTAAATATCATAAAAGACATTATTATGGCCAGTAAATAATTTTACTGGCACTTTATCTTTACCCTACATTCTGAGATAAATCTAATAAAAATCTGTGATGGAGGACACGTCAAAATTTGGAGTACACACAAACTAAACTACTTTATCTGGGAAGCTGTCCTGAGCCTGGGGTAGTGAGCATACTTCCAGACTCTCAGTTCAACTGCCTTTGCTGTCTGTTGAGTTAAACTGTTCTTTGTTCACCATGTGCTAGTGTTCTCCCTTGGATTCACATGCAGCAGAAACTGCAACCTCAGACTGAGCAGACCAAATGGCAATCCATGCAATAGAAGTTGAATCCATTCATTGAATAGGTAACTCTTGTTGGATATCCTTTTGCTGCCTTGTGTCCTGGAGATCCTGCAGCTTTGCATCTGCAGGTTAGGCCCCTCACATTCTCCAGCAGTTCATAGATAAGGTGGATGTGGAGGTGGGCTAACTCAGCCCAGGTTCCAGGCCTGGGTGGTAGCTAGGCTGGTCAGCTCACCAGCTTTCCCTCATCCTCAGCACCTTAGCGAGCTCTCCAGCACCAACCCAGCTAGCTCAAACACTTAGGGAGGAAACAAGGAGAGGGGGCAGTTCTCCTGCTCTCACACACTTGGGTCTGGCTCATCCACACTCACCCCACCAGGGACAGCTCTACTGTTTTGTCCAAGTGAGAGCCTGCTTTCCAGATCACCTGCACTTGGTGAGAGGCAAGGCCAGCTCTTCTCTTCTCATGCCTCCCCTCGCCCAGCCAACTTCCTGCCTACAGCAGGCGGCAAGGGGTAGTGGAGAGGGAATACTTCCCTCACCCTTGCTAGGATATGGCATATAAGGGAAGGAGGTGGGGGCAGCTCTCCTGTTCTCACACCCACAGGAGCTGCTCACCTGAGTCCCCACCAACAGGATCAGCTCTCGTGTGCTGCCCAGGTGAGGTGCAGGACTGCTTGCTCTCCCTAGTGCTGCTGCTGCTGCTGAGGGGCAGTGCCAGTTATCCCACTCTCATGACCTCAGAGCCAGCTCTCCCACTGGCCTCTGGCAGCAAGGGGCACAGGGGGGTGGGGGGCGTTGGGGAGGGGAGGTCATCTCTCCCTTGCCCATTCCACCATATGGCAGGTGAGGGGTGTGGCCAAATCTCTCATGCACGTCCACAGGCCAGATCCCTTGTGCACAGTTAACAGGGTTAGCTCTACTCTGCTGCCCAGGGGAGGGAAGGTGCAGGCCCCACTCTCCTGAGTGCTATAACTGGTAAGGGGCAGGGCCAGCTATTCCTAGTGCTACAGCCTGTGTGGGGTGGGGACTAGTCTGTGCACTGCTATCCTCACTGCTTTTGGGGTGGACATTAACACAGACTGTAGCTGTGGCAGGGCCACTGAGGCCGACATGGCCCTTGGCAGTAGCCTAGGCCTAGAGGACACCATGGTCCTCGGGCAAGCGGTCCATTTCTCACCACCTTCGCCTCTTGAGATCTGCCTCTCTCCCCAGCACATTAATCTTTCTGCCTCTGTCTCTGTCTCTCTTTCTCTCTGTGTCTCTGTCTCCCTGCCTCTGCCTCTTTGTCTCTGTCTGTCTGTCTGTCTGTCTCTGTCTCTCACATTTCCCCACCCTGTTCTCACTCACCATCATGGTGCCCTGCTGTCTGGCGCTCCCAAGCAGGCTTGTGGTTGATTTCTGCCCGCCTAGGCAAGCAGCCTGGGGCAGAGCTATGACCCCTTTGTTTGTTTCTTTAATTTATTCTTCTCTCATCCAGTATGTCCTGACCACAGCATCCCCTCCCTTCCCTCCACCAAGTCCATGCCCACCCCCCTCTCCTCCTCTCTGGGCTCCACAGCTTCTCCATTCCCTTCAGAAAATAGCAGGCCTTCCAGAAAGATTTTTTTTTTAAAATTTATTTTACATCCTGACTGCAGTTTACCCTCCCTCCTCCCTTCCAGATCCCTCCCCTAACCCTCCCTCTGACCTCACCCCAATCCATTCCTGCCCGTTTCTGTTTAGAAAAGGGCAGGCCTCCCATGGATATAAAAAACATGGCATATCAGTAAAACTAAGCACCTACTTGTATTAAGGCTTAGCAATGGCAACACAATATGAGGAATAGGGTTCCAAAAGCCAGCAAAAGACTTAGAGACAGCCCCTGCTCCCACTGTTAGAAGTCCCGCAAGAACACCAAGCTATCGGACTGTCTTACGTATGCAGAGGGCCTAGGTCTGGTTGTCGTTCAGATTCTGTGATCTCCGATGAGTCCAGGTTTCTGTGGATTATCTTGTGATGTCTTTGACCTCTCTAACTCATACAATCCTTCCTTCTTTGCTTTGGCAGGATTCCCTAGCTCTGCCCAATATTTGGCTGTGGGTCTCTGCATCTGTTTAATCAGTGGGTGCCTGAAGCCTCTCAGATGACAATTAGGCTAGGCACCAATTTATGAGTATAGCAGAATGTTGTTAGCTATCATTACACTGACGTTTCTCTTTTCCTCCAGTCATGTGCGCTTCTATTCTAGGTCTCTGGACCATCCAGGCAATGTCAGGGAGGGATTACTTTTGTGGTGTGGGTCTCAACCTGGACTAGTCATTCGTTGGCTCCTCCCTCAATCTCTTACCCCAGCATATCCCATAGGCAGGTCAAAGGCTATGCTACAACCCACAGACCCAGAGTGGCTCAAGGAGAGATACTCAAATGTCCTTGGAAAGGGGAAATAGAAAGGATTTCGTGGGTGGACTGGGACTAGTGCGGTGGGGATGGGAACATGAGGGGTTAGGTTTGGGGGATGGAGGGGAACCAGCACTGAAAGAGAAAATTGTAAAGACAGGGCATTTTCTGGCCGGTAGAAACCTGGTGCAAGGGAAATTCCAAGGAATCTACAAGGATGACCCCAGCTAAATTCCTAGAGATAGAGGATATGTAGCCTGAACTGGCCATCTTCCATGACCAGGCAAGACTCCCAGCAGAGGTCTTGTGCCTATTTTATGGAGACACACGCAACGGCCATGTCATTACTTCCTTTTTGTTTGTTTGTTTGTCGATACAGGATTTCACTGTATAGTCCTGGAACTCACTTTTTAGACCAGGCTAGCCTCAAACTCACAGTAATCTGACTGCCTCTGCCTCCCGAGTGTTGGGTTTAATGGCGTGTGCCACTGTAGTTGGCTTCATTACATTCTTTGATAATATAAATATCTTTAGTAAAACTCCCAATTTATTCCAAATGTCTTTAGTAAAACTCCCAATTTATTCCAAAGGTCTTTAGTAAAACTCCCAATTTATTCCAAATGTCTTTAGTAAAACTCCCAATTTAATCCAGTATATATTTTTTCTGTCATTTTCATTTCACAAATTTATAATAATGCTTAAGTAAACCATAGTTTGGCAATATTAATTAATAAATGTTGGGCATTCAAAAACACATGTGCCATGTTTTATGTTTAATTTTACTTATATTTAATGTGGGAGCCCAGTTAGGAAATCGGCTCCCACATTTTATGACAGGGTACTCTTGAGGAGAGAGGGATAAGAGATATTAGATAGAAGGATAGAGGGAAGAGAAACAGAAACACAGGATAGCCTCGGGAGGGCCTGGATCCTTATCCATCAGCCCCTCCTGCCTCTTCTAAAGGGCTTTTCATAGGAATGCTAAGGAGTGGAACAAAAGACCTCCCCCTTGCTTAGCCAAGTGTAGACCTTTCCAATCACCTAGTAACTATGTACATGGTCAAGCAATCCTCAAAATGCAGCCCTGCTGGGTAAAGCAAGCTCAGATCTCACTAGTGTAGCAGGAATCTTAAAAGTTCTTATTAATAAAATCAAACCCGATGCCAGTTATTGGGGTCAAAGCTGGTAGATCAGAGAGACAGAACAAGCCACAGCTATCTCACCTCGCCGGATCCTCAGCTGGTCTTGTCTCCTCAGACTGGAGGCCTCTGAGTCCTCATCTGGAATGGGTCTCAGCTGAATTACTGCTCAAAAGCCTGAATGCTTAACCAGCCACATGCTTAACCAGCCAAATCCTTCTAGTTTTTGGTCCTCACGCCTTATATATCTTTTTGCTTTCTAACACCACTCCCTGGGATTAAAGGCTGGCTTTCTGGGATTAAAGGCGTGTGTCACCATGCTTGGCTATTTCCAATGTGGCTTTGAACTCACAGAGATCCAGAGGGATTTCTATCTCTGGAATGCTAGGATTAAAGGTGTGAGTGCCACCATTTTCTAGCCTTTGTATCTAGTGGCTGTCTGTTCTCTGACCCCAGATAAATTTATTAGAGTACACAATATTTTGGGGAAAACAATACCACCACATTTCCTCTCTTTTTGTCTAAAATTAAAAAAGCTTATAACTAATACAAGAAAAACTATCTTCAATAAGTATATGCAATATACAGTCAAGATTGCATTAACAATGTCTAGTCCATTAACATTTGACAGATCCAGACAAAAAACTCCATTATATATATTAACAATGTCCAGTCCAGTAACCTCTGATAAACTCAGACCAAAAAATTTTCATTACTTATCTTATTTAGAACAAGTAGTTCCTCTTTAAAAGTAGATTCCATAACACTAGGGAATCTTTATGGGTCTCCACAATTTGAATTCAAGATAAACAAAACGTTTTAATTCTAAATGTTAATGTATTTGCTTATCTCTAACAAATAATAAAATTTTATAATAGTGAGAGTCCTACAGTCACTCCTGTTATAAAATGTACATTAGTGCTAATTTATGACTTAAAGTATCTAGAAACAAGTTTGAGAAGTATTAGCTGGCCATGGTGGCACAGGACTTTAATCCTAGCATTTGGGAGGCTGAGGCAGGTGGATCTCTAGATTTCAAGGTCAGCCTGGTTTACATAGTGAGTGCCAGGACAGCCAGGGCTGTATGGAGAGACCCTGTCCCAAAAAAAGAAAATTAAAGAAATGATAAATTTAATGATATTGTAGGTTAAAATATTTAAAATCTTTGTTTTTAATAGCTTTTCAGTAGATTTATTAGGACTTTGACACTAACAGCTATAAAACTTAATAATAAATACTAATAATATTACAGGCAGTTGTGAGCCTCCCAGTTGTGGGTGCTGGTATCCAAATTTGGGTCATCTGAAAGTATCCTTAACCACTGAGGCATGTTTCAAGCCTCCTATATACCTTAAGGGATAGATAGCAATGCCAAGTTTCATGCTGACATGCATTTTAAACATTGAAACAGTGTCAGAGGAAAGAAAGGTCAAAACGTGTTCCTGTGTTAGTATGTATGTGCTTAGGTCAGAGGTCAGCTTATGGTAACTGGTTCTCTGTGCCCACAGTGTGGATAATTGGTGAGGACTGAATTCAGCCTTGGTGTCACGTGCCCTTTCCAGCTGAACTACTTTGCTAACCATCTGGGATTTCATGGAGTCCAATTTAGTAGACATTGTGGTAGTTTAACCATTATACTATAAATCAGTTATTTCTAGTTTGTTTGGTTTTTTTTTTAATCCATATCACTACCCCATGCACATTGTAATGAAAGTGTTACTACTTGCTATTCAGAATTTGAATTTTAATTTCTTGGAGGGTGCTGCCTCATTGTGGAGATATTAAGAACTACTGCTGTTTGATAAGCATTTTTTATTTTATTATTTTTAATTTGCTGTGTCTGCATGTGTGTGGGTTTTTTTTTTGGGGGGGGGGGAGTTATATACACGTGAATACCTGAATCATTAGACAACCCCTGTAGCTGAAGTTACAGGTAGGTATAACCTGCTCGGTGTGAGTGTTGGGAATTGGACACTGGTCCTCTGCAAGGGCAGTAAGCATTCTTGACAGCAACACCAAATCCTGAGTCCAGAGAAGTGATTAATTTTTGCAAGAATGTCCTTAGCAAACTTTATACAAATGTTTTTCTCACATGTAATATGAGCAAATATCTACTCATGGTTTTAAGAGATGTGTTTGGTTTTGTTTGTATTTTACTTTGTAGCAGGTCTCATGTAGCTCAATTTGGCTCTGAATTCACCATGAAGCTGAAGAGGACCTTGAACTCTTGATCTTCCAGCCATGCTCTCCCAGGTGGAGATGTTTTTGAAGAAGTACTGAAATATACACCTTGACTATGTTTTTGGTTACAGTGCTTTGGGTAGTTTATTTCACAAAGCATTTCTAAGGTATCAAAAAGTAACTTCACAGTGATGAGCACTCTTCAAATAGTGTAACAATTTAATTTCTATCATTGTAAATTCAGGATGGTGATGAATATTAATCACAAATTCATATCAATATTTGAATATACATTGCCTTGGATGATATGAAAGCAGCTGGTACTGAACCTAAACAGTAAAGATGACTTAGATTGCATTAGAGCTGATTTAATCACAAATTATTTTACACAAATATTAATACGAGATAATAAAGATTATGATAATTCAGTGAATATGAAGGCTACTATCTAAATCATTGTTCAAAATTTAAATATTTCTATATATTCATTTATACACTCACCATAAATCTCCTAAGATTTCAGAAATACTTTGCAATAGATTGCTAAGTCACTTTGCTTTTAATAATTACAACTGTGTAGATAGAATTGTGGCTTTTAAGCATGCTTTTCGAAATCAATTCTTCATTCATCTTGTTCATACAACTCTTAAATATAGCTGTGAATTTAATTATCTTTCTCATTCATTTATTTTCTTGTTCTGAGATAGTAGGTTTGTCATATAGTGTTACATAGTAGACAACCAAATATCCAGAAAAGTAGGAAATTAGAACTTCCTATCAAATATGGACTAGTGAAATTCACATGCTACACAGTATCATTTTGATGTGCATTGGGTACACCATTCCTCATGTGAGGATGTTCAAGTAAAATTAATTTAGATTCTTTGAAAAGTTATTTTCAAAAGAGATCTGGTCTCTTACAGTTTCACTTGTTTAATTTTCTAAATCAACTGAATCCATATTCATTTTCTTCATTTATCATCAAACCAAAGAACATTTGTCACTACTTTTTTTAGACATGGTCCTGTTACAAGAGATTAGAAATGTGAACAGGAAAACCTTCCATCATGAAATGAAGTTCTTCTAGACACAGGATGACTTACAGGTGTTGAAACAAGCTGTTCTATAAGGAGGGTTTTTTTTTTTTTTTTTTTTTTTTTTTTTTTTTTTTTTTTTTTTAAAGAAGCCCATCCTGTAGGGAAGCTCATTAAGCTCAGGAATTGCTAAACTCAAAATCAACTTCAGGAAGTCTCTGAATTAGATTCAATGGCCGTCTTTCTTCCCAAGAGTAATAAGCAGTAAGGACTGCTGAGAATCACTCTCAGACAAGAGAAGCTGCCTAAGAAAGTCTGAGACATGTTGAGCTTCTTGGTAGAAACCTGTAAGGAGCAAAGGCCAGAATACCTTCCTGAAAGAAGTGGAGGCCAGCAAACCTTCCTAGAAGAGGCTCCAAGTAGCTGAACTACCTGGAAAGGACACTCCTCCACCCAGTTGAGCTGCCCACTGGCTGTTAAATGTGCTTCAGAGTTCCAGCTTTTATGAACAGTCACCCACACTGGGGTGGGATTTGGTGATATAGTTTTCTTTGAGTAATTTCTTTTCCCTTAAGTAACTCCTTACCCATTCCAATAATATTCGCTGATTCACCAAGTTAGATTTGTTGGTATCTGAACATTAGTCTTGTTGTTTCCCTAATCCGTATGAGTAGATGTTTGTTCATGTCTCTCCAGATTAGTGCACTCACAGTCTCCTTTCTAAAGTTCTTGCAATATATAATCATATTTTTGCCCTGTACCCTGCTTTCCAGCAGGAGTTTATTTTAGTAATGTTTTGTCTAACACATACCTGCCTTTGTCTTCATCTAATAGAATGGCCTTGTTTTTCATTGTATATTTGCCTTGTTCTTAACCTCTTTGCCTTGGATATAATTGCAATTCAATTCCAAATTAGTCCTAATTAAGACATAACATCTTGATATCTACTGGTCATTAGCATTTTGCATTGTTTATTTATTCAAAACCAGACTACAAGCTGTACTCTTCCTCTTTGAAGAGGTACTTCCTTGTTTAGTGTGAACAGTTATGCTTTTCTTATCATTTTAGTTTTATTGTAATAACTAAATTATTGAAGGAAATAATTCATGAAAATTTTCAGTGTCTGCAATGGATCAACAACTAAACAAATGTAATAATGGTTATAGTTCTTACTATCATTTCAATTTATGCCATTTGATTGATGAAGAAGCATGAGTTTTATGACATTTAAAATATTTTCTAGTGTATCCCTCCTACTCACACATATCTGACTTTTACCACCTCCCTTTACTGACTCAAATGTATGTTTCAATTTGGTATATTAACATATTTCAACCACAGTTCCACAACAGAAGAATCCAGTACAGGAAAAATATTTTAATGTATTTGGGAGAACTTTGTTCATCTTAAAGGATCAAGCTATCTTTAAAATGTTAGAGAAGAAGAAACTGTGATAAGTAAACTATTTATACAAACATCTCTTACTGTTGTATTACACTGAAGATTAATTGGAAAAGGCTGGTATATGAGTTATATATTGGCCATGATTAAACACACATCTTTTGCTGAATCATTAGCTAAGTAGGCATTTACATTTTTATTATAATAGATATTATAGTCTTTTATAGCATAGGCATGCATTTCTCATAAATTTGTGCATTTTTCAGTTTGAAATATTCTCTTACTGTCAAGAACACCATGGCTTTGGATGATGAAATTTATGGAATAATTAAATATCCCCTGCAATTTTCAGCAAAACACATTTTTATATGTCTATGTAAAATAGACTAGCATAAAAATTGGCAGAGATTACCTATGCACATGAGCTTGAATATTTTGTAAGCAAGAATGAGAAACTCAATTTGGGCTGGTTTTATCAATTGTGGAAATAATTGTGTGTCATGGGAATTAAAGACTTGAGCACTGAAATCTGAGAACACTGTAGTGTTTATTATTACTTAAGCAATGTTCTGAGTCATTTAGAAACACCTGTCATCTTAATCCCTACAATCACCTTCTGAAAGAGACATTATATCCTTGATGAAGACCACATTAGTAAGATTTAAACACAAGCTCTCATGTCACTGTTCTTAAGGATGAAGAATAAAAGTGATGATTTGCTAACAATTGGTGCCTTTGGAGAAATGAAAATGGTGACCTGACTGACTATTCATTACATAAGAAGATGTCACCCCTAAAGATTGGGCTGTGAGTGACCAGTACATCATGAACAACATGGAGATCTAGAAAGGAAGGGAACGGTAGACAGAGACGATTTTATTTTTTCCAGTGATCTTGATATGTGTTTAGCTAGCTAATAAATACAGCATTTCAAGCAAAGCTTGAGCAAACAGTCTCTTCCAAAATCCTTTATCTTAGTTCCCTCACCCACACTTCCCAGCCCTTGTGGTCTTGTTTAGCCTGGAGGACATTTCTCCTTGGTGTTATATTGTGTCTGCCCTTTCTCCCAGTCAAGTACCCACATCTTTGTCAGGGCTGGTGCCTGAGAAAGGGACTGCAGATGCTTGGCCTCTGACATAGCTGTTTCTTGGGTGGAGTGGCTGTAGCAGAGATCAGATAGAAGGAGAGAAGGCATTGGGAAAGGGTTCAAGAAATGTGGTAGATCAAAGTTAAGATAAGCATGGGTAATGTGAGTTTTATTCTTATCTGCAGTGTTTCACTGTAGCTGTGAGAGTTCCAGCATTAAAAAGAGAATGATCAGTTTCTTGTGAAATACAGCAAGAAAGGTCATGGCTAGAATAATGGCCAGTGTGTGTAGCATCAATCTTAAAAAGTTCTTATATATGAAATCAAACCTGAAGCCAGGTATTGGGGTGAAATGGAAGATCAGAGAGACAGAACAAGCCATAACTAACCTCACCTGGCCAACTTCTCAGCTGATCTTTTTTCCTCAGACTGGAAGCCTCTGTGTCCTCATATCCGAATGGCTCTCAGCTGAACTGTGCTTCTCGAAAGCCTGAAAGCTTAACCAGCCAAATGCTTCACCAGGCCAAAGGCTTCTAGTTTCTGGTCCTCACGCCTTATATACCTTTCTGTTTTCTACCATTACTACCTGGGATTAAAGGCACGCTTCCTGGAATTAAAGGCGTGAGTCACCATGCTTGGCTGTATCCTTGAACACATGGATTTCTGCCTCTGGAATGCTAGAATTAAAGGCGTGTGCTACCACTGCCTATCCTCATGTTTAATATTGTGGCTGTTCTGTATCTGACCCCAGATAAGTTTATTAGCATGCACAATATTTTGGGAAACACAATACCACCACAAGTGTGAGAGGCAAACCCAACTGAATTAAGTGTGGATATAGAATAAGCAAAGATGAAATACATTTAAAATATCATAGAAATGATAGTTATGCGAATATAGGTATTTAAAAATTTTGAATATATCTAGATAAGATATTTTCCTAATTGAAGCCAAAATGTTTATTGAAACTGTGTCAAATAATCTTGGAAAGCAGTTTGTATATCAAGTCTTCAAAATCAAGTAAGTATATGTCTTATGTATTGCAAAATTAAATGAGACACCAGGGGGAATCTGAAGGCCCAGGAATTCCTTCTGTTAATAAAACTTATTGGGTGATCAAGTTTTATCTTTCTGAGTTCCATAGTGGCTGTACCAGTTCTCACTCTCATCAGCAATAGATAAGAGTTCCCCTTTTCTCACATCTCATTTTCAACGTCATGTGCTATTGTTTGTTTTAATAATCTTTACCATTCACACTGCAATATGATGAAATCTAAAAGTAGTTTTGATTTGCATTTTCCTGACCGTTAATGATATTAAAGATTTTAAAAATGTTTATCAGCTATTTGTATTTCTTTTTTTTGAGAATTTTAGTTCTATACCCCATTTTAAATTGAGTTTTTTTTCTTTATGTGCAGTCTTTTGGGTTCTTTGTATAATCTAGATATAAAATTGGTTTTGATTACGCCCATTCTGCAGTCTTTCATTTCATGAGATTTTATTTTTAAATTCTTTAAATTAATATAATTTCCCTTCCTTTCCCTTTCTTCCCTCCAAATCCTCTTTTATTTCCCTCTTTGTTTCTTTATAACTAATGGTCTGTTTTTTTATCACCAATTGTTGCTACACATGCACATGCATACAGGAAAAATTGGGAATAGTCTTTTGTCTTTTCCTGGGAGGTTACCCATAGTAATTTTAGTTATTGTTGGTCTTCATGCCTGTGCTATCAGTGTCTTGGTGAAAATGTCCTTTCCTATGCCAATGTGTTATGCCATGGTATATCAGCCAGACCCCAGAACAGGCCCACAACAAGCAGAAGTTGGCCAACAGAAAAAGACTGCAGATTTTTTTGGTGTGTTTTATGTTTTTTTTTTTTTTTTTGTGTGTGTGTGTGTGTAGGTTTTTTTGTCTTATTGTTTACTGTGTGTGTTTTGTTTTATGATTTTCTGAAACAAACACATACGAGAGAAAGAGAGGGAGAGAGAGAGATCATGGAGTTGCGTAATTAGGGAGTTAAGGATGATCTTGGAGGAACTGGAGAGGGAAAAGAATATGAGCAAAGTATATTGTATGAAAAAAATAATAAAAGAAAAAACAAAATAAAAAAATTGAGAATGATTGGGAAAGAGACACCTGGGAAGGGAATGTGTGAGCATTTGAGAAGCTCCTTCTTCCTTGGGCATCAATGGCCTTTGAATCCCAGCAAGTTATGTATTGCAGTGTAACTAAGCAGCTCTTCCTGTTCCACATGGAAGAAGTCTCCTAAGAATAAGCACAGTCACTGGGGAGATCCAGAGATACCTTCATAAGCACCATCAAGAAAAGGTGTTTCTCAGTTTTGATTTTTAAAAGATTTACTTACTTTATATGTATTAAGTGTTTGCAAGCTACAATACTGCATTCCTGGTGTCTGTAGAGGCCAGAAGAGGCCAACTGAGTCCCTAGACTTAGATTTATAAGTGTTTTTGAGCTATCATGTAGGTAGAGGGAAGTGAACCCAGCCCCAGAAAACTGCATGATAGTTTAATAGTAACATATTCAGAAGTATTTCAATTTAGGGGAAAATTAGAAATAAAATAAATAAATAAAATAAATAAATAAGGGAAAAAAAGGAGTGTTATGAAGGGTGAAGTGCTGAATTTAGCTAAAGCATTACAAATACTCATAAGGAAAAGATATATCCACAGGGAGATATAAGGAATTTAAAGTTCAGAATGGTAAGTGGTATTAGTATCTTGCCAATTATATAATAAGGTACTAATGAAATATTTTCAAAAGAAAGATGACAGGGTTCTGTTGTGACAGAGCACCCAATATTTCATTAAATGCTAAAAATACTAGCTCAGTAAAATATTGGGAAATCACATCATGGCTTAGAAATCAACTGAATAAATGTAATTTTAACTCTTCTTAATTGGTTGAGGAAACTATGAACTGGTTCATAAATACAGTTTTAGTGATAGAAGGATCATATATACACAAAATAGTATATTGCATGCTAACCATGCTGACTGTCATTTAGAAAATCTTTATCTTTTTCATATCATCAACTATCTTCTACTGTGAACACTTTTCAAGACTGTGCTTTGGAATTGGTGCTCTGTAACTCAACTTATCAGGATCCTATTTCTTCTTCAATAAACACAAAAGCTACCTATAGCAAGGTACACTTATATAATAGCATAATCATTGTTTCCAGACAAATAAACAAGGTCATCACACTATTAAATCACTAAATTTAAATTTAATATGACTTATTTCACAATATTTGTTTTAATATATAAATTGGAAAAAAGCAGCATTTTTGGAAATGAATTTATGTACCAAAGCAAGAAATAGAGCATAGAATCCAGGAATGTGAGATTCCAGCCTTAGGATCTGAAGAACAGTTTACTTAAAACTGTGAGGTTGAAAACTCAAGGAACTGTAGGAAAAAAGTGTATTTCAAACTGCTGCAAGGGAATTTGAAATTCATTTCCTTCTCATATCACTGTTTTAGGCAATGTCCAGGCACTTATCAGACAATTTAGTTGCCTTGGTGGATTTTATGACTTCCTCTAACATTATCAAGCCATCTTCTGCCTGTAGCACCAGGTGAGAGAATTGCCTGTGGTTGTGCAATTGCTCTGTATGTCTGTGATGCCTCAATTCCTCATTTCAAGGCTGCTCCCAGATTCAGGGTTCTCTGCTCTGCTGTTACTTTTCTGTTGATGTATCCCATAAGCTCACCATTACACAGAGATGAACTTGTGTCCTTGTGGCCTTATATCCTACACAGTCCGCGATCCATGCCACTAACAAACAGAGCTGATGTTTAGAAGGCGGAGCTCTGTTTTATTTTCCCTTCTCCTCTTCTCTCTTTGGTGCTTACCAAGGAAACACACCGTTTTAGTAACCATAAAGGTATAAGTACTTTAAGCCTTAATTAGCTACATGAGAGGTAGACTTGTAAATTTAAAATCTGAAATATTTTCCTAAAAATGAAACACACTTTAAGTTGCTGTGTAAGTGTGAAACCAACTTAAAAAGAGAAGAATGAGTCAGCTTATGGTCAATCAGTACTAAATGGTCACTTACAGATTAAGAAAAACAATATCAAATTTACTATACTAAAATCATCTTAGGCTATCTCATATAAAACTACTGTATTCTCAAAATAACTGGCAAATTCATGAGTGTTTGTACATATTTTACTTTTAATTGTGACCATTATGCCCCCTTTGAATAAACTTTTAAAAAACCTATTAAATGAGTTTAACTAGAAGACAATCCAAAGTGAAAGGCCAGGAAAAAGAGCTAAAGACTACTCTACCCAGAGCCAACTCCAAAATTGCAAGAATGGAAGACAAATTCAGTCTGGTCTATGAGAAAACCAACCCAAAGTCGCCAGGTTGACCGAGCACCCAAATGAACATGGAATGCTAATGTTCTGCACATAGGAAAGTTTAGGTGAAAGAGCTTGCATTTCCCACCCTGATTATCATCATACAGATTATAACGACTAAAGCAGGAGAAGTCTAAGACAGGAAATTTGAAGGTTGAATCTAACTAATCTTATCAATAAAAACCAGGAGTCATATATTGGGGTAATAACCTGAAAGATCAGAGAAGCAGAGCAGCAGCCACCAGTGGCTTCTTGCCTCTCTGGATGCTCTGACGAAAATGGCTGAGATCCTGTCTTCCACCCTACCTTATCACTTCTTGTAACCACAGCCTACATGCTGGGATTAAAGGCCAGAGAAGCCACTGCTCAGCTTCTGTGCTTAACTAGTGGCTAGCTCCACCCTCTGATCGCCAGGCAAGCTTCATTTGTCCAAACATGAACAAAATATCATACAACAGAAATTGTTCAACCTCTTTGATCACAGAACCTCCTAACTCTCTTAGAAGTTAATTCACAAGGACTAATTCAAAATGTCTAATTTGTTAAATTGTTACACTTAATGCCTCAACTCTTCCCCATCCCCACTCACAAACAACAATATGGTTATAGGTCTGAAAAATAACACTTACCAAACTTAGAACCTTGTTTTAACTGATTTCTTCGACTGAATTTTATATGTTTGAATCATCAATGAAGGAAAACCAAGGATATATTTATATCTGTTGAAATCAAAACAATTAGAGTCTTGTTTATAAAGAAAAAACCTTTACTAATTGGTCCTCATTACAGAAATGGAAGAGTTTTTTTTTTTTTTAATGGAAGATATATTTTCACTTTGTATTCGTGGTTGTGGAAAATATGGTTAATTTTTTATTTATTTTAGTAATGATCATTTCTACAACTGTTATCAACTATAAATGTATTAGATTTCAGGAGTATTACATTTCTAAGCAGTTGTGCCTGTTAATTATGCTTTTGGTTGTAACAAAATCCAACTAATAATAGATGAACAAAATAGAAACTTGTTTTATTCAGTCACATCTGTACATGCTATCCCTGAGCACTGGCTTCAAGTTTCCATGCATCTGGCATTTCTTTCTCTTCCTTCAAAGAATGGTACTGGCTGCACTTGTTACTACAGGCCTGTAATTTGAACTACTTGGGCAGATGATGAAAAATGACTCTATATTTTAGGACTTTCTAAAAATGAGTACTCCCAAGTCCCCGCTGAATTTTGTCTTGCTTATTAATTTTTATAATTATTATTAATCTGTTTTTCTTAATGTCTGAAAACAACTTTCTAATGGTGTATAAAGCAAGTTATTAAGCATTACTTCTTTTTATATTCAGTTATTCTTCTTAGTTGATAAGTCTCTGAGAACTACAGACTTAGCTTATTTCCCTCTGAGACTGACTGGAGAATGCACTTATAAGGTAAACTGCTTTACCTGCAGAGAGGAACCAGAGCTCCCACTTCCAGAGGAGAAATGTTATGACATCATTACTATAGTAATTTTGTGCCTCAGATAAGATGTGTATTACAAGTACCTCTCTTTTGGCTTTTAAATTATTCAACTTTATGATTTTAACTTTTGATGTATAACTTTTAAATGAATGAGCATTAAATTATATTATAGATGAATTATGAATTATGTATGTATTATTACTAAAGAGAACACATATTGAGAACCTCACTGGTTTCTAGACTTCTGTTATTTAAATAGCATACTTTTTTTATATTCTCTCATATATCATACTCCAACTGTAATTTACCTCCCCTGAAAGTCTCCCTCTTCCCCAAATGCACCTCTGCTCAGAAAATAACAGGCCTCACAGAAACATCAACCAAACAGAGCATAATATGCTACTATAATAAGACCAGGTATATACTATTAAATCAAGGTGTAAATGGAGGCTTTTCTCTGTCCTGCCTTGTCCTTAGCCCTTATTTCCAAATAATCATTCAGGGGCTTATATCAATTATAAATGTTTGGTTGATAACTCAGGCTTATTATTACTAACTAGCTCTTACATTTAAGTTAACTCATTTTTACTAATCTTTGCATTGCCACACAGTCCATGGCTTACCAGTGCTCTAGCATCTTGCTCCTTCAGAAGCTGCTGGCATCTGTCCTAACTCTGCCCTTCTTCATCTCCAGTTTGATTGTACTGCCTAAACTTATTCTGCCTGGCTATTGTCCTAGACAGCTTTATTTATGAACTAATGAGGGCAACACACATTCAAAGTATACAGAAAGTTATCTCACATTGTTTCCCCTTTTCTGTCTAATCAAAAAGAAGATTTCAATTTTAACACAGTTGCCAAACACACATAGACTAAATATTGTACCTGAAATTCTTGCTTGATAACTGTTTTGAATTATTTTATTTTATTATTGTACTTTGTAAGTTTATCTCCACGCACTGGGTATTAATTCCTTGTAAGATGTGTAAGATGCTGACATTATGTCCCATTGTTTAGGCTATCCTTTCATAGAAACATTTTATTTGGTTTTGCTGTGTAGAAACTTTCAGGTTTGCTACAATACAGACTACTGATCACACTTACTCCTAAAGTCCAACAGAACTTTACTGTGATCAGGCTCAGCACTGTAAGGTGCTCTTCTAATGACTGCATGACAAGCACCAATGCTGTCTTTTATATAGCATATTGTGAATGTTTAAATCTGCTTGGGAAGTAGATGGGAGAGAACTGAAGTTCCATCTATTGTGCATTGATTTTTTAGTAATGAAACTGAGTACCAACTGCAATTTGATATTGCATTACTAACAAGTAGCTACTTAATTCAGAAAGTCACTGTTGGGGGTTTCAGTGTTTATATTTCTGGCATTGGGTTAAATAAAATGCAAGCTCTAGTTAGTGTCTTTGTGTATGTGTTCATGTGTAGATAAGCCAAGTTTATGGAATTCTTAATTTCCTGGTTCTTGGGATACTGTATATGAGAAAGATAATTTACTATTGATCTTTTTCATATTGTATCATTCTAGTCTCATCATTATTGAGAACTATACAAACTATATTTTTAATTTGTACCTAAGGCTATAGTCTAAAAATTTTAATTATGTTAAGGTTTTAAATCATCTTCCTTATTTAAGTTTGTAAAATTTCAAAAATGTGGCATTGTATTTGCAAAAAAAAATAAAAAAAAATAAAAAATTGATTGTATTTGCAAAAATAAGGGGCAGTTTATTTTAAGCCAACAAGAACTAACTAACTCCTATACTACACAGAGACTTGGATATTTAATGACTATGAAGAAAAGAATGGGGAATTTTAAAATAAGTAATAAATAACTAAATGGATCTGTTGATCATGTCATTTGGAACTGACAAGGAACTTGTCTTTTCCTCATATGAAGTAGTGGAGCACCACATACTGAGAGCTGTGAAATTGTTGTGATTCTCTTGAGTGACCTTTCCCCTTTCACAGTCTCAACAATGAAAATGAAGACATGGTAATAAGTCACGAATGTTGCTGTCAACTTGGAGAAAGAGAAAAGAAGGAACAGCCAAACCTTTTCACACTCTTCCAGGAGAATTATTTAAGGATAGAATTCATAGTGCATTTTTATATTTTTACCTTACACTTTAGACAAAATTTTCTTTTTCTAAATTGCTTTTGTGTACCTGTATCTGGGGTGTGCTTCTCTGAAGGCATGTGTGGAGGCCAGAGGGATCTTTGTAAATCACTTTTCCTTATTTTCGGAGACAGGTTATCTTGCTGAACCTGATGCTCACCACTTTAGCTACCTGGCTGGCCAGAAGGATCCACTTGTCTCCAGCCTGCTATCACCTGGGTTTCAGAACTGCATTGCAAAGTCTGACTCTTACCTGGATTCTGGAGCTCCACAGTTAAGCGCTTATACGATGAGCACAGCGCCCACTAAGCTATTTCCACAGTCTAATTTTTATTAATTTCTATAACAACTAAGTTAACATTGAACATGGTCTTGTTTCTTACTGAGCTACCTTTTCTTATAGAAAGCTGACAATCAGTCTCCTAATTTCAATTTTTGGGGAAAGGCCTTTTGCAAATTTTAATAGTAAACATAGTCCATTATTTGATGCAATAGTGTGGAAGAGAATTAGGCACATCATGGAAACAGTAGTAGTTCAATGACAATGTCAAGGTTAGTTTGAAACATGAAGACAAGGTTGTTATAGAGGCTACAAGGGGGGATGTGGTGGCTGCCTTGTTGCTCAGTACTTGGTTTTCTGTTTGTAATATTTTTAGTTCGAAACAAAAACATGACTAAGTACCTCAATGTTTTCATTCATAATCACTATATGCATTTATATATTTAAATTTTTATCTAATTTGGAAAGTCTTTTAGCATTATTAGATGAAGGATGCTTTTATCCTGGGCTCTAACACCAGGTGATTTATTTCAAACCCTAGAGAAGTATGTGTACCCATATTTTAACATACAACTTTTCAAGCGTTTACTAGATCCATATCAATCATGGGTCTCAGGTTGTAGACTTGTGTGTGAGGCTACAGAATATACATTGTTTTAATTAAGTAGTAGTTGTTATCTGTGTACACTTACGGTTTTTGAGAGGCCATTTGTGCAATGCCCCTGCAATGCTCAGTTACATCCGTTTCTCAGCAGTCACCTTTGGCTTATATAGTTTTCCTTACTTGATTTATGAGCCTTGTAAGGAAGGAACATTGTACAGATACCCCAGTGAGGGCTGGGAAGTCCCTAGTCTCTTACTCTGTGCATTTTGACAAGGCTAGTACTATGTCCATTTTGTGGAGCAGTCCTTCCATTCAATCAGAAATCAGTTGGCTACCCCCAAAACATTCCTTCCCTTATTGCAATGATGGGCATATCTGGATAGGCTAATTGTGTGGTAACTCAAATAGCTCTCAGCTGGGTAATACTGCTGATCATTTTCTCCTTCACAGGACTTTCAAGCACTATGAAAACTAGCCATTAGGGATGAAGCTTCCAAGGAAGTAACTGCTTAGTGTCTTGGTGTCTCCCTGTCCTAAGATTCAGGTTTCTGTTGTGTTTATCAGTAGGGCCTTGCCCTCTAGTTCTAAAAGTGATCAAATTAAATGGGAATAGTGTATTATTTAAATTGGTGCTCTGTGGGACTTCACTGACCAACATCTTAAAGAGAAGTAATCTACCATTGGCAGAAAGATTTTTTTTTTTTGAAAATGGATGACTCTATACAGGAAGGGAAACATGATTTTACTTATATTTCAGGCATCTTTGAATACAATCTATAATTCTTTCCACCACTGTAATGCATACCTCTACACTGTCCACAAGTACATACCTATTATTATATACTGTGCTCCTCTCTTATCCAGGATCCTGGAAGATTAGATTTTTATCTTTCTGAAAATAATCTTTTCATACGTATAAACTTTTTTTTTTTTCAAATGTGAGTTATCCCTAACTTAATTTTAAGAATAAGTGACTTTAATATCTTAGTTCCTTTATTTCCCAGAAGAATACATTCCACCCATAGACTAGGTACAACCATATTCTATCAGGACCATAATTAGAAACGAAATTGCTTCTGAACAGTTTTGTCTGTGGCAGAGGCATCATACCTTTAGTTATGTGCTTGACTGGATGCAACCTAATTATCAGTTCTTAACTGAAAATGAGTACCCGAGCTCCAGCTGTGATGGGGCCTGCATTTCATTTGTTTTATTTTTCTCATCAGTGAGACAAGTGTAGCATAAACCTGTGAGACACAAAAGTGAGACCAGAAATCCAACACTTCCTGTGTCTATATTAAGCAGAATGTTATAAAAGCAAACACATCCCTTTCTCTAAAGTCAAGGAAATGGAGCTTATAAAAGTGTCGTATTCTGGGCAATAGAAGCAGATTGTTATCAGAATATAAAATCATAAATTTCTGTGAATTAGAGTGTGCTGGAAAACACTAAATATTTAACAACTGTAATTTGACTTTTCTTTTATAAATGGAGTTCTCTCTTAGAGAACACTAATAATTATACTTACTGTAAGAATTAATACAGAAGCATTACCAAGAAGGTTTTTTTTAATCTTTTGAGTAAATACATAACTGTAAAAATAAATTGTGATATGGTGTATTTTATTTATGTTACATACCATAGGTCTGAAGTTTCCTAATTCTACACCTACCCTCGGATGTTTAAAATGTGAGAGGACAGATGGTAATCACATTCACTTGGTGTGCTGGTTAGCTTTTCGTCAATTTGATATAAGCTAGGGTTCTCAAGAGATAGGGAACCTCAATTGAGGGAATCTACTTAATGACTGATGTAGAAGGGCCCAGCCCAAGGTACATGGTAGCAACCCTGGGTAGGTAGTCCTGGGTATATAAGAAAGCAGACTGAGCAAACTTTGGAGAGGAAGCCAGAAAGCAGCATTCCTCCATGGTCTCTGCTCTAGTTCCTGACTTTTTTTTTTTAATTAAGAAAAATATTTTTATTCATTTTACATACCAAAGATCCCCCCTTCCCTCCTCCTGCCCCTCCAGCTTCCCTTTCCCAACCACCCTCCCCCAATTCCCTCATACAAGAAGGTAAGACCTCCCATAGGGAGGTACATTTAGTAAAGGCAAGTCCAAGCCCCTCCCCCTGCCTCAAGGCTGTGCAAGGAGTCCCATCATAGAAGTGGACTCCAAAAGACTTGCTCATGCACCAGAGATGGATTCTGATCCTACTGCCAGAGGGCTTCTTAAGCAGATCATGCTGCACAATTGTCTTGCTATGTAGAAGGCCTAACCTAGTCCCCTGCAGGCTCCACAGCTATTGATCTAAATTTCATGAGTTCCCACTAGTTTGGTTTGGTTGTCTCTGTAGGTTTCCCCATCATGATCTTGACGCCCCTTGCTCTCTTCTTGGAATCCCTCTTCTCTCTCTTCAACGACTCCTGGAGCTCTGCTGGTGTTTTGCTGTGGATATCTGCATCTGCTTCTATCAGTTACTGGAGAAAGGTTCTATGTATTCACTGATCTGATTACTGGGGTAAGCCAGTTCAGGCACCCTCTCCACTATTGCTAATAGTCTAAGTCTGGGGTCATCATTATGGATTCCTGGGAACTTCCCAGCACCCGGTTTCTTCCTATCTCCATGATGTATCCCTCTATCATAGTATCTCTTTCATTGCTTTCCCACTTCATCTTTGTTCCAGCTCAACCATTGCGCTCCCTTATGTTCTCACCCCCATCCCCTACCCTCCATTGCCTTCCTTCACCCCAGTTTACTCTTGGAGATCTCATCTATTTCCCCTTTCTAGGGTGATCCATTCATCCCTCTTTGGGTCCTCCTTGTTAGCTAGCTTATCTAGAGCTGTAGGTTATAGTTTGGTTATCCTTTTGTTTTATATCTAGTGTCCACTTATGAGTGAGTATATACCATGTTTGTCCTTCTGAGTCTGGGTTATCTCACTCAGGATGATATTTTCTAGTTCCATCTATTTGCCTGCAAATTTCAAGATGTCATTTTTTTTCTGCTGAGTAGTACTCCATTGTGTACCACATTTTCTTAATCCATTCTTTGGCTGAGGGACATCCAGGTTGTTTCCAGTTTCTGGATATTAGGAATGATGCTACTATGAACATAGTTGAGCATGAGTCTTTGTGGTATGATTGAGCATTCCTTGGGTATATGCCCAAGAATGGTATAGCTGGGTCTTGAGGTAGATTGATTCCCAGACATTTGTGAGTTCCTGCTCTTACTTCATAATGGACTATGGTCAGGACAAGTCATTCAATTAAACCCTTTCCTTCCCAAGTTTATTTTCAACAGGTTGTTTTATCACAGAAATAGAAATTAAACTAGGACCCATGCTTTTTCATTGAATTTACACTTTATTCATTTATAAGGATATAATTCTAAAAATGCTGATCTGTGAATTCAAATGAGAATTGTCATCTGATAATCAGAGAATAAACTGAGCCTGGTCAAACCTTTATATTTAGTCCTCACATTTTCCTGTTGAGTCATTTTATGGTGCTTTGAGTAGAGCAAAGCAGAAACTGTTTAATGCCTGTTTTGTGGGATGAATCTTCCTATTTATAATATACATAATTTTTATATATCAGATAATCCTCTAAGCAGTGTGATGGTCATACTCTGGGTTGGCTTCATTTGGAAAACAAAAGCAAGCATTCAGGAACTGGTATAGAATTTCACTAATACCCGTTTAATGCTTTCATGGAGCAGAAATCAAACATTAATTTTAGCTGTCTTGTTTAATATTTGCCTGTTTTATTTCTCCATAAAATTACCACAGACCCACTCTAATAAATTTTCTTTCAGCAAGTTATTGATTAGATTTCTACCCTTTGGGAACTGGGCTCGGGTTTTAGCATAATACATTTCAGCTGAGTTATACATTAATGCCATCACTGATCATCTGTAAAATCCTTTATGGATAATTTATATTTTTGCTTGATGTGATCATAGAGTAATTTATTGAAAGGAAAATCCATAGAATAATTATAAAACAATATGGGTGACCTCTTTTTCTCATTTTAAGTTTTTCCTCTATTGATTCCAGTTAAATGTATTGTTTTCTTGTTGGATAAGCTTCAAGATATCTGTGCTTCAGCTGAAAGTATAATAAAGAACAATACCATTACAAAGGTTTTAAAAAAGAACTGAAAGTGTTTTATCACGGAATTGATTTGAAGTTTGGAGGAGTTGTTGATTAATAAACCTAATTGTTATTTATTCATAGCTAAGCTCCAAATAAAACTGTCCTAAAGGATTCATTCAGTTGTACAAATGAAACCAATTCCTAAGAATAGCAATGCTGACTTACTTAATTTCATATTCAAAAAGTGACACCTGTGTAACCATTCCCCTAACTCAAGTGAACAATGTTATTAGGAATGCTGCCCAAAGAGAAACTTTCTTCAACTACTCACCCAATCATTATCCAGTGATTTTTAGATAAGGTGAGGCTAAGATTGGACAACAGCCAATTACACATGAGGCAATTTTCTAAAGCCCATTTCTAAATAAACTAAAAACTCAGATTGAAAGTGGTTGTTGAGTAGTAATCATATGGGACAACAAAACACTAAAACATGAGGGATTGTCTTGATTAATCCTCTAGCCTATTGATGAAAATTGTTTAAACAGATCTTTATACCACTTTGTTTTGAACATCTAAAAATTATAGCTAAAATAAGAGTGTGCTGCTGTAGTAAATGAAGTGACTGAAAGAAAGCATCTGGAGAGTCACTGAACTAGGCTGTACTGTCTCTCAAGATGTATTAATCATTTCACCTTGCAAATTGACTCTGAAATGAAATATTTCAATAGGAATTGGACTCTAGATGTTAGGTAGATGAGGAATGAGTGTCCTTTAATTAGAAAATGCTACCTAGATAGGTATAGTGGCATATACCTTTAATCCCAGAATTTGGTAGGCAGACAGAGTTGGATCTCTGTCAGTTTGAGGTCAGTCTGGTCCACATATAGTGAGTTCTAAGACAGACAGGGCTCCATAATAATAAGACCCTGTCTACAAAACAAACAAAAAAAAGGAAGGAAAATCTACGTGTTGTAACTTCAGCCAGAATTTCATCTTGAAACTCATCTTGCATGGACTTTACAAAACACAAGAATAAATTTCATGGTTGCTGTCTTTAATTCTTTTTTTTTGTTTCATAATTTATTTATTTTTTCTTTATTAAGAAATTATTTATTCGTTTTGCATACCAACCACAGATCCCCCTCTCATCCCTCCTGCCGCTCTCCCCAGGGCTTCCTCTGAACCTACTCCTATCTCCTTCTCCAAAAAGGTAAGGCCTCCTATGGGAAGTCAGCAAAGCCTGGTGCATTCAGTCGAGTCAAGTCCAAGCCCCTCCCCACTGCATCAAGGCTGTGCAAAGTGTCCCACCATAGGCAATGGGCTCCAAAAAGCCAGTTCATACACTAGGGATAGATCATGATCCCACTGCCAGGGGCCCCTTAAACAGAACAAGCTACAGAACTGTCTCACTTATGCAGAGGACCTAGTCCAGTCCTATGCACGCTCCACAGTCATTGGTCTAAACTATATGAATTCCCACTAGCTTGGTTTAGTTGTCTCTGTAGATTTCTCCATCATGATCTTGATGCCCCTTCCTGGTAGATTCCCTCTGAAGTTTGGCCTGGTGATTGGCTGTGGATCTCTGTCATCTGCTTCCATCAGTTACCTGATGAAGGCTCTATGATGACAGTTAGGGTATTCACCAATGTGATTACCCGGGTAGGCCAGCTCAGGCACCCTCTCCACTATTGTTAGTAGTGTAATCTGGAGTTGTCCTGTGGATTCCTAGGAATTCCCTAGCCTAGGAGACTTCCTTGGAGTAAACTAATTTTTCATTTTCAAGTGGTTATTAATTGGAGATAACTTCTAAGTTATGCCCTTTCCGCTCTAGGACCCCATCTGGTATAAAACTGTAGAGGCCTTGTGCATGCTGTCTTGGTCTCTATGAGTTCATGTTTCCATAGATCATGTTGATTTAGAAGCATTTGTTTTCTTGGTGTCCTACATACCCTCTGGCTCTTAGATTCTTTCTGCCCCCTTTACTGCAGTGTTCTCTGAATCCTGATGGGGTGGAAAACTCAATAAATCTTATGGTGAGTCTATAAAAACTGTTCATTGAAATGCTTATACACTCTGATTTTTGTATTCTGAATCTCTGAAAAATATTGTGAATTAACAATCTTCATTTAACAAAGCATGCCTAGAAACACATTGTGCCAAAAGAAAAGGAAGTCACATTCTTCCAATGATTCTCTCTTTTAAAATATTGTATCATTTCTATGACTGAATTGATTCTGATCCACTTATAGAAAATTGCTGTCACACACAAGTTGGTACCAAACAACAGCTGTCTGGATGGATTTAAGTCTCACTCAACAGGACTGTTACCTTTCTGATCCTGGGAATCTAGCCAGGTCACTGTGAGGTCGCTGACTTTAGAAAACAGTCTACTAACACCATTTTGCTGAACTAACATAATTCTTTACTCCATTCTAAATCTTATCCTTGTACCCACAGGTAACTGTAGCTATCACTCCTCTTCAAAAAAGCATATCTCTCTCTCTCTCTCTCTCTCTCTCTCTCTCTCTCTCTCTCTCTCTCTCTCTCACCACACACACACACACACACACACACACACACACACACACACATATACACACATCACATAGGGACTATCACAGAAAACCAAAACTGGACATGATACTGAAATAAACAGATTTTTGGGGACCCCAACCCAGGTAAACAAATCTACAACACAGCCCCTATAGCTTTAACTCAGGGAACATCATGAAAGATTGGTTAGAAGACTGTAAGAACATGAAGAATACCAGGAAGGCTACTATGAAACTATCTCTCCTAGAAATGGATACATAAACAAGAAGAGGAACAATGGCAAACCAATGAATTTATTGACATGGAAGAGGAAAAATATTGCATGTCTAAACACAATGCAAAGAACAATAGACACCTAATGACCTCTGGGAGAAAGAATTAGCCTCACCCAGATATATGCCTCTTTATTATATGCTCAGATGTTGGCCCCCTTATTATTTGTCTAATTCAGTTTGTCAACTGTCAGTCTAGAAACCATAAGCATACCACCAATAAAAATGGATCCAGTGTGTATATATGTGTATGTATGTATGTATGTATGTATGTATGTATGTGTATATATACATGTATGGTGGTATTTTATTTGTACTGAAATGTGATTTTAATTGTATGTTAATAAATAAAGTTGCCTGGGGGTCAGAGCTATTAGAGCCATAGCAAGAGCGAGGAGGTGGTGGTGCACGCCTTTAATCCCAGCACTTGGTAGAAGGGCTAGGTAGATCTTTGTGTGTTCAGGGATACAGCCAGCATTGGAGACACATGCCTTTAAGACCTGGAAGGCTGTATATACAGGCAGTGGCGAGGCAGTCATGTGTTTGGGTTTACAACCAATGAGAAGGCAGAACAGAAAGACTATGTAAAGACATACACACAGGAGGTAGGTCTCTTTCTCAGAAGTAGGAGCACTGCAGGAGGAAGGATAAGATTTTAGCTCTGAGCTCTGGCCTCTTGGCTTTCTCTTTTACATTGGTTCTGTGTTTCTTGTTTAATAAGATGGTTGGTTACATCTACATAAATGTATATATATATATATATACACATATATATACATACACATGTATACATACATACATATACATGGGAGAGGTTTGAGGGTAAGTAGCTGGGAAAGGAAAGGGAGGCAGAAAGTAATGTAAATCTAAATTAAAAACATTAATAATAATTACATATCTTAAAAAAGAAAATTACAATTAATATAAATAAAATATTGAAAATTGTCTTCATTATTTTATATATAAAATTCTGTGAAAATCAGGATGCATTAAAATATTGAATACAGTAGTTGAAAATAAACAGTTCCTTTCTAAATGTTTTGAATCATCTAGTTTCTATTGAAGAGCATACTGTTCATCAGCCATCTGACATTCTTCCTTTATATATTAGGAATGACTTCAGCTATTTCATAAGAAGTGCCAAAGACATACTTACTAAGCTGAACACACCATATTCTTCTGTAGTAGCAGCATGATGGAAATATATTTCAGAACTGAGATGGGTAGTTTAGCTTACCCTGTTTCTATTTGCTATGTATGCCAGCCACAGCTCAGATTTCTCTAAGGAGAGAAGGCAGCAGGAAATCTAATTTAAAAGTGTAAGCTGTGATCAGTGAAGGCTTAATTCAGGAGTTTATGGACTCACTACTGCTGGTGATCAGCTCTAAGGAGCACATCTCATCTAGTGCATTATGGCAACATCATTCACTATGAGGGTAGTTAAGGGCTTGTCAGCATTTCTATTTTAAACTGCTATTTTCTGGTATTTATGATTTGATGATTAAGAATTCTTGGGCCTTGGAAAACAGTTTTGAAGATTTAGATCAGCAGCAAATTGAATCATTTCATTTTTGATCAGTTGAAACAGCAAATTTTGGTGATAGAAAGAAGTCAGAGATCTGAAGTAGACCCTAGTCTTCAAAATAAAAGAACAGGTCTCAGTCTAAGTCTTTTATATGGCATATGCACTATTAATTCTTGGCACAATTCTAAGAGGGAGAATAACACAAGAAAACAGTACATAAATAGGAAATATCTACTAAGTATATACTTTGAAGCTTGCTGACAAAATGCAATATACATAATAAAATATTCCTTGTTTAATAAGAGAATGCTGTAATGTAAAAAATAAGCTTTTAAAATATATTATGTAAAATGTGACCTATTAATATCTGACATAATAAAGAACAAGGAACTTTGTGTTTTTCTGATCATTACCAATAAACATTTATTCTGTTCAACAGCCTTGTATACCACTCAGGTAGTGTAAACTACAACCTTATATTTGCACACTTAAACACACAGACAAAACACTCTTTATAAGACTTATTTCTTTCACTATAGTGGCAAGAATGGGAAATTGTTTAATGAGAATGGATAAGGAAACAAATATTCAGATACTGAAGCATAGTATGCACCAAGGCAGCTTGGGAGGTAGTTCAGTTAATAAAGCACTTACCATGTAAGCATGAAGAATAGAGTTTAACACCCAAACTCACATAATAAAAGACAGTTATGGTGGCACATATTTATATTCCTAGTGTTGAGGAGGAATAAACATGTGGGTCCTTGTCTAGTCTAGCCAGTGAACTACCAAACAATTATAAACCGTGTCTCAAAAAACAAAGTAGATAGTTCCGGTGGAACCACACCCAAGGATGAACAATGAATACACACAGAAAAACCACATTCATATGCACACAAGAAACAGGGAGAGAGAAGAGAGAAGAGAAGAGAGGAGAGAGAGAGAGAGAGAGAGAGAGAGAGAGAGATTCAGAAAATAACCCCTTAAAATGGTAGTTTGTGTTGCATTGTTAGTAGAGTCCATGATTCTTACACTAAAAGAGATTTTCTCTAAAGGTAGTGATCACAAATTGTGTTGAATTCCCAAGAATTTAGAGTAAGGAATACAGAGAGACAGATAACATTATTCTACTTACAGGAAGAAGTAAAGAGTGGACATGTGGAGAGACATCAGGATAGTAAGGCATAATCATATTTCTTCTTAATTCTTTCTAGGGTCCAGTTACATGTTTGTTATTAGATTATCTTGATGTCAAACTGTCCGCTAAACAATTTTTCTTCCTAAGATGAAGCTTCTTAACTTTCTGAGACCAGGTTTCTAATTAATGTACTAGTTCACAGTGACAAGTAATTCAGTTCCATAAAGTTATAAAATTTGATTCATTTCTCTGATTTCCCAAGTACCCATTTTTCCAACTGTGAAATCAAATTTTCATGATTTCATATTCAAATACAGGCGAGATTCATTTAAGCCTACCTTTGTCATGATTTTTTCTCATTTCCTTTCATGTCTCTTTTAATCCTTACTATTAGTTTCTTTAAGATACAAAACTTGAAGATTTCCTTTTGATTCAAATATTTGTGTTTGTATTCTTTGATTATAAATTATTAACATAAGATAGAAATTAAAACATCAAATGCAATGATTTACTAAGATATAATTTTCAAGTCTAAAAACAATAAGCATGTTATTTCTAAGGAAATTGTGTTGAATTATCTTTATAGGGCCAGCCTTTGTTGACCTCCAGCAGCTTTGATTGTGGCTTTGAATGAGGTAATAGAATTACTGCAGTTATTACTGTTTCTACATGTAGTGTAGGATTGTTATGCCACCCAGAGGAATACAGAGAACATTTCCAGTAGTTCATAAAAGAAAAGATATGATTCTTTCTCAGTTTATGGCTTTTGAGTTGGTCAGATAACCATCTGGACCTGAGGGAACAAATTATTCAAAATTGATTTAAATTAATAACAACCAATTTTTAAAAGACCTCAGTCCAAATATACTTTTGACAATAGTAAATGAGTCTTCTGAAAAGATTAATCATAACATTCTTGTTAGTTTAATAAAGGATCAGATAGAGTGATGGTGATTATCAGATTTGTATAAAAGCATGTGTACTTGCCACTTTCAAAAAGTGAAAGTACTGCAGAAGTCATACATTGGTAGTTTGAAATATGCCACAATTGTGTGGAATGAGGTGTGACTGGCGTCCAGAGGGATAAAGATGAAGGCTATATGAGACCTTGTGCCAACATGAGCAGCACTTATGTGGGAAGAGAGCAGCAAAGGTACCTGCCATTGGAATCAAACAGAAAGGATACAGAATAGTAGGATCAGAAACGATGAGGGCAACAGATCTGAGAATGAGTGACTGGTGCTGCGGTTCCCTAACCTTGCTGATTGGAGGATATCTGTAGAATGAGGAGACTCTGGGAAGCACTAAAATTTGCCAATTTTTGGAAGGATTGATTGCAGACTTCAGAATGCAAGTAGAATTCTGGCAAATGACAGATACCTTTGGCCATCCTTACAGTTGCTCATTTCATTGATCCTGATCCTTTCTCATTCGTTGTAACAGATATCGTGCTGGGTCCAGAAGATAAAATTAAAGAACAAGCCGGCAGTGGTGGAGCACTCCTTTAATCCCAGCACTCAGCCAATCGGATCTCTGTGAGATTGAGGCCTGGTCTACAGCGCAAAATCCAGGATAGGCACCAAAGCTACACAGAGAAACCCTGTCTCAAAAAACAACAACAAAAAAAAAAGTAATAAACAGGAGGATTATGGCCTCCTGATGGTTGTAGTTCTAAGAGCACAAAATTCCATCTGAGAATGGGAAGTATTCTATAATGGTCCGTGTTATGAAATACATATCTATAGTTACTTCATCAATTGGTGAAAATCTTCTTGAATTCTAGCCTTAAGAAATGTGAGAAATAACTGTATGTTGTTAAGTCATGCAGATTATGGCAATTTGTTATAGCATCCAAAGGTAATTGAAAAATGTCACTGAGATACCACAAATATGTTTCTATGAGATAGTCATCTAAACTAAAGTTTGAATACTCCTACTGAATGTACAATGAGATCCATGAGAATAAAATCTCCATAAGGAAAATTTAAAGTATAATACCAGGTACTCTCAAAACAATGAGAAGAGAATATACAGATTGGCCAAAACATACAAAATAAATATACCTTAAAATAGAAGGCTACCTAAAGTATATAAAGAATTTTAAAATTCAATATTAAACAATCATAAAAATATGAAACAGCAACCTAGAGATTGTGGCATACACATGCAAGCCCAGCACATGGCAAGTGAAAGCAGGGGGATAAAAAAATATTAATTCTACCCTTAGCTAAACCATAAGTTCAAGTCCTACATGGACTACATGAGGAGGGCTTGTTAGAAAGAAGAAATGATCTATCAAGACTAGAGAATATTATTGAGTCTAAAAATAAATGACATATTAAGCACTGATTAAAATGTGGAAGAAAAATCAATGCATATTACCAGTTAAGAGCTGGTCTGAAAAGCCCACAAATCTTGGATAAGGTGTTTATAGTGTATTGAAGATGTCACCAGATAACACACTTGCTGCTTCAGGATCCCAAAACATGCTGCAAGCTTCAAGCAGTGTGCTTATTAAAAACCTCTCTTGGTTGTAACTACTGTGACTAGTGCTCTAAACTGCAACTCTCATATATGGCCTCATTTTTATACCTTTCAAAATTCAATCCTTTTCTTAGGGTACATTTGTCTTCAGGCTGCACTATATTCCCATTCATGTCTGCTGTGTGGTCTTTTTAGAATTAGATGCTCTGCTCTTTACTTTGGTGAGGTAGACAAACTTATAAACATCTGTTCTCAGTTGACTTTAACTACTGCTGCTTCCCACTTAGGGTCTGACACAACATCAGTGTGTTCCTGGAGGAGTGAATTGTTCCAGTGTAAACACCGTAGGAATCCTCCACAGCCTGGATGCTTTCTCTTCCTGAATTCAAAGAATGACACGCATCTTGAAACATGAGCTTCCTTGCTTCATACTCTATTTCCAATATCTTCCAAGCATGTGCAACGGACCCATAGTCCATAGCTGCTGAAGCAGAAAGATGGGAAAGTAGAAGTGATTCTGATGTCTTTGTGGTCAGACAATCTCTCACCATGCCAATTGCCCTCTCCATCCACTTTCTCTTTTCTCTTGTGTGTCTTATGATATTTCCATGCGTTTTACCTTATTATCAATCCTAATACTTACATTTGCACCCCTCCTGACACCCACTGGGCCTGTCTTGTTCTTTTCTGTTTTCACATTAATAATTTTCCAGAGAGCGCTGCTATCTTACCAAAAAGATTAGGTCAAACATTGTCCAAGACAAAGAAAGAAACATCTCCCCATCCTTCCTAATGGAGTAGCTTCATCTCTCCATCATTGCCAATCACTGATTAAACTAATATTATTTGTTTCTTGATAGTATCCATGCCAAAGCAAATCCCTAACACCTGAATCCTCCATTAAATTGTCTAAAACAAATAAGGGCTATTAGCAGCCAACAATCTTAGAAAGATCCTGCATGGCCCTTTCTCTGATATACCACACTGCTCACAGTTTTTTTTTTTTTTTCTGGAAGTTTACAATGAACTGGTAAATTTATACTGTTGCAGAATGCTTTCTTGCTTTCCTGTGAATGAGTACTGTTAAATCTTTCTTATAGTGCATATTGAAGGAAAAATCTTTGCACATTCATGTCTTGGTCAGAGTCTAGTCAGCATATATACCTTTAAAGGATATTTTGCTTGATATTATATACAATGATTCAAATATTTTAACAATTTAAAAATTAAGTGATTATCATTTTATTTTATTATTTTTATTATCTATCACACACACACACACACACACACACACACACACTTTAAAATTGTCTTTTTTGAACTGATACATTTTTCCCTGGTGTCCTATTGGTCTGATATTAATTCAAGAACCACAGAAGCATATTGTGTTGTGGAGAAGTGGCTCCTACTCTCTCCTGAATATCACTTAGCTTGATATTAGTTTGAACTGTATAATTTTCAAGTTGCAGAGGAATCTCAGACTGTTTCCTTTAACTTGAAAAAATGTACATTTGAATCTCTAGGTCTGAAACAAATTTTATTCCTACAAAAGACAAGCTTCTATTTCTACCATAGGGATCTAAAGAAAGCAATTTCATTCCGTTGCCTTATCAAAATTGAATTTGCAAAAGAGTACATTGACATTGCTTTAATTTTTAGACCTTTGTAGCTTTGAATATAAATATGCATCAATATTACAGTGAAAATTATTATAGATATCTCATGGAAGTTAAGTTTTAACTTTTATAAATATGTTTTTCTTTTCACCAGTCACCCTGCAATTGGCTATGAGCTTGGCTCCAGCTCTTATGAATTTTACAGAACTGAAGTGTGGAAGCAGCAAGGGAAAGGCATATCCTGCTACAAATAGCAACACATGATGCTCAGCCAAATCAAGTACACACTGACTTTCATTTAGTTTGTTCAGTAAATGCTGACTAGTGGTTGTTTATAGTAGGATATCTTTAGATGTGAAGATTTTGTGAGTGAGTTCATAGATTTATTTGGCCATTGGTTAGATTATTAAGATTTTTTTCAAAATATATTATATATGTTTTAGTTGAAATGGTTTAATAGAAGCAGAAGAAAACATGTTTTTACTTGTGCTCACAGGTAATAGAATTGCAATGATCTAGGTATAGCTCACTGGTTTGATTCTTAGCAAACAGAATTTTTCCAGAGTTATTAATTTAAAAAAAAAAAACATGCTTAGGACATCAAGACACAGTAAAGGCAATTTCTCACATCAAAAACTTGTTTGGTCATTATGTTTTCATTAGTGATTCTTTTAATTCAGCAACTCAGCTACTGATTCACAGACCTCTTTGCACATCAATAAACAGTTTTTTTTCTAAACTGCCAATATTTTAGTTCATGGTACATCTGAACAGGAGGTAACAAAGAGTTTTGCATTGGTTGACAAGATATCTTAAAAGCTCTTGGAAGACTGACAAGATTCATTACCTTTCCTTCTTTATAGTTTAGTACTTCGATGAGAGAAGGAAAAGCTTTCTTTGACTGTCTATAGTGAGGAGATAAATATAAAATAGCCAGTAGTTGTTTAGAAAATACAGTCTTGCATAGAGGAGCAGGAAAAGAAGTCTAGCATTCAAGCAAATCTCACCTATTTTTACATAGTGAGGCTCTGCTTATGCATCCATTTTGTACTTTGGAAAAGACAGGCAATACCCACTGAGTTAAGTGGATATTCCAATGCACTTAGTTATTTGTCTAATTGTAATTTCTGTTTGATTAGTACTTTCTGAACGTGATATCAGCATTGATCAATATATTATTAACCTTGCTTTCTGTGCATCACTGCTTCATCTCTTTCTTAAATAATGATCTCAGTGTAATGCCCTTTCTTCCCTTCCCTTTACTAGCATTTTAAAGCTCACACAAACTAAGCCATGAGGAAAATGCTAAACTAACCTTTGTGATCTCCACAGGCCCCAAATCTTCACTGCACTTAACACTTTTAACATCATCTCCAATTCTTACTAGTTTTTATGAAAATGCTACATTTATGTATTTATATCTATGTATATGTTTCTAGATTTTTATACAACAGAGAATATTTATAGGTATGTAGGCAATATTGGCACAACTTAAAAATTGAGCAAGGTATCAAGAGGACTTCAAAATTAGAAAACATATATACTCTGGAATGTACAGTTTTTGGAAGGATTAAGGTGAGTGGGCACAGCTCTTTCACAGATAATTGCACAGAATGGGGAAGGACACTATGGTGCCTTCCTGTCTGCCCTTCTCTTCACATGTCTTTATGTGGGTCTGCCTTTCATGAGTGTCAGCTCCTTCAGGCCACAGGGAAGGCAGTGAATGGTCAAGAATGATTTGAAGTTCTGAAGAGCAAGGAATAACAAATATGTACTGACTTCATACATATATGTGTAATGTAATAAATATATGTAACATATTTACATAGATGTAAAATAAATCAAAAGAATTCCTGGTAATATGTTTTAAGTTTTTGATAGCACCTGACTTTTTCAAACATTTAAATTTCAACTTACACAAAACTGTATATAGGATTTTTCATTTTATCTTCATTAGTATATCCTTGTAGTCTTGACCCTATTGATCACATCATCATGTACTTCTGTCTTCCTTCATAGCATGTTGAGTCCATAGGATAAATTTTTATATTATGCTGTTCATTTTCTGATGGTATATTTATTTATATTGGTATATTTTGTTTTATGTCAGTATATCTGTGTATCTGCAATTATATTTCTTCTAAGTTTTTTGTTTGTTTTGTGGTCAATTTGAATTCAATTAGTTCAATTTTTTAAACATGGTAGACAATTTTTTCTTTTTAGCTTTTATTTTGTTTTATTCCTTGTGAGTTTCATACATGTGTACAATGATGTTAGTCCTTCCCCTTCCACTGTTACAGTGTCTCATCTCCTTTCCTATTAACACCTGTTTTCTTCTGAACTAGCTCCCTCCTCCTTTATGACTTTTCTGTGTGTATGCCCCTTGGAGTTTAAATAGGGTTGAGTACATGGGCATGGATAGGAATCTTTTTTCTTTTTTTTTTCTTTTTTTTTTTCTTTTTTTTTTTTTTTTGGTATTTTTGAGACAATATTTCTCTGTGTAGTTTTGGTGCCTGTCCTGGATCTCACTCTGTAGACCAGGCTGGCCTTGAACTCACAGAAATCTGTCTGGCTCTGCCTTCCAAGTGGTGGGATTAAAGGTGTGTGTCATCGCTGCCCAGCAGAAATCTTTTCTAAGTTAAATAAAAACAAGCTGTAATGAAACAAGACTAGTAATGATGAACTACATAGTTATGCTGCTGGTGGTCTTTGGGGTCGCTCTTTTCTGGTCTCCCATGGGGAGAGCATTTGGGGGTTTGCTTCAGTAAATTTATATATTTTATAGTCTCCTTTATAATCTTGAATTTGTTCTCAGAGGAGTCTAAGAACCCCTGAGATACATAGTTGGAGATAGTAGGACCTTTCTGTTTGCTTTAGAGTGAGATTTTGGGAGATGAACTTGAGTTTCATGGCATTGGGAACCATATTGATGCTTTTGAAAAATCTGGATTTTTCTCCTAAAGTGATACACAATCTGAAACTGTTTTACTTTCGTTCATCAGTAGATTTATATTCAACATTCATAACATTAGTTATGCACATATTACAACAAGAACTTCACTCACATCATATTAGAAGCTATATACTGTTTGTGTACTTCATTAGTGATGTGTGACTACCAGACCTATCAATTTTAAACACCTTTTTTTTTTTTTTGCTAATTAATGTCTGTTGAGTGGTACGGTGAGAAGTTCTGAATGCTAACTCTGGATTTTACACAGTGCAACAAATATAACACTGTCTGATTCAGTTCATGCTTTAGTCATTATAAAGCAGTGATTCACACTCCATCATTCATAATACATTGTTGTGTTTGTTTTTTTCCATTACTTTACTTTTTTGAAAATAGACTTTTTTCTTACATATGTGGCCTGATTATAGTTTTCATTTTCTTTACTCTCTCAACTCCTGCCACCTTCCCTCCCATCCAGACCTACCACTTTCTGTCTCATTATAAAACAAATGGGCCTCTACAGTGTAATAGTAAAATGAAATAATAGAAAATGTAATAATAGAAAACAAAAAATAACACATAACACAAAACAAAGAAACAGAAAGAAAACATCCCAAGAGAAGAACAAGAAATGGAGACTCATTTATCTATACTCAGGAATGCCATAAAAACACTGAAGTGGAAACCATAATATACACACAAAGGACTAGTAGGGTAAAAAAGGAGAGAATATGCATATGCATATATATATATATATATATGAAAAATTAAAAAATATAGAAAGATTTTTTTAAGAAATCAAGATTTCCTGACATGATATTGTGAGAGAAGGAACCTCCAAGGATGCCTCTAGTTCATTTTCTGTTGTCCAGCGACTGATGGGAATGAAGCCTACCCAAAGAAGTAGTTTGTGTTTGAGCTTAGCCATTCTGACAGGTGTAAGATGGCATCTCAGAGTTGTTTTGATTTGCATTGCCCTGATGGCTAAGGATTTCTTTAAGTATTTCTCTGTCCTTTAAGATTCTTCTGTTTAGAATTCTCTGTTTAGGTGAGTAAACCATTTTGTAACTGGATTATTTGTTTTTTTCAAGTCTAGATTCTTGAGTTCTTTATATGTGTTAGAGATCAGCCTTCTGTTGGATGCAGTGTTGGCTAAGATCTTTCCCTATTGTATAGGATGTGGTTTTGTCTTATTGATGATTCAGTTTCATGAGGTCCCATTTATTAATTGTTGATTTCAGTGTCTGTGTTACTGGTGTTATATTTAGGAAGTTGTCTCCTGTGCCAACATGTTCAAGGCTATTCCCCAATTTCTTTTCTATCAAGTTCAGCATACCTGAATTTATGTTGAGGTCTTCGATCCACTTGGACTTGAGTTTTCTTCAGAGTGATAAATATGGTTCTATTTGCATTCTCCTACATGCTGACATCCAGTTATACCAGCGCCATTTGCTAAAGATGCTTTCTTTTCTACATTGTATAGTTTTGTCTTCTTTGTAAAAATTCAATAGACCATTGAGTGGATTTATGTCTAGGTCTTTAATTAGATTCCATTGAGCAATGTGTCTGTTTTTATGCCAATACAATGTGATTTTTTTTTTTTTTTGGTTTGTTTGTTTGTTTTTTGTTGTTGTTTTTCAAAGACAGGGTTTTTCTGTGTAGCTTTGCGCCTTTCCTAGAACTTGCTTTGGTGACCAGGCTGGCCTCGAACTCACAGAGATCTGCCTGCCTCTGCCTCCCGAGTGCTGGGATTAAAGGCGTGTGCTACCACTGCCCGGCTACCATGTGGTTTTTATTACTATAGTTCTGTAGTAGATGTTGAGATCAGGGGTGGTGATATCTCTGACAGTTCTTTTATTGTACAGGATTGTTTAGCTATTCTCGGGTTTTTTTATTTTGTTTTGTTTTGTTTTTCCATATGAAGTTAAGTTCTTTCAAGGTTTTCAAAAAATGTGGAGCAAGGGGAACTTCCTCCATTGTTGGTGGGAATGCAAAGTTGCAGAGCTGTTTTGGACATCAATATGGTGGCTTCTTAGAAAACTGGGTATGAATTTACTTTAAGACCCAGCAATACCTCTGTTGGGCATATAACCAAAAA
Organism: Peromyscus leucopus; assembly: GCF_004664715.2. NCBI lineage: Eukaryota > Metazoa > Chordata > Mammalia > Rodentia > Cricetidae > Peromyscus > Peromyscus leucopus. The sequence continues at coordinate 38,891,459 of NC_051064.1, forward strand.
ATGATCAATCATACCACAAGGACACCTGCTCAACTATGTTCATAAGCAGCTTTATTTGTAATATCTAGAACCTAAAAACAACCTAGATGCCCTTCAACTGAAGAATGGATAATGAAAATGTGGTACATTAACTCAATGGAGTATTACTCATCTAATAAAAACAATGACATCAGGAAATTTGAAGGCAATTGGATGGAACTAGATTTTTTTTTAAAAAAAAAAAACATCCTGAGTGAGGAAACCTAGACCAGAAAGATAGACATGGTATGTACTCACTTATAAGTGGATATTAGCTGTAAAGTAAAAGATAACCATGCTATAATTTCCAGCTTCAGAGAAACTAGATAACAAGGCGTGCCCAAGGGAGGATGCATGGATCTCCCTGGGAAGGGGAAATAGAAGAAAGCTCCTGCTTGGAATTGAGGCAGATGGGCATGGGAACTTGAGGGATTGGGTTCAGAGTGGAAAGAGGGAGAGAATGCTGAGTGAGATGACTGGAAAGAGGAGCTTTATGGAGTCTAGTAGGATCCTGATGCAAGGGAAACTTCCAGTAGTCTACAAGGATGGCCCCAGGTAAGACTCCTGGCAGCAGTGGATGTATAGCCTGAACTGGCCATCCCCTGTGATCAGACTGGTGACTATCCCAGTAGTCAGAGGAGAGCCTTCATCCAGTGACTGATGGAGGCCAGTTTGAAGACCCATGGCCAAACATTGTTCCCAGATCAATTGCTGTTTAGGAGAGCGAGAAGGGATTGTAGGAAACAGGGGTTCAGGGACATCTGAGGAAAACCCACAGAAATGGCTAGCCTGGATCATGGGAAATCAGAGTCTGAACCAACAACCAGTGAAGTTACATGATAATGACCTGGGCCCTCTGCATATATGTGATAGTTGTGTAGCTTGGTCAATAATGTGGGGATCTTGGCAATGAGAGAAAGAAAGGCTGTCCCTGGTGCTTTGGCTGACTCTTAGGAACCTATTTCTCATGCTGGATTGCCTTGTCCAGGCTGAACACAGTGGAGGTGCTTGGTCTTAGGGCAGCTTAACATGCCATGCTTTGCTGATGACAATGGGAAGCCTGCCCTTTCTGAGTGAATACTGGAGGAAGGGTGGATTGGAGGAGTAGGCAGTAGGGGGAGAGGGAGGGAGTGGGAAATGAGGAGGGAAGGGACACTGTGATTAGAATGCAAAATAAGTAAATCAATTAAAATTTTTAAAAAGATGTAGTTCATTTTCCCAATGAAACTGCCTTGGAGAAAACAATTTTTATTTGCAAGTGGTTATGAATTAGAAATAGCTTCTGGCTTAGGGATTGGGGCATGTGACTACTACTTTTTTCTATAGGTACCCATCTTGTGAAGACCTGTACAAGCCCTGTTTGTGCTGCCTCAGTCTCTGAGTCCATATGTGCCTCAATCCTGTTGACTTAGAGGTTCTTGTTTTCTTGGTGTCCTCCATCCACTTCAGCTTTTACATGCTTTCTGTTCAGCCTCCTCCGTTCTGTGACCATTGGAGGTAAAGATTTGAGGAAGACCTCACTTTGAGAGCTGAATGTTGGAAAGCATGTCTCAATCTCTTCATAATGTCTTCCTGTGGATTTCTGTATTTGATACCATCCCCTGCAGGAGGAAGCTTCTCAGATGGCTGAGAAATCTTTGAGGATGGCAGAATGTCATTAGGATTCATTTTATTGCTATGTATTTTATTTTAGAACACTAATATTTGGTTTTATCCTACATTGTTGGGCTAACTAGTCTCAGGATATGTGTCACCAAAGCATATCAGGTATAGGTTCAATCTCATAGAGTGGGCCTCAACTTAAAACTGGTTGTGGCTGGGTTGGTGTTTATATTTCTCTTTTGGTAGCTTTCAGAGAAACTTCTTGTAGTGAAGAAGCTAGAATGTAAGGCAGATGCCTCCATGTAGGCAACTGCTTAACTTCTCAATATTCAATACATTGTATAGTTTGTTTCACAGTAGACATGTGTCAGTTGTGAGATTAACTTACAGTCTTGGCAACATCCTGGATTGTTTGCAGATTCCCATAGGACCTCTTTGGCCAACAACTCAATTGCAGTCCTGGTACCAGAAAATTCATTTGGTGACAAGAGATGGACAACTGAGGCTCTGCCCCACTCCATTATTAGGCTATGTCATTTAAATTGCCTAAACATATGTTTACATTTTAAGAAGCTTCTCCTGTATTAGGGTTCTATATTGTACTTCAAGTGACACTATATTTTAGCTGTATACACGCTCTTCTGCCTGTCCTCCAGCTCTCCCCAATCTATTCTTCTGTTTCAGCAACCCAATCCTGTAACATGAATCTTAAATGGTCTTATTAACAAAAAACTCGGGGCCAGGAATTGGGGTGAATTCTGAAAGGTCAGAGAAGCAGAACAAGCCATAGCTAACCTCACCTTGCCTGCTTCTCAGCTGATCCTGTTTTCTCAGACTGAAATCCTTTGAGTCATCACCCGAATCAATCTCAGCTGAACTGTTGCTAAAAGCCTAAAAGCTTAAAATGCCTAAAAAGCTTCTAGTTCCTGGTCCTCATGCCTTATATACCTTTCTGCTTCCTGCCATCACTTTCTGAGATTAAAGACGTGTGTCTTTCCCAAACAAAGACATGAGATCTCAAGTGCTGGGATTAAAGGTATGTGCCACCAGTCCTGGCTCTGTTTCTAATGTGGCCTTGAACTCACAGAGATCGGGATGGATCTCTGCCTCCAGAATGCTAGGATTAAAGCCGTGTGCTACCACTGCCTATCTTCTTCAAATTTTTCTTCAATTCCTTAGTGATTTTATTAGACAGGTCTTTTATTTGCTTGATTATAGTTACCACATGATATTTTATATTATTTGAGCCTATTTTGAAAGGTGTTGTTTACCTGAATTTTTATTAGTCCATTGAGATTTATAAATAAATGAGGGTTACTGACTTTTGTGAGTTAATTTTGTATCCAGCTACTTGGCTGAAAATGTTTATGAGCTGTAGAAGTTTCCAGGTGAGATGTTTAGGGTCTCTTCTGTATACTAACCTATTATTTGAAAATGGAAACATCACATCTCTTAACAAGCTGTATCCCCTTGATGTATCCTCAGTTAGCTTATTGTTGTAGCTAAGACTACAAGTACTATACTGTTTACATATGGAGAGAGTAGACAACCTTGTCTTGTTCTTGATTTTAGTGGAATTGCTTTGACTTTCTCTCCACAAAGTTGACATTGGCTATGGGTTTGCTGTACACTCCCTTTATGATGTTGAAGTATGTTCCTTATATCCCTAATCTCTACAGGATGTTTATCATGAAGGGGTTTCGGATTTTGTCATAGTCCTTTTATACATTTAATGAGATGGTCATGTGATTTTTGTCTTTCAGTTTGTTTATATGGTGGATTACATTTATTGACTTATATGTGTGTTGAAGCACTTCTGCATTTCAGGGAAGAAATCTACTTGATCTTTATGTTGTGTTCATGGATTTGGTTTACAAGTGTTTTTGCACCTATGTTTATAAAGTAAATTGTTCTCCCTTTTTTTTCTTGGTTGGATTTTTATAGGGTTTGGATACCAGCATAAATGTGGCCTTTAAATTTAAAAATTTATTAGGTAATGTTTCTATTTGGTGGGATAATTTGAGCAGTGTTGGCATTAAGCCTCCTTTGAAAATCTGGTAAAATTTTGTGCTAAGACCAGCTGGCCCTGGGTTTTTTTGTTTGGAAGTCTTTTAATTATTACTTCCATTTAACTAGGGGGTTTTAGGTCTGTTTATATTGCTTCTCTGATCTTGATTTTACTTTGATAAGCCCTATGTTTTGATTTTCCACTCTTTTGCAATAAAACTTTTTAAAGTATGTCCTTATGATTGTCTGAGTTTCCACGGTGTTAATTATTAAATTCTATTTTTCATTTCTAATTTTATTTATTTGGGTATTCTCTATCCACCTTTTATTTAATTTGCCAAAGGTTTTGTTAATCTTATTTTCTGAAGGAACTAACTCATTGTTTTCATGGTTGTTGTTATTTTATTTGTTTCTATTTTATTGATTTCAGATCTGAGTTTGATTATTCTTGCCATCTACTCCTTTTAGGTGTGATTTCTCCTTTTGGTTCTAGAGCTTGCAGGTTTGATGTTAAGTCACTAATATATTTTCAATTTTTTAAATATATACACCTAGTAAAATGAACTTTGCCATTTAGAACCACCTTAGCTGTGTTCCTTAAATTTTGGCATGCATGCTTACATTTGGTCAATTATAGAACATCTTTCATTTCCTTCATAATATCTGTCTTGGCTCATTTTTTTTTCATTGAGGAGTGAGTTTTTCAGTTTCCATGAGTTTGTGACCTTTCTCCTGTTTCTGATGTTGATGATATCCAACTTTAATCTGCAGTTGTCAGATAGGATTTCAATTTTCTTGTTTCTGTAAATATTTGCTTTGTGTCCTTAGTATGTGAGTCAATTTTGGAGAGAGTTTTATGTGGTGCTGTGTTGCTGGAGGGCTTCTCTCCAGGTTCCCCAAGCCCCGCAGTCCCACAATCCACGTATAAAATAATCACTCAGACGCTTATATCACTTATAAACTGTCTGGCCATGGCAGGCTTCTTGCTAACTGTTCTTTTATCTTAAATTAACCCATTTTTATAAATCTATACCTTGCCACGTGGCTGGTGGCTTACCAGGGTCTTTACATGCTGCTTCTCCCGGCGGTGGCTGTAGTGTCTCTCCTCAGCCTTCTGCTTGCCAGAATTCTCCTTTCTCCTTGTCCCACCTACTTCCTGCCTGGCAACCTACTTCCTGCCTGGTCACTGGTCATCAGTGTTTTATTTATATAGAGCAATATCCACAGCAGTGCTAAAAAAAAAAAGATGCTCTTTTGTGTTTGGTGTAAATGTTCTCTAAGCATTTGTTAGGTCCATTTGATGTATGATATCCCTTAGCTCCAGCATTTCTCTGGAGTTTTGGTCTGGATAATGTGTCTATTGGTGAAAATAGTGTATTGACTTCTCTCCCTATCAGTGTGTGAGGGTCAACATGTCCTTAAAAGTGTAGATCTTTTTTGTGCCCTTTTGTTTGGTGCATAGATATTAAGAATTACTTTGTATTTTTCCTTTGATGAATATGCAGTGTCCTTCCCTATCTCTTCTGATTTGCTTTGATGTGCATTCTATTTTGTCAGATATTAAACTCTCTATGCCAGTTTGCATCTTAGGTTCATTTGCTTGGAATATCTTTTCTATCCTTTTACCTTGATGTGATATCTATTCCTGATGTTAAAGTGTGTTTTTTAGATGAAGCAGAAGGATGATTATTTTTTCAAATTCATGCTGTTAAACTGTTTCTTTTTATTGAGGAATTGAGAGCATTGATTTTGAGAGATATCACAGAGCAGTGTTTTGATTCCTGTTATTATTTTTGTAGTTGTTATTGTGGTGGTGGTGGTGGTGGTGGTGGTGGTGGTGGTGATGTGTGTGTGTATGTGTTGACCCTCTTTTTATTTGCTTGTCTGAGACTATGAATTCTGTATTTTCTTGGTTGTAGTTTGTAGTTAACTTCTGTATTTGGGGTTTCCATCTAGTGCCTTCTGTGGGGCTGGATTTGTAGGTAGATGCTGCTTATATTTGGTTTTATCATGGAATGTTTTATTTTCCCCATCTATCATGAATTAAAATTTTTCTGAGGATAGTATTCTGGTCTGGTATATGTGGTGCTTTGGTGTTTGTAGAATATCTGACCAGGCACTTCTAACGTTTGAGTCTCCATTGAAAAGTCAGGTATTATTCTAATAGGTCTGCCTCGATATTTTACTTGGTCTTCTTACTTTATAGCTTTTAATATTCTTTATTTGATCTGTGTATTTAGTATTTCTATTATTAAATGCCAAGGGGACCTTATTTTCTGATTCAGTCTATGTGCTTTGTATGCTTTTGTACTTTAATATACATCTCCTTTACATTAGGAAAATTTTCTTCTCATAATTTTGGTTAAAATATTTTCTGTGCCTTTTACCTTGATTTATTCTTCTTCCTCTATTCATTCCTATTATTATTAGATTTAGTCTTTTAATAATGTCTCTGATTTCCTGGGGTTTTTTTGTGCCAGGATTGTTTTATATTTAATATTTTCTTTGAATAAGCTATCCATTTTCTCTAACATGTCTTCAATGTCCAAGATTTTTTCTTTGATCTCTTATATTGTGTTTGTGAGACTTGCCTCTGAGGCTCCTGTTCCAGTTCTTATTTTTTTTCATTTCCATATTTTCCTCAGTTTTGATTTTCCTTATTGATTTTATTTCCATATTCAAGTCTTGAACTCTTTTTTTTTCTTATCCTTACACTGCTTGTTTGTATTTTCATAGATTTAATGAAGGTATTCCTTCAATTCGACTTGGAGGACCTGTTGTAGCATAGTCATAAAGGTACTTTAAGGTCTTTTTCTTGTGTTTCAGATATGTTGCAATACTCAGAGCCTGCTATGATTGAGTTGTGCTCTATTGGAGATGTATTGCCCTGGTTGTTATGCCTTTTGTTTTCATGCTGGAGTGTCGGCATCTGGGTAATTTTAGGTGCTAATATCTGGTATTGTCTTTGTTGGGTGGGTTTTTTCCCTTGGTTTCTGTTGCTTATCTCTTTCTTAGGTGAGTGGAATGGGTATGTCTTGCCTTGTAGGAAATTCTTCAGCTACCAAGCTAATATAGGGCATGGAGTTTGGAATTTGAAGAGGAGAGGGAGTGGTGAAGATCTGTACTAAACTATGTGTTTCCCTGGCAGGAGTTATTTTTCAACTTGAAATAATATATTTTCCTCCTTCACTTTTATTCATGTAGAAATGAAATTATCAGTCATTAATTTTCCAATATATTATATTCTCTCATCTCTGATGCTCACTTTGCCTATATCATCCAGAGGGTTCTGTTTTACATTTCTACTTACTTTCATTATGTATGCATCATATTTTTATTACTTTGGTTTGTGTCACATATTTTTCAGCTGGGTTTTAATTCATGCAGAGCACAAATCATTCTATATCTATATGAGCAATGCTTAGTTGTTATTGGAGTTTCATTGTGTCAAGATATTAGATAATCAGAGGTAAATAACTTAATCAAATCACCAATTCATATAGAAATTCTAACTGCAAACATGGTTTCTTAATTCCTGCCTTATCTTCTATTAGTTTTAAATTTCAATGTGCCAATGCATTTGAATGAAGAAATGTATAAAATTTTCCTTTGTATCAACCCTGAACAGAAGGTGCACTGGAAATAGCATTCTGAAAAATGTAGGTCTCAGTTTAGCAAAGATAACACACTGTCAATTAATAGATAAAGATTTCTATCTTTCCTTTTAAAACCAGTTTCTTCTTGATAAGCTCATTACATGGAATTATCTTAGACCACGATTGAATTGACCATGGCTCTCCAAAGAAATAGAAAAAGCTGAGGAGTGGAGAGTGAGAGAATAAAAAAAAAGCAAGTGAGAGACAGCATACACTGGAGAGAAAGAGATACAGAACCTGAGAGAGAATACATAGAGTCAAACAGTAAGAAACTGGATTAAATATTTTTATGATTATGGACATTAAAATATATCAGGAAGCCACTGGTATAATTTGAATTTGAGTTTGAATTCCAAAAACCCAGAGGAGGTGATACATGTCCAATTCCAAGGTCAGAGACCAGTGTCCCAGGTAAAGCAGACAGACAAGACACAAAAAGCTGAGTTTTCCCCTTTTATGGACTTAGATCTTCAGTGGGTTAAAATAAACTCAACTTTCATCTGGGTAGTTGTCCTAGTTTCATTTCTGTTACTGGTTTAAAATACCTGGACATAATGAAAGTTAATGGAAAAGGGGATATTTTTTCATCTACAATGCCAAATTATGGTCTATCATTATGGGGAAGTCAAGGTAGGAAAATGTTCTATTGCTGTGAAGAGACACCATGACCATGGCAACTCTTACAAAGAGAAGCATTTAATTAGGGATGGCTTACAGTTTCAGAGGTTTAGTCCATTATCATCATGGTGGGAAACATGGCTGCCATGCAAGTAAACATGGTGCTGGAGAGGTAGCTCATAGTTATACATCTCCATTGACATGCAGAAGGAAGAAGGGACAATGCGCCTGACTTGGGCATTTACATTATCTAAATAGTGTAAACCCCAAAGCCCACCCCCAGTGACACACTTATCCAACAAGGCCATACCTCCTAATACCTGTCAAGTGACATCACTCCCTAATGACGATGCATTCAAATATATGAGGCCATTCCTATTGAAACATCACAGAAATTCAATTAGCTAGTCAAATGACATCCATAGTCAAGAGCAGAGATAAGTAAATGTTCTTTGTTAGGGATACTCAGACACACACTTAGTAATGCACAAAATACAAACACACTGAGAACACACAGACAGAATCAGATTGACAAGACAGCCTTCAAACAAGTACAGATGCAGACACATGAAACAGGCTGACAGAATGGGCAGAAGGCTCAGGGAGAGTGAGGTAGAAAAAGGAAATCTATGCTTTCTCTTGTTTAAATGGCAAAAGAAATGGGACTGTTCAATAATAATTTTAGGAGGCAATAATGGATAGAACAGTATCACACTGACATACTTCTTAGTCACACTTAGACCTGAAACATATACCTCTTTGCTTGTTTATTTTCTTTAAATTTTTTTTTTGCAATTTCATTTTTGAACACTCCATTTGCATCATTTTGTTCCCCCTTTCTTCTCTTCCACTTCTCCTATATCCCCCAATTCCTTCTTAAACTCATGTCCTCTTATTCTTTTTTATACCCCTTACTTCATTTAGTGCTGCTTCTATATGTCTATGTTTAAATCTGACTCTTTTGGATTTAAAAACCTATCAGGAGTTTTGTTCCTGGAGAAGACTGATGTTTCTTCTCTTAATAGTTATTAATTTCTTGTAGCTCTTTGCCCAGAAGTACCACATTGTGATATTCTCCCCATTCATGTTGCCATGCCAATTTGTGTCGTCCTTCTTCAGGTACAGTTTAGACAACCATATTGTTGAGATTTTATGACTCCAGTTTACCTGTCATTTCAGAAAAGTACTATATCGCAGCAGACATCCTTGTCCACTGGCTCTTACAATATTTTTGCCTCCTTGTCTTTGATGTTTCCTTAGCTTTAGCTGTAGGACTTATGTTGTAGATGTTTCTATTGATGCTGAACATCACATGATCAGTTGCTGTCTACATTTTGAGTAAAGGGAAACTTTTATGATGAGTTATTAGAGTTTTCATTGTAGAGGTCTTTCACTCCTTGATTAGGTTTTTTGCCCCCATAGGTGCTTTATTTTTAAAGGAGAAATTTCGCAATTCCAGGTTACAGTCCAATATTTCAGGGAAGTCACAACACTAAGACTTTGAGACAGATGACTACATTGATTCCCCAGTCAAGAAGCAAACACTAAAGAATGCATCCTCATGGCTTATTTTACTGCCACCAATTCGTAATCTTGCATGAGAAAAGAAACTTAATTCTTGACCTGGACAAGTAAGAAATGGACATTTTGCAGCTTGCTTTTGTGTCACTAGTAGGAGGACAAAATATGATATTATAGATACTCTGAGAGAATGCGGTCTGGAAAGGAAGCAAGGTAAGGCTAGGCCTACAAAATACAGACGCCAAAAACTGAAGAGCAATGATGCAATGAACTGTGTAGGCAGTGAAAGGTTGGAAGAGGATGATTAAAGAAATTTTCTGCATGCACGCCCCACGAGGCTCTAGTTTGATCTGTTTCTCTAGGTATCAGCTCTGCATTATATAGAGATTTGCTCAAAATGAAATTCTCTATTATCACAATAGTAGCAGTACTTTGTCAAGAATTGATGAAGTCCTAAATCTCTTCTCCCAAACCGTAAATGTAAATAATTCTCTGTTAAAATTCTGCTGCTATCCCCAAAATATATCTTCCCTATAAAGTAGTTTTATTTGTTTGTAGTCTAATTTGGCATTTTTTATTTGCTTTTCTAAATAAGTGTGGAAACTTATGACAAATATTTTCTTTTATTTTTGGCTTTTTTAAATGTTCTTTTTGTTTGTGTTTTTTTAATTTTATAATTTAATTTTACATATCAGCCACAGATTCCCTTGGTCTCCCCCCTCCTACCCCACCCCACCCCCTTCTTCCCCCCAGCCCACCCCCAATTCCCATCTCCTCCAGGGCAAAGACTCCCCTTGGGATTGAGTTCAACCTGGTAGATTCAGTCCAGGAAAGTCTAGTCCCCTCCTCTGAGGCTGAGCCAAGTGTCCCTGTATAAGCCCCAGGTTCCAAACAGCCAGCTCATGCACTAAGGACAGGTCCCAGTCCCAGTGCCTGAATGCCTTCCAAACACATCAAGCTAATCAACTGTCTCACTTATCCAGAGGGCCTGATCCAGTTGGGGGCCCCTCAGCTACTGGTTCATAGTTCTTGTGTTTCCACTAGTTTGGCTATTTGTCCCTCTGCTTTTTCCAATCTTGGTCTCAACAATTCTCGCTCATACAAACCAGAACCTGAAACAACCTAGATGCCCTTCAACTGAAGAATGGGTAAATAAAATGTGGTACATATACACAATGAAATACTACTCAGCAGAGAAAAACAATGACATCATGAGGTTTGCAGGCAAATGGATGGATCTAGAAAAAAAAATCATCCTGAGTGAAGTAACCCAGACTCAGAAAGACAAACATGGTATGTACTCACTCATAGGAGGATACTAGATGTAAAACAAAGATGACTAGACTCCTACTCACAACTACAGGGAGCCTACCTAGAAAACAGGACCCCGAGAAAGACACAGGGATTGCCCAATGACAGAGAAATAGATGAGATCTACATGAACAACCTAGATGTGAGTGGGGGTGATGAAAGGCAAGTTTTGAGGGAAAGAGAGCTTAGGGGAGCAGGAGATCCCAGCTGGATCAAGAACAGAGAGGGAGAACAAGGAATGAGACTATGAAGACCATGATAAATGAAGACCACATGAGAATAGGAAGAAGCAAAGTGCTAAAGCGGTCCACAGAAATTGACAAATATTTTCTTGATGACTAAAGATTAAGGCTGTGTATAAGGCACTGGAAATAGATCACAGCTGTAGAAGACTGACTCTGTTTTTTTGACTTGATAGATCTTGTATGAAAACAAGTAGCATTTTCCAAACAATGGCACTGTTGTGGACTGACTTGTGCACCCTTCAAATTTAGATATTTCATCACTAATATGCAATATTATTGCATGTGGATAGTGAACCAATGAGGCAACTAAGGAAATGAGGATGTGGCCCTATTATAGTAGGAATTGTTACCCTGTAAGTAGAGGAATAGGCAATACAGGGTCTCTTTCTGTACACAAAATCATAAAATGAAGAGGCAAGGTGAAAATCTACCAATGACACAGTACACAATAAAGGGGTAAGCATGGCTGGAGGGCTGTCTGCATGTTACTTTACACATTTAGCACACTGGAGAATCAACTTTTGTTGTTAATGTCATCAAACTTGTGATATTTTATTTTTGCATTCCAAGTAGAATAATAAAATTTCAAGACATAATCATAGTAAGAAATGTCTTTTCTTTTGGTTATGCAACATTAATAGAAAAGTGACTATTTGAATGAAAAGTCCAGATTTTGAGCTGTTTATCACCACATAGCTTAACAAAAGTCTAGCTTTCTTTATTCAGATGTGTTTAACATTTTCATCTATTCTGGGTTGACTTTTTTGAGTGACTGATTAGGGATAAAGAATTAATTTCTCTCTTTTGCATGTGTCTGTTTTGCCAGCACAATTTACAGAAAAGATTGCCTTCTGTCTATTAATATTATCTAAATATTTTGTATTTAGATAAATGGGTTAATTTAAGGAACTTGTTTTGGTATTATGGCATATCTATTTATATGCCACATTTTTACTACTATTATGTTTTAAATACTATAAATTTTACTATATTTAAAGCTAGACAATATAAGTCCTACTTTGTTCTTTTTACTTAAGATGACTTTGACTAGTCATAAATTTAGTGTTTTTATACAAACTCTAGGATTATGTATTTCTTCCTATTTAAAAATGGAATTGCAATTTGATAGAGATTGTGTTGAATCTGTGAATCACTTTCTATGGGATGGATATATAATTTAACCTATGAAAAAAAGCTATTTTCAATTTTAATATGTATTCTCTTTATAAGTACCTTCATCACCTTTTAAATAGCTTTCATTTTTCTTCTTCTGACTGCTCTGTCAAGGATTTCCATGAGTACATTAAATTAAAATAGCATAAATATAGTTCATTGATACAGAATGCTAGAGAAAAAATATTTTTAAGTTTTCCATGTTGAATGTAATAGTAGCTGAAAGCCTATTAAAACAGTTTCTATTATGCAGAAATTTTATTATTCGTATTACTACTGGGTTGGGGCTGGAGAGATGGCTCAGCGGTTAAGTGCACTGACTGCTCTTCCAGAGGTCCTGAGTTCAATTCCTGACAACCACATGGTGGCTCACAACTGCCTGTATTGAGATCCACTGCTGTCTTCTGGCCTGCAGGCATACATGCAGGCAGAACACTGTATACACAATAAAAAAAATAAATCTTTAAGTCAGGCGTTGGTGGTGCACATGTTTAATCTCAGCTCTCAGGAGGCAGGGGCAGGCAGATCTCTGTGAGTTCAAGGCTAGCCTGGTCTCCAAAGCGAGTTCCAGGAATAGGCACAAAGCTACACAGAAAAACCCTGTCTCGAAAAACCAAAAAAGAAAAAAAAAAAAAAAAGAAAAAAAAAAAAAGAAAGAAAGGGTGAATATTACTGCTGGGCATATCCCTATCAAGGTATTCATTTGGTTGATATGTTTAATTATTTTTATTGATTTCCATATATCAAAACATCTTTACATCCTTGAGATAAATGCCAATTGATATTGGTTGGTAACATTTATAATGGGCCGTTGGATTCATTTCACAACATCTTTTTGAATATTTTTACATGTACATTTCTCAGAATTAGTAGCCAATTATTTTTATTGCTGTCCTGTTCTCTGGTTTTAGTAGCAGGGTGATGTGGATCTCATAGAATGGACTTGAATAGATTTTTCTTCTTGAATGTTTCAGAGGTATTTCTAAAATTATAATTTTTAGATCCTAGTAAAATTTATTTTTAACTATGTAGATCTTGGATAGACGATATACTAGTCAGAGATATTGTAAAAACAGATACATATATGTGTGTATGTTGTACCTGTGTATAGATACATGTTATATATATATATCAGATTTATTATAAAATTGATTATTCTTGTTCTAAAGTCTTGAAAGTCCAATAATATATCAGCTCTAAGTTGAAGAACTAAAAATTTGGTGGTCCAGACCACTGAGAACCATTTCATATTTTTGAAGGACAGAAAAAGGTAGATGTCTCAACTCACCCTTCCCTCACCTTGTTTTAAGTGGTGTCCTTCTAATAATTCATAATGCTTTTCACCTTGCTCATTCACCTCTTGAAAGCTAATAAAATTACATTGTTCGTATTCTATAATGTGCATCTATGAAATGCAATCATTACAATTGCAGGTTCACATGAATTCAATGAATAATAAAGATTCTGACAAACTACAAAGCATAAAATTTCTGAAAAAATATTCATAAAAATCTAGATACACCAATATCTCTTACATTGTTAGTTAAGCTGTTAAAGTAAGATTTGTGTTATAGTTTTTCAAGCAACCTTGATACTATTTACATAAACATTCAAAAGGTGCACACAATATTCTGTTTCTGTTACTTCATTGCAATTATATTATTTTTTTTTTTATGGAAGCAAGGCATCCTCTGGAACCACATTCTACTAAAGCACAGGACTATACATAACTCTCTGTGTTATAATTTCAATATAATATTGTCTACTCTCTGTAAAATGCTTTAGCTTTATTATATAATGTTATTTTCTGCTATTCATTTTTATTATTAGGATTCAAAACGTTTGTTTATTCTTCGCTTAAGTATTACATCCCAGTTACAGTCCCCCGTGTCCATCCCCCCTCCCCTGCTCCTTTTAGTGCTGTTCACCTCCTCTCTCCCACAGATCCACTCCTCCTCTGTTTCCTTTCAGAAAAGAGCAGGCCTCCCAGAGATATCAACCAAACATGGCATAACAAGGCAATCCAGTAGGAGGAAAAGGGGCCCAAGTGCAAGCCAAAGAGTGAGAAACACCCCTCACTCCCAGTGTCTCTCCAGAATACCAAGCAACACAAGCATCACATATATACCGAGGACACAGGGCAAAACAGTACAAGTTCTACTTCAGTCTCTGTGAGGCCCGATGAGCCCTGCTTAGTATTCTTGTGGTGTCCTTGACCTCTCTGACTCTGGTATTCCTTCCTACCCCTCTTCTGTAGAGTTTCACAAGCTCTGCTTAATGTTTGGCTTGGGTCTCTGTGTCTGCTCCCATTAGTTGCTGGATGAGGCTTCTCTGATTCCAATTAGACCAGACATTGATTTGTGAGTATAGCAGAATATCATTAACAATTATTTCATTGACTTTTTTTTTTTCCAGTCACGTTGGTTGTAAGTCTCTGGGCTATCCAGTATTAAGAATTTTAAAGTTATCTCCTTTCATATTCTACATATGCTTTTAAGTTTATTTTAAAATTTACTACATGAAGATGATGGTTTTGTGAGGAAATTGATGTTAATGTAGGTAGACTTTCTTGAAAAGCATTTTGCAAAGGTGCATGCTGAGTGCTGAAAAAGTTGCTTGTTTTGTTTGCCTCTTCTCCCTGCTTTTCTTCCCTACTTATTGTTCTGTAAACCAGTAATGTGTGGATTTGCATGTATGACTCACATTGTAATAAACAGGCCATTTTTTAACCACAGAAAAATGAAACTTGTTCCTTCAAAAACCTATAGAAGTTTGTTTGTAGTCATCGGAACCCCAGAAGCTCAGTATTCATATTAAAATAAGTACACATTTCACTCTAGCACTTGAGGATCTGGTTTAGGATGGTGAACTCATTTCCGTCTGCTGCTGCAACAAATTACTTCTAAGTTTAGGGACTCAGTAAAATCAAAAGTGATCACTTTACAATTTTGAAGATTAGCAGTCCAAAAAGGCTCTCACAAGCCTGCAACAAAAATGCTAGCAGGCGTCATTTCTCTCCTAGAATCTTTAGGGAAGACCTGTTTACGTCTTTGGCTGGGCACTGTTTGCTCAGAGCTATTTCCTTTCCATTCACAAAACTGTCAGCAGACTATCATTTTCTTTTTTCTCTCAAGTCTTTACTGTGCCTAGAATTTTTATGATGACCAAAGAGCATTCTGCTACAGAGAGTGGCAATGCCCCTGCTCCTAAAGTTTCAGTCTGAATTTCTATTTTCATCCTACAATAGGATTTATATAAGAAAGAAGTTAAATCAATGAGTAACTTACATTTAAATAACCCCAACAATATAGTATCCAACATATTTTTATGATAATGTATATTTGGACATGATCTATATGATTCTAACACTAATTCTAATTTTGTGATTTCTTCACTAGAGGAAATTAAGCAATAGATGTTAAATGGTGTGGGTAATTTCTATATATGCATTTTATAGATTATCTAATTTTATTTTTGAGTTCAAAAAGCCTTAATTTTCAAAAAGAAGAGTAAGTTATTCTGAGGTTGGATATGTACTAGCAAGACATTCTAAACCATTGTGAATATTTTGAGCCTATGCTATTACAGTGAACTTGGAAGGGAATTCTTATTTCATTACAAGGTAATGACTGCCCTCTAGTGGTTTCTGGATCTTGGCAAATACAAGGAAAGCAATTTCAAAATTTATTTAAAATTTGTAAATTAAAAAGAAAAATATTTTAGGGATAGTATGATAAAATATAAATATTAGAAAAAATACATGTACTGCTTTATAATATATTTAATACTATCTCCACTATAAACAGCACTATTATAACTCTTAATAAGCCTGTTATATTTGCTAATAATTAAATTACAATTCAAAATTCTAGACTTCACTTCTTGTATCACTTGTCAGCACACTCTACTAATACTGGGGTTAATGACTTGGAGGGAGTTGATCATCTACACTGGCTTAGGCTAGGTCAAACGCACTTAACTCATGTAAATTCCATACAACCTATTTACCTATTTTATACCTTTTTTTTTTTGGTCCTAAACAACCAGGTTTGATATTTTAAACTACCCATCAAAAAGTGACAAAATGTAATATGTAGCTAATTCTATGATTGAATATTATTAATTTGTAAATGTCAGTTTATATTGGGTGTGGTAGCTTGCTCCTATACTCCCAGCAGGATAATTAAAAGGTTGAATTAACTGTGCTCTGTTAGAAACAAAATAATATAAAAATTTAAAATAAACTAATACATAGTTTTAATTTTAGTTTATTTTGCTGAACTTATGTTAACAAAGGTGACATTTAATATGGAGGAGAGGTGAATTTGAACTTGAATTTATAGATTAATTCTTAAGTGAATTCCAAAAATGTTTGAGGAAAAGGGATCTCATCCACCAAATCATTACATACTGAACTGTAAAAAAGAAAATGAGTGTGATAATTTACCATAGACTGATTTCCTTTGCATAGTATAGGATCAGTATAGCTGAAAAACTATATAAATAAGAGTTTTACAAACTCTTAAGTACTTTTTCTTAATGACATACACATAAAATATTTTGCAAAGAACAGTAATTTTAGAAAAACAGTATTTGTAATTAAGTTTGGATTTTTCATCAGATCCACCTTTTCAGCATGAATGGCAACCCCCAAATATTACAACCCCAGAGATCTCTATTCTGGTTGCAGACAGCTCCTTAGTTAGCAACATTTCTGTATTTCAGCTGGTCCCAGTCTCCACTACCAGGAACTATTTACTTCCTTTGATACTGTTGGTAGGACTCCCAAAGAGACTCCCAAGAATCTTCCTTGTTTTGTTCTTCTGGACAGATGAACTATTGGTCTTGGAGGAAATGTCATAATTCAGAAGAAGATAACATACAAGAGTAAACAGTCTCCATACTGCTGAGTCGTTCCTTTGTTGTGGAGAAGTCACTAACTTTCATATAATTCAATTCACCATTCCTTGGGATCAATTATGGTATTGAAAGTCACAAAACAACACAAAGCAAAGCAAATTAAACATGTCTATGCCTATTCTTAAGGTATTTTAATCTATATATTCAAAGTTTTATATCTTACATTAAAGTCTTTGATCTATTCTAAACTAATTTTTTTTTTTGTGCATAGTCAAAGATAGGGGTTTATTATTTGGAGACAATATACTTCTGTACTTTAAAGACTCCATCAGGAAATGTTTACAGCTGATAAACACCATCTGCAAAAAGTAGCAGGTTACAAAATTCCACCCACAGAAACCAATAGCCTTCCAATGTACATGGGACAAACACATCAGGAGGGAAATCTAGAACACAGTACTTTTCATAATAATCTAAAATATATCTTGTAATAACTCTAAAACTTTAAGACATTGAAGAGAAAAATTTGAAAAGACATCAGAAGATGGGAAAAATCTCTCATGTTCACAGAGAAATTAGGATTAATATTGTGAAAATGGTTACCCTACCAAAAGCAATCTATGGATTCTATGCAATCCTCACAAAAATTCAAACACAATTATTCACAGAAATTGAAAAAAAACATCTTACAGTTCATACAGAAATACACACAAAAAATAGAATAGCTAAAATAATTCTGAATAATAAAAGAAGTATTGGAAAAAATATTGTGTGCTTTCTCTTCTAGCAGATATTGGCTTTTAAGGTTTATATACACGTGTTTCAAATAGACTAATCACAGAGGTTGGATAGCCAGTAAGGGACCAGGAGATGAAGGATCTTCCATGGTAGAGGAAATGAAGTATCATGTCCTAAAGATATAAAGCAGAAACTAGATGGGACGATTAAATCGGGAGGAGGATGAGAGGACAGGTAAAGGAGAAAATATGTGGAGGAAAAACTAACACAAAAGTCCTTTTTAAGAGACAAATGGAAACCTACTTCTGTAGAAGCATGCATATACACGTATATAATTTATATGGTTAGGTCATATATGCACATGATCTATAAGTTTATAATTTATATTAAATTCCATATATATTAATTATCATCTAGAATATATGTATCTATACATATATATGGTAATATAAACACATACATGTATGCATCTATGGAATTTAAATAGAGTCTATAGAAGGGTTAGACAGTGCCTAAATTAGACATGATATCAAGTGAAACCAATTGTACTAGAAATTGATTATATCTTACTGAGTCATTGCCAAAAGGGTCCCATAGAGCCCCCTCTTCAAACAGTCTATTTCCACGGCTATCAGATGCCCTCTGAAGCTAAGGCTCCATTTCTTAGGCACCCATTTATTATGTCACCAAATATAGAGAAATTGTATTAGTCTCCAAATACAAACTCGAGCTCTACTGACTAGCATTCATGCTGGAAGGCACTTTGCATGGTACCAAGAAAGAAACATAGACAACACAAGATACATTGGTTTAGTAATATTATCACTTCCTGATTTCCATTAAGGCACACTCCATCAGATGAATCCATATTCAGCACTGCTAAAGTGGCCAAGAACCTGAAGTTAGATAGGTCATGGACCCTAGAGAAAAACTACTAATATGATGTTGTTAAAGAAACACGCAATAAGGCAGAGCCAGGCGGATCTCTGTGAGTTCGAGGCCAGCCTGGGCTACCAAGTGAGCTCCAGGAAAGGCGCAAAGCTACACAGAGAAACCCTGTCTCAAAAAACCAAAAAAAAAAAAAAAAAAAAAAAAAAAAGAAACACGCAATAAAAGACTCCTAATACATATTGTTATATGTGGAGGTCTCTGCAGACACCAGAGCCAGTAGAGTAACAATCCATGTGAGGCAAGAAAGAAATATGATTCAACCCTCAGTAGCCAATGTAGGTTCAAATTTCTATACTCTGACACTGGGCAGTTCATTTTAGGCATAATTCAGCACAGTACTATTTTGGGGGAAAAAAGTTTCCTTATGATAACCTATTCAATCATATGTATACAACAAAGCTCAAGACATGATTATATTGAAATTCTTTACAAAGTGCATATGGCTTCTTCCATAAAGATAGGTTCTACTGACTAGAAACAATACTCAAAATAAGGGTTTTTAGGAGAAAGACTGAGATAAACAGAAAAGTCTGGCAAAGTTAAATGTAGCCCGGCCCTACAGATAGCATAGACTACCAGACTATTAACTACATCTGTTTCCAGTCTTCCAGGTAGAAAATAGGTTATATATATATATTTAAGAAACACCCCTGCATATTTGATTTTCCTGGTTTCCCTAGTGCTTATCTTGGGACACCAGGTCCTTGTGCCCTCTACAGTTATAGGCATTAATCAGTGTATCACTTAGCCCTCATCAGAGAAGCTTCTTGTAGTCATTGGAGATCAACACAAAAGCCCATAACTGGGCAATGTACCAAGAATGGGAGACTTGGAGAACTAAATCCTAAGTAGGATGTCTTCATCACCCTTCCCCAAGAGTCAGGGACTTAACTAGAAGAGGGAGCATCAAGGTCCTAGAAACCCGATGTGATGACTGACTGCAAGGAAATCATCTTTCAGACACAATAGATACACACGTGAACCACAGAGACTATGACAGTAGGAATAAGACCTGCAGACATGAATACTAGAAAAAAATCCCAAAAGTGAGAGAGGTAAGTGGACCCAAAGTTCCAGTCCTACTGAAGAAGTTATTTGCAATTTATATCTGATGGGAAAGGGAAAAGAAAAAGTTTTCTCCAGTGGGGTGACACTGGGTATATTGTTTACACTCCAGGGCAGGTCCCATGAGTCCCAGAAGTGGCTGAACAATACAAACTAATCTACTGTTTTGTATGTACTTTTGTCTTTTTGGTTTTGTTTTTGTTTTGTTTGGTGACTGACTTTTCCTATTGTGTTTTTTGTTTGTTTTGATTTT
Organism: Peromyscus leucopus; assembly: GCF_004664715.2. Classification (NCBI taxonomy): domain Eukaryota; kingdom Metazoa; phylum Chordata; class Mammalia; order Rodentia; family Cricetidae; genus Peromyscus; species Peromyscus leucopus. The sequence goes on from NC_051064.1 coordinate 38,911,477, forward strand.
TCATTGTTTTTGTATTTCTGTGCATTTATGTATATGTGTGAGAGAGAAAGAGACAAACACAGAGAGAGATAGAGATAAAGGAGAGAAAGAGCATGAAGTTAAGTAGGTGGGGAGTGAGAAAGATCTGGGAAAAGTTGGGAGAGGGGAAAATATGATCCAAATATATCGAATGAAAAACATTTTAAAACTAAAAATATAAAGATGGAAAAAGATATGAATTTAGTATTATTCTTCTACATACAGAAATCACTTTTTGCATTCTCCCCCAATGTTTTTGAAAGCTTTCTCAAAAATTAGGTGGTTATTACTATGGGAGGTTAATTTAAGTTCGTTCTTTATTTTATTTTATTTTTGGTTCACCGTTATGTCTTGTACAGTATCATGCTATTTTCTTTGATATGGAATTGTAACAGAATTGGAGACCTAGTATTGCTATAACACAAGCATTACTCTACCTGCTAAGGGTTGCTTTAGCTTTACAACGTCTTTTGTGTTTTTGTTACATATTTAGGATTTGTATTTACAATTATGTGAAGGATGTCTTTTGGATTTTGATCTGGATTGCATTTTAAGATTTGTAGATCACTTTTAATAATATAGCTGTTTTTACAGTATTTATTTTCATTACCTGCAAGCCTGAGTGACATTCTGTCTTCCAGCGTCTTCTTTAATTTCTTTCCATAGTGACTCAATCAAGTTAGTAGTGTAGTCTTCAGTGTTGCTTGGGCTAGGTTTCTTCCTAGGTAATTTATTTTATTCACTTATTATTTTATTTATTGAAGCCATTGTTATAAGAAGTAAGTAAATGTAAAAAAAATAAATGTGAAGGGCAGGGGGAAATGAAAGAATGAAGACACAGTTGACCTCAATGGTGAAAGCAAGTTTTATTGGTCAGAGTGGTAGCACTCCTGAAGTCTGTGATAAGTTTTTGTATGGGAGATGGTAGGACATAACTTTGCATCCTTTTGAAACTCCAGAGTAGGACATAAGTTAGATTGCCCATTTTGTATCCTTCAGGCTCCAGGGCATTCGGTGGGGGTCAGCTGCTTCTCCAGAACTTAATGGGTGTCAAATTTCTTGAATCCTTGAGTCTACTTTATGGACCTAGTTTTTTTTCCAGGAAGATTTCTTCATTTCAGATCCTTCATATATAATGGATAGGGGTCTAGTGTTTTGTCTGGCTACATACTGCTGGTGAAGTGGTGTCATTTTGAGGTTCTTGTCTCTAGGAGTGATTCTAATGAAATCATTGTTTTTACTATATCTTGTATGGACAAAGTGATACAAGTGATTTGATCCAGGAAGAACTTCTGCAAGAAGTTCAGAGGACAGGATAAAATTATAAGGATAAAGATAATAAGGAGGAAGGGAGAGAGTAATCAGAGGAGGGGGAATTGGAGAGAACCAAGAGCTCACCAGAAGAAGGGACTTTCAGTGATATTTCTGTGTCTGGTCACTAAGTTTTTGGGTCCATCTTGAACCAATTTTGATCTCATGGTATATGAGCAACACTGTTTTTCGAGGAGGGCACAAATCCCTCTGTTAAAACAGTGAGGAAGACTAATCTTAAGCAATTTTGGAGGAATGTTGATGCCAAAGAATTCAGTTGATGCTGAAGGGGTATCAACTGATCTTAAATTTCTTTAAGGCTTTCTGAGAATTTGTCAGACAGAGAGATGATGCAAGGAAACTCCCAGGCCTGCTATTTCTGTCCCAAGTCCTAAAAGAACTGTCATCATGACAAGAAAAGAGATGAGTTGGGTGGTTCATTATCTAGAAGATAAGTAAAAATGATAAGGTGACTGTGTTTTTAAGGGTCTAACAGTAGCAGAGTTAGGTTAGGCAGCTATGTATTTGAAAGGATTTCCCTAGAGGAAGGAAGTCAGGTCTTTTTCTTCACCTTCAACAATATTGGTAATCAGAAGAGGACTCAGCAGGATTGAAAGTGGGGCAGACAGTGCCACAAAGGCCATCTGGGATGAAGTGTTCACAGTCTTCTGAAGCAAAAGTGGTGTAGCTGTTTGAATGAGAATGGCTTTTAGAAGCTCAAATATTGGTGGAGCTGTTTTAGAACAATTAGGAGGTGTGGCCTTGTTGGAGGAGGTGTGGCCTTGTTGGAGGATGTGTGTCACTGGGGTGGGCTTTGAGGTTTCAAAAGCTTACACCATTGACAGTTTTCTCTCAACATCACACTTAGTATAAAGTTTTTGTTTTGAGAGATAAAACTGAAAGTGTGATAACTTACCAAAGGCTGATTTCCTTTAAATAGTATAGTGTCAATATAGTTGAACAAGAGTTTTACAAACTCTTCAGTACTTTTCCTTAATGATATAGACATAAAAAAAACTTTGGGAAGAATAGTAATTTTAGTAAAATGATATTTGTAATTAATTTATATTTTCTTCAGTTCCACATTTTTAGCATAAATGACGACCCCCTAATACTGCAACCCTAGAGTTTTCTATTCTTGTTGCATACAATTCCTGGGGTTTGTGGTGATGTCAACTAAAGTTCCTCTTGTCTCATGTAGAGGAGAGTAGAACTCCAGAATATCTCAGACAGCAGCCTGAACAAGTGGTAACTAGTAAGAAAGTACCAGTCCCTTGGATCAGAGAGTTCCAGGTAGGTTAATGGGGATAGGGAAGGCTCATACTTAGGTGAAAAATAAAGGGGAGAAATTCCTCTGCCCTAGGATCTCCCTGATCTCATGTAAGCCTATATTACATTTAAAGAAAATTAGATAGGAACCAGGCATTATAAGCATTCATTGTGACTTTCTTTTTTTTTTTTTTATTTGAAAAGAGCTATCTGAATTGGGAATGCCTCTTTGTAATTTACCAAATGTAAATTCACTTTATGTCCCTGAAATCTAGAGAGTATTGAATATATATAACAACAACAAACAGACATCTGAAAGAACTCAGAAGGTGATGTGTTCTTAATCTTCTTTTGCTGTCACTCAAAAGTGAAAGCAAAATCAAGGACACTTAGGGTACCGCAGGGTAGAAACAAAACAGATGAGTATGAAGCAAAGGCATCCAGAGGGGTGGAGGGTAAGAGAACACTCTATCTCAGAGCAAAATGAGCCTGGAGATGCCACACAGAACTAGTAGGCATTAAAGCTCAGCAGAGTCTACATTTCAAGTCTCTTGCTCAGACAGGCTGATCCTGCCTTAGCTATTGCAGCTGCCCATTGGCCACATCCTGCCTAGCACCTAGAAATTTAGCCTTTTTGTCCCAGGCATCTGTGTTTGACCAATATGCAACCCTGAGCCTCTGCAAATCTCAAGGTGTTAGCTCCCTTCATTGGTGGGCCGATATTGGTGGCATGTGGCCAGGAAAACTCTTTAGTTTCATTTGAAGCTAGTAAATATATCATGCAAAAAGTGTAAAAACAAAACAAAACAAAACAAAAAACAAAACCCACACACCTTGGAGGTCTGCTGTTACCTTCTTAGTCTAATCTAAAAGGAGTCTGATGACACCCTGAGAAATCAGTGAGACCCGAAAGTTTTATGTTTGCTGTCATTTTTGTTTATGCCATGTGACAACATTAACCAGGATGGTAGTGAAGTCATATGTCATGCTTCTTTATTGAATTATTATCCAATATAGCAGCAAACCACATCATTGCATGCTGCTTGTGGTGAGCTCAGCTCCATGATAAAGTGAACCCATGAGCTATTATAAGATCCCTGCATCATGCCTATTATGTGCAGAGAGTCACATCATTTATTTTTAAAGTTTACTGTGAGATAAGGGTATAATGACACTTCATATTCCCTTCTTTTATGAAGGAACACCTACATTCAACAAGCCCAGCTGTCATGGACTTATATAAATAGTCACAACTGGTCTTATGAAGTTGTCAGGTGTTTGGCGAAGAAGACACTGCTATGTAATTGCACCTTAAATAAAATAAAGGTGCATCTAGCCTACACACAAAGGATAATGTAATATATTAACATTGCCTGCATGAGTACTGTTAAATCAAGAGGATTTGCAAATTTAAAGGTAACCTGTATAGAAAATAAAAGATAGTCTATATACTCTACATGGAGCTGTACTGTACATATTATCATAACCTTGCTTTGGTTTTGAAAAACTGTATGTAGCATATACAATAAAACATCTTGAAATCTATGTTTACAACTTTCCCTAAAAAGCAACTAAGAAAGCCATGTTAAATCTATTATACAGGTGTTATTAGCTGAGAGACTTCTTGGAAGAAAGTTATCTGTTCTCTCCATGGATGAGAATCCAATTAATTACTTTTATTATAGGCATTTCTATATGAGGAGATAAATAATAATAATATGATTTACCCATTATCTGTTCTTAAGATCATAATACCTTTAAGGTTGGGCCATTTAGTAGTTCTCCTTTGTTTTGTCACAGAGTTGGGGACCCAGACTGACACAAGATGGGCTTTTAAGGACATTTTGAGATAAACATGCTTAAGTTCTATGTGACAGGGCCAAATCCCATCTCCAGAGATAATTTCTTTGTGAATTTACACAGTACATGATAATTTTCCTACTGTAGTGGTTAGGAATGAGAAATGCTCATATATTTGGAAACATAGTGCCCAGTTGGTGGAACTATTTGGGAAGGATTAAGAGGTGTGGTGGAAGGAAGTCACTAGTGGTGTGCTTTGAGGTTTCAAAAGACTCAATGTGATTCCCAGTGCTCTTTCTCTGCCATGTGATTGTGAATCAAGACATGAATTTTCAGCTGTTCTTTCACTCTGCCATCATGAACTCTAACTTCCTAAAACATTAAAGCAAATAAACATTTTCTTTATACCTTGGTCATAGTGTTTTAATTACAGCCTTAGAAAAGTAACTAAGACACAAATGTAATGTATATATAAAAGTTATGTGTTTATTTGTAAAACTGAACTGAGAAATTTAAATGTCAGGCACCTTAAAGAATTTAGAAAGGGGTGGTAATGCTATTTAGAAGTAGAAGTTGTTAGGACTCAATATAGCTTGTGTCTCCAGTCCCTAACATCAAAGACAAGCAGCTATACCTTAATGGAAAACTGGCTACATACCTCATGGCCACTGTGCAGTAGGACCCTGGCTTTCAGAGCTCATGAGGCTACCCAGACTCCTGGGGTCTTGGTGAAAATCAAATAAGAGTGTGAGGCTTTTGAAAAGGTGAACATGCTCTGCTTTGCTCCTTCTGCCACAAAATTTGCTCTAGGGGCTCCCATTGGGTACCACAACACAGATATAATTCTATTATGTCAAAGCTGAGATCACTTGAAAGCACCACTAACCTTATGAATCAGAACTGTCTTCTTGTTCTAGGCAGGACTTACAGTGTTTCTCAGGAGAGGAAAGGTCTAGATCTCAATTATGTCGAAGAAGAAGATATCTGTTGACCAGAAATCTGGCCCCAAGACTTAGAGAGTCCAACCTCAAGGGAGTCAAGGGAGAGAAAGAGGACAATAGATTGTAGAGATAGGGTATGAGGGAAGTGGAGTGTGGAGTTATGAGTAGAGGGTCAGGGTGGAAGAAAACCCCTGAAGAAGTTTGATAAGGAAGGGGCTCATCTCCCAGATCAGTGTCTAAGAGAAGAGAATTTAGTTTAGAAAGTCTAGCATATCAGTAAATCCTGATATGCAGATATGGAGGAAGAAATGGAAGGATGGGAAGGAGATAAAAGAAGGCCTAAAGATACAGAACCTCTGACCATTTGTCATTTCATTGGAGGATTTTTTTTTTCGGGTTTCTGCAAGATAGTGTTATTGTCTAGGGGTGTGGATCATGTTTGTTTCCTCGGCCAGATAAAGAATTAAGAGGGAGGAAAATTTTCTAGCATGATAAGGAGCCTTTGGAGAAATTCTAGAATACAAGATAGAATCTTTAGTTGAAGAAAGGCTTTCATTAGGAGTGGGGAAGCACAAACATACAGCAAGAACCCAGAGAGAAAGAACTTCAGCAATGTAGAGTGAGAGACTATTGAAGCTGAGCTGGCCTTTCCTTGAGGACTGCTGGTTTTTCAAGTCACTGAAGGGTCATTCTCTCCTCATTTAGGATTAATCAATTTGAAGGAAGATAGGCTGACTCTTCCACAACTGTTGTGTATACATGTTCTGAACTTGGGGGCCAGTCCATCAGCAGGAGTGTACTGGTAGAGGAAAACTCCTAAAAGTGTTTTTTACAAGATGATAGGATTTTTTCTCTGATGGGGAGGGTGAGAAAGAAGAAGGTCAGCATGGAAGTTTACCATCTTTAAAACCTAGTTATGGCTGCTCTCCCTGTCTGTCTGTCCATCAGAGAGTCTGCATAACTCCTAGTCCCTCAGTAGGGTCAAGCATGCCCAATTTAGGCAGAGGTGTTATTTGTCAAGGGCATATTGTGACTAGATCAATATGAGACCTGATTGTTTGAAATTTTTAGGAGAAAAGCCAAAGGGCTGTCTTTGGGAATGGAGGAAATATTACCCATGCTGCAGGTCTGAAAGATCCATGACTAGTTTCCTACTTGATGTATTCTTTATGTTTTGAAATTTTGCTAGAATAAATAAATAAATTCCCTAGAGTTTCTCAGGTCTCTCAGGAAGGATCAGGAAGAAAGACCCCCAGGTCTGAAATGAAGTGTTTATGTTATCTCAATTTAATTTTGTAAGATCAAATGAAACTTGGAAGTTTATAAATTTCTTTTGTTTTCCAATTTTTAGTACAAATATATAAAGTACTCCCTAAATATTCTCCTTGCTTCCTTAGACACTGTAGTAACCTTATCTTCTTTACCTCTAATTTTGTTAATTGGAGTATGCTCTTGGTTTTGATTAGTTTAGCTAGTGGTTATGTTCTATAGCTAGACAGGTATTAACAGACTGGGAAAGTCTATGAATAGGATAGATTCTTTCATCATGGATTTTGGATCCCACTTATTTATTTACACACACACACACACACACACACACACACACACACACACACACGTGGTTGATAAATTGTGTACCATAATAAAGTTATCAGAGGGGTCAGAGAACAGAACAAACACTAGGTTAGACATAGAGGCCAGAAAATGGTGGTACACATGCCTTTAATCCAATCACTTGGGAGGCAGAGATCCATTTGGATGTCTTAGTTCAAAGCCACACTAGGAACAGAGTCAGGAATGGTGGCACACACCTTTAATACCAGCACTTGAGAACTCATGTCTTTGTTTGGGAAGGACACATGCCTTTAATCCCAGGAAGTGATGGCAGGAAGCAGAAAGGTATGTAAGGTGTGAGGACCAGGAACTAGAAGCTGTTTTAGCAGCAGTTCAGCTGAGATCCGTTCAGGTGAGGACTCAGAGGCTTTCAGTCTGAACAAATAAGATCAGCTGAGAAGTTGGCGAGGTGAGGTTGGCTGTGGCTTGTTCTGTTTCTCTGATCTTTCAGATTTCACCCCAATATTTGGCTCTGGGTTTTGCTTTTTATTAATAAGACTATTTAGCAATCTGTCTTACATATATTGCTTTGGGACTCACATTATTATCATATAAAATGGTGAAAGCTTCAGGACTGTATGGAGGCTCCAGGTCACAAGAATAAAATCTTAGTTCTCTCTACTAGCCCAAGGTTAAAACAGGATATTCCAATCTTTATAACAGGGAAGGGGTAAATAATCATTATTTTAATGAGATAATGCACTTTCCCTTTCCTGAAGTCCCTCCCTTCAGTACTGCAGCTTGAAGCCTCTTGTAGAGAGCTCCTTGCCACAGTCTGCCTGTCTTTCTGAATTCCAATTAGAAAAGTGTAACTCCTCCTTTTACTTCTTTCTATACTTTTATTTCAAATACTCACCAAGGTCTGAGTACATATTTTCTAATGCTCTGGGCTTTCTCACTTGGCCTCTCTGACCAGCCCACATACTTATAACATCACCTGTTAGTTGAACCTGCTGGCTTTCTTGAACCATAACTTAAAATACCTGACATTTTTTTTCTCTTTTCCATCTCTGTCCTCCAGGCAGATCCCAATATTTTACACTTTGCCTGCCCCATGGTATTTCTCTCAAACTTGAATAAAATTTTCCTCAAACTATGTGAGTCTTTTTTTTAAATGCTGTTATTAATAAAATTAAGAACTCCCAAAAGTGGACCCCAGTTTCACTGGTTATTCTTATAGGTATATTAATCTTACTTATTTTTCAAAGATCTCTTTGTTCAATTATATAAATTACTCTTTCAATATCTGTTTTATTAACGTCTGTCCTAATGGTTGTTGCTATTATTTATCATCTACAGATTTGAATTTTCTATTTGTCTTAGTTACCTTTTAATTGTTGTGAAGACACCATTACCACAGAAATATATTGAAGAAAGAGTTTATTTGAGACTTAGAATTTCAGAGAGTGAATCTATGACCATCATGGGGAGGAGCAATAACAGTCGGGCACAGCACTGAAGCATAAGCAAGAAGGACATGGAGAGTACAAATAGGCTTTTGAAGCCTCAAAGCCTGCCTCTGGTGACACACCTCTTCCACACGACTATTCCTGTTAATCCTTCCCAGATAGTTCCCCTGAGTGGAGACCATGTTTTCACACACAATGAGCCAATGGAGGCCATTCTACTTCAGACCACCACAGGAGTGTTCTTTTTATTTGGGATGGTGAACTGTACCATTAGGTTATTTTATATCTTTATTATTTTTTCAATATAAATATTCATGGCTATAAACTTTCCTCCAAGAACTGCCTTAGATGTATGGAAGATTCTGCTCAATGTTTTCATTGTCATTTGATTCTGGATATTAAAAAAGAAAATCATCCATGATTTTCTCTATGATATACTGTCATTCAATACTGTATTGCCCCATCTCTGTATATTTTTAGAATTTCTATAGTTTTTACTACAATCAGTTTCTAGTTTTATTATTAGTGTAGATTATTTATCCCAACATGGGGATGGAGCATTAAAATCAACCACTATCATCACATTGGGGCCTATCTGACCTGTTAGTGCATTAGTGTTTGTTTTATAATATTGGAAGACCCAACATCCATATTCATATTTTCTATAAGTTCTTTATGACTTGTCCCATTTATTAATGTATAGTGAGTTTATTTATTATTCTGATTAATTTTGGTTTGAAGTCTAGTTAATCAGATGTCAGAATAGCTTTGTCAGCTTGCTTTGGGTTTCCATTCTTGGTTTCCATCCTTTGTTTTTTTTTTAAATTTATTTTATAATTTAATTAACTTTGCATATCAGCCACGGATTCCCCTGTTCCCCCTCCTCCACCACCCCCCATTCCCATCTCCTCCAGGGCAAGGACTACCCTGGGGAGTCAGCTCAGCCTGGTAGATTCAGTTGAGGCATATCCTGTCCCCTCCTCCCTTCACTCAGGCTGAGCAAAGTGTCCCTGCATAGGCCCCAAGCTCCAAACAGCCAGCTCATGCACTAAGGACAGGTCCCGGTCCCACTGTCTGGGGGCCTCCCAAACAGTTCAAGCTAATCATCTGTCTCACTTATCCAGAGGGCCTGATCCAGTTGGGGGCTCCTCAGCTATTGGTTCATAGTTCATGTATTTCCACTAGTTTGGCTATTTGTCCCTGTGCTTTTTCCAATCATGGTCTCAACAATTCTCGTTAATACAAACCCTCTTCTTTCTTGCCGATTGGACTCCCAGAGCTTGCCTTTAATCCCAGCACGAAGGAGGCAGAGCCAGGTGGATCTCTGTGAGTTCAAGGCCAGCCTGGTCTACAGAGCGAAGGCACCAAAACTACCTAGAGAAACTGTCTCAGAAAACACACACACACACACACACACACACACACACACACACACACAAAGGTGTCTTCTATCCTTTGAATCTCACTGCAAAAATCTTTATCAACCAAGCATGTTTCTTGGGGATAAAAGAAAATTAGACTTAATGTTTAAATTAGTCAAATAGTCTGCGTCTCTTTATTGATGTTTTAAAGCATTCATTTGTATGGTTGTGCATGTACTTATGGAAGCCTGAAGGTGATATTGGCTGTCTTGGTTTATTGTTCCCTACCTTATTCTTTCAGAGATGGTGACTCTGAGCTTGGAGTTATAGTCTTTTGGAGGCATCATATTGTTTCTCTTTTTCATGTTTTGTGAGTTTCTCTCTTGGTATTTATGTTTCCTTTGGTAGTTTTCTCTACTGGATTTTGTTGAGAACAGGAACATTCCTACTGAGGACCCTCCTTGTGAAGTCTAATATCCAGTAATTATTAGAAGTAGACAAATAGCTATAGTAGCAACATCAAACCATACAAAGTACAGCAAGAGATTTATAATCAACTATAGCCAACCAGTACATTAATAGAATCACTGAACTTAAAAATAACACAACTACTCAAGGATATGATAAGAAGTTAGTTATTATTTCTGGTGAGACATTAAATGGATGACAAAAAGGAAAGAGACAGGGAAAGGGTAGAAAAGGAGAAAAGGCAAAGCTTGATGGATGAAAGGAAACAGAAGAATATTAGTACAGGACAAAGAACAAGGTATTAGTATATATATATATATATATATATATATATGTATATATATGTATATATATATATAATAAAATATTTTCCCAATATTGAAAAACTTCAAAATCACAATAAGATAAATGTCAAAAGGAGAATAACAAATATGGGTGTTTTTAAGCCAAATAGATCATGGCACAATACTATGTAGACACAGAGACGTGAGGGTGAAAAGAGGGACCAAAGAGGGATGCGTGGATTTCCCTGGGAAGGTGAAACAGAAGAGATCTGGGTAAACTGGGGCAGAGATGGAGGAGATGGCGGCATGGGAACTTGAGACAGTGGGTTGGGCAGCCTGGACACTGGGCAGAGAGGTGGGTTGCAGGCAGAATGGAGGGGGAGAGTAAAGAAAGAGACATCTTGTTAAGAGGGACCATTTCAGGGTTAGGGAGAAAACTGGTGCCAGGAAAACTCCTGAAGAAAGGGAGGGGATTGTATGAACCAGGGTGGGTCAAGGTCATCTTTGTTGGAAAAGTGTGTGATGGTTGCCATTGTCTGTGCTGAGACTGCATTCTTTTTTAGGGAATACTCCTGGACTCACTTGCCCTGTGATTATACAGGCTGAACAGATTCTTCCTTTGAGGACATTGCAGACTGTACACCCTGGGTTGTGATGTTTTTTTCCGGTAAGTGGGGTATGTTGGTGTTTGTTTTGTTGTTTCTGGTTCTTTGATTAATGAGACTAAGAACTCCAGAAAGGGATCCTCAGTTTCCCTAGAAATATGTGGCTACTTTGGCAGGACTCACTTTAATTTCCAATAACATTTATAATTTCCCAGCCAGAAGCAGCTTCATGCCCCCTCCAACCGTCACCTGTCAGTATACCCTTCTGTTCTCTACAACTGGCCAATAAGCTATGGTAATTCTGGGACTGTTGGGCACAAATCCAAGTTATTTTGATATCGTCAGAATTCTCGTTGGTGCCTGAATTTTTTTAATTAAATTTGATCTTAATCACTAATTACTAGGAGATAAATTATTTATTTATATATATATATATATATGATAAAAGTAATTGAAACAAAGGAAATTATATTTGCCTGATTCTATTTTTAGATGCTTTGTTATTATTAAGGCAGATCCACATATTAGAAATGCAAGAAAAGAAAGTGATATGATGAAAAAATTATTTAGTTTCCTACAAATTATGCTTTGTGGACTATCAAATGAGTGAAATTATACTTTTATGGCAAGTTTTAGGCCTTCTAAAATCTATATTGACATCAATTAATAATGCAGAATTCATAGTTATTCTTATATTTTTGCTATTCTAAAAACAAAAATTTCATCTGAAGACTATATATATATGATGAACATTTAAAATCATTGAAGTTTGAAAGTGTTCTTATCTATTGCATAATATTCAACATTTTAAACATTTATTACATGTGTTGGCACACACATGTGTGTTTTATGTGTGTGAGTGTGTGTGAATGAATGTGTCACTGACAACTTGTGGGAGTAGGCTCCCTCTTTCCACCATATGGGTTCCGGGGATCAAACTCAAGTCACAGACTTTGTATGGCCTGTCATTCTGAATTGCATCATAACATCCTATCAAATGCTTCATTCGGGAGGTGGAAGGAAGCCCTTGAGCGTCAGGTGGGAGACAGGAGGTAATTAGAGGGTCATGTGTGTGTGGAAAACAAGAAACTGGAAGATTCCTGAGGACCTCTATCCAGCAGTGGAAACAAAGTAACCAGTTAAACAGCTGCTGGGGGTGAAGAGTCGGCCCAGCCAAGCTGCAGAAAAGAAGACAGATGTGTGAATTGTGGAACTTCCTGCAGGCTGATCTGAGATCTCAAGACTGCAGGTTTTCAGGCATCATCATCCACTGGGGGTGTGGTTTCTGGTGTTGTAGCTGCTCTTGAATAAGACACATTCTTGTGAGTAAACCCTCACCCTACCTCTGTTGGAAACACCAATAAAAAAACTCATTGATTCACCAAGTTGGGCACTGGTCCAATTGTTACTTTGGTCTATTGTGGGCTCCCTGTATGGGAATGTTACCATTTTGTGCCTCCACAGGAAAAGTCTGTGTCACAAAGTAGATTTGATAACAAGGGCCTTTACCTGCTGAGCCACTTGTCTCATTTGAAGAATGTTTTGAAGAGTCACACAATATTAAAGTCCATCATAGAATAATTTTTTTATGGCTCTCAAATTTTCAATCTCACCTACATACTGACCAGGGAGAAATGCAAATAGATATATTCCATACACGTGCATGCAAATGTCACAGTCACAAGTTCAGGATCCTGATCTAAGTGCAATGTAATCTGGCCCTGATTTTAGGCTAATGAGTAGCAATCACTGAAAGAAACTGAATATTCTATCATCGCAAATTTATGTATTTTAGAAGACCTACTCTATCAATGCATACTTAGTTGTCATTTGCACTGTATTTAATCAGGAATTTGTCCTTGAGGGTGCTAAAAGCCCTTCAATATTGTCATTGCAAGTTATAAAAAATATACTTCCAAATTGTCATTAAGGATGCTTGTGGTATGTTCCCATTATGAGTTGACTAGATTTTAAGCACAATTTGGCTAGGAAGATTTTACAGCTTCCTACCCAGTAGTGTGGCAAATCCAGGTTCCTCAAATGCAAGGAATTTTGGTTTGGAGATCTATTTGGTTTGGGTTCCCCAAATAAGGCCCTAACAAAGTTTTTTTTGTTTTTTTTTTTTTTCCATTTCATTATCCGAATCTTGTTACCTCCACCTCAGAAAGACACTCCTCTGAAACTTGCTTCCAGGGATATTGAAAGGCAGATAGTGAAATGTCCATTACTTTCATAAACACTTTTTTGATGTTTCATTTCCAGTCAACGCTTGTATGCTCAGGATTGAGACTAAATCTTGCCATTATTGTAACATCATCATACCAGCTGGTACTGAGATTGTGGGAAAGCTGTTCAAGTCCCACTTTGCTCTGATTCTTAGAGACTATCAATATTTACTAATAATTGTTAAGCAGCTAAACTGGCCCTTCATGACAACCAGAAAGGAAGGGAATCTTGAAGGAACTTGGAAAATCACTAACATTTGAAAGCAGAAGACAACACTTCTAGTATATTTCTTTACCTATCGAAGTTGCCATGTCCTTCTGGAATAACCGCATAAGCTTGACTCCTGATTGTGGTTTGATTGGAGAAGAGAACAGAGAGGGAATATGGGATACATATAAGGTACTGAAGAATACCACACTGTGTTTTCATGAAGCTTGGACTCAATGGAGGAAAACAAAGCCAAATGTTTTCACCAGGTTCTCAATGTTCTGTTGTAAGCGCTCCCAATTGCACACAGGTGTGGATAGATTGTGACTCTAGAAAGAGCTTTGCTAAGGGGTTAATGCTGGATTGTTCTTTTATTCCTCCAATTATCAACATTGCTATCCTGAAGAATCACTTCTATTTGTGTGCTAGAATTCATGCTGTTTTACCTCTTCAATTTCATTGTTCCAGAAATCTACCCCTTTCTTTTAGGTACATTTTACCTTATTCTGTAAGTTTCTTCATATTTACTTTTGTTTATAAAATTCTGACAGCAAGTTTTTCTTAATTCTGTTACTAAATGCACTAGTTAAAGCTCTATCTTCAGTTTATCAGAGCTTTTAGTAGCATTCCATGCAAGTATTTACTTCTATCTTAGGACACATCTTTCTCCTGGTTTATTAGGAAACCCAGTTGCTTTTTAAGAATTTCCTTACCTCATAAGCCTCTGGCTGTTAAAACATTTAAATATATATTTTAAATGAAACAAGTCTGATGTAGAAGTCACTTCCTGCTTCATAAATCTAAGCTTGCTCCTCTTACTGTCTTTCCTATCTGAACTGTTGTAATTTCAGTTTTTAAACACTTCACATAGTCTGCTTTTATTTCTCTCATATCCTATATTTAATCTTTAGAGAAGTTTTGCTAGACCCAAACTCCAAACTTCAAATTATATGTAGAATGTGACTGTAGTAGTTCTCCGGAATCAAAAGCACTTTTGCCTACTTAACACACAAATTTCCGAGTTCTCACATGTTATTAAGCCCATGTTTGTTTGTTTCTATCTTTCTTTTCCTTTTGTTTTTTTGAGACAGGGTTTTTTTTTTTTTTATGTGCAGCTTTGGAGCCTGTCCTGCAACTCACTCAGTAGACCAGATTGGTCTCAGATTCACAGACATCCCTCTGCCTCTGCCTTCTGAGTGCAGGGATTAAAGGTGTGTGTCACCACTGTCCAGCAAGCCCAGGCTTTTTAGACTTTAAAATCTGTGGAATTCTCGGTAACCATCTGTTGTGGAATTTTGATTCTTACAATAACTACTAAGACCTGTGTAATCCCGTATTTTGCCATGATTTGACCACCCATTTTCCCTCTGTGTAAGTCTTCTGTTGTAACTCTAGTGACTCACTCTGCCTCAGCCTCAAGGCCCCTGTTAACACCAGGCTACAATGGACTAAAGAATTCTGTTTGTGACTTCTCTTTTCTTTTTGGTTTTGAAACAAGCTTTCTGGTTATAACCCTGGCTGTTCTTGAACTTACTCTGTAGACCAGGCTGGCCTTGAACTCACAGAGCTCCTTCTGCTTCTGTGCCCAAGTGATGGAATTAAAAGCATGTGCCATCACCAGTTACCCTCTCACCTAAAAATGTCTTCCTCCTGCTTATACACATTATTATTTTTTTTATTTCTTTACAACTTCCAAGTCTTCGTTCAAATGTCACCATCTCTATGGACTATCTCTGGCTATCCATTTAATCTGGAAATGTACCCTTAACCTTCAGACCTATCAAGGTGATTTGAATGAAAATGTCCCCCATAGTCTCATATATTTGACTCATAGACTGTTTGGAGAGATTTAAGAGGTGGTCCTTACTGGAGGAAATGTGTTTCTGGGGACCAGATTTGAAGCTTTGAAACCAAGTCCATTCTCAGTGCTCTCTATCTATTTGGTTCTTCCTATCCAAGACATGAACTCTGAGATTCCATTCCAGGTACAAATGCCTTGCCATCTTGCTGTGAGGAATTGTGGTTGTTTGAATAGGAATGGTCCCCATAGACTCATGTGTCTGAATACTTGGCCCGTAGCGAGTTGCACTACTCATATATGTGGCCTTGTTGGAGTAGGTGTGGCCTTGTTGGATGAAGTGTGACACTTGGAGATGCGCTTTGAGGTCTCTTATATGCTCAAGCTACTCCCAATGTGGCATACAGTAGTCTCTTTCTGCTGCCTGCGGATCAAGATGTAGAACTCTGTGCTCCTTCTCCAGCACAATATCTGCTGGCATGCCTCCATGTTTCCCACCATGAAAATAATGGACTAAACCTCTGAAACTGTAAGCCACCCCTAATTAAATGTTTTTCTTTATAAGAGTTGTCTTGATAATGGTGTCTCTTCAAAGCAATAGTAATTCTAACTAAGGCAGGAATTAAAATCTCTCTGGAACCATAAATACAGACAAACTGTTTCTTCTATAAATTGCCTTAGTGATGTTTTTTCTTCACAGCATTTGGAAAGGAACATACCTGTCTAGCTCCCTTTAAAATGCAGAAGAGCTCTCACTGCAAAGGTATAGAAGAGAGTTTCTTCTGAGCCATATAGGAGTGATCATGGACCAGAAACAGCAATTGAGCTTTCCCCAAACAGTTTGTTGTAGAAGTGATTATGTAAACTAATTTACATCCTCTCTTCTTCCCCATTTTTGTTCTGTCTATTACTTAAACTTATTTCTTTATTTAAGATATATGTATGCAGTACACATATCTTATTTTGTACTATTTTTCTAGAAGACTATCTGGATTGTCACTGATGTGATAAGTCAGGCCTTCCTGTGTTAGCAATTAGCTTAATAATACTATTTTTAAGACAGGAATTCTTCCTGCTCATTCCCATTCCTTATTTTAAGCATTTATTTATTTATTTACTTACTTAAGACAGGAATTCTTCCTGCTAATTCCCATTCCTTATTTTAAGCACTTATTTATTTATTTACTTACTTACTTATTTAGTGTGTGTGTGCATGCATGCCCATGTTTGTGTGGGCATGTGTGTGTTTTTTGTTTTGTGTGTGTGTGTGTGTGTGTGTGTGTGTGTGTGTGTGTGTGTGTGTGGTTGCCCATATTAGGAAACATGTGGAAGTCAGAGGACAACTGGAAGAAGTTGTTCTTTCATATGAGTCTAGGGCATCTAACACAGGTAGGCTGGGAGGCAAGCATCTTTGCCCACTGACCCATCTTTCATCCCCTCAATTCAGTTTTTATAATGGTACTTAAAAAAGCATCTCTTTATGACTTGGCCTATTTTACAGATACAAACAACATTTAAGGAAATTCGGGATCACTGAAATATCGCTGTTAATATTGTTTGCTTGATTTTCAAGTTGCATAGAACTGCCTCATATTTTTGTCTGAACTTTGATGATATTGATACTTAAATTATTAATATCTCCACACAGTGAATACTGAGATGTACCCTCTGCACTCTGAATTTGCCATGTCTAGAAGTGTTTTACAATACAGTAAATGTGGACTACTGAAAACACAGTATCTCTTTAGCATGAAAAAGTGAATATTAAGATTCCATTAGGCAACATTTTTTGAAGATCTCTGTCAGACCATCTTTAGTTTTATATATTTAGGAATATAAGATCCAATATAAGAAATATTATACAATTCATTTATAAAGTGTAACCAAAAATTTTCAGAAAGTGACTTTTTTAAAAAACTTAAATATATATCTCTTGTATGATAATTATATGAACTGAGTTATTTCAAAAATTGCTTAGATTTCTTTATACAGTCTTAGAAATATTAGGTTCTTCCTTACTGGAAGTTTAGATTTTTTTTTTTTGTTTTTTTGTTTTTGTTTTTGTATTTTTGTTAAACCAATTCAAAAGTAAAATTGCTACTGAACTTCATGTGTGGAATTGTCATTCTGAGATTGTGGCAATAGAGGCCAGTAAAGCACTAGGCTTTGAGATTTCCCAAGCGCTCGGCATGGTGTTGGCTAGGAAAATCCTTGCATTGCAAGCACATGTTTAATTCAACTTTAGTAATATATCAAAATAATTGATTCTCATAAAGAGGATGAAATGAAAGAGGTTTTTAGAAAAAGAAGTGTTTGGCACAGAAGCATATATGAACTCTGAACATATGGTTAAAATTTAAACTTTCTGTTTCTAGTGAGTTTTTACTGTTTTATAATAGAGACATTGGGGAAATACATATTTAAAAATTTTACCTCCCAATTTTTTACCGTAACCTTTCAATATCAGTAGTAATGAATCTAGTCACCTCCCATGAATCCCTTTTATAGCCACATGATGAAATGTATGCAGTTCATTTACTCTACATTTTTATTAGCTTGAGTATAATCATTTAGAGGAGGAGCTAGTACTCCGTTCCCGAACACTCTTTTACTGCTCCATAGAGCTGCCTCCCAGGGAGGAATTTTGATTAAATTTCTGTGGTGTTTTAGGCAGATGAAGAACAGGCAAAAAAAAATGCTGTGGACTTTTTTCCAACATGATTTATAATAACATAACACAGGTTTATTTAATTTTGACTAAATAAATATTGTCAAAAATATTGAAGGCTAGTTAGTTAAATCATCTTGGGAAACCATGAGCCTATTTTTATCTCAAAAGTATTAGCCAGGTCAACGCAACACCTTTAAAGAATAATGTCTGAGTTAATGTGTCTTAGGTAAAAAGGTAAGAGAAAAATCTGTTCAACACATGGCAGATCTCTCTGCAAGGACAACAAGGACACAGCCCCACCTCCAACGTGGAACTCTTACATGCTGACCATACACATTACAGGATTGACATTTTCTATCTTCCTGCCAAATCTAACATACCATATTTAAAGTTCTTACACCTTAATTTTCTCGGATTATTTCATGACACAATAGAAATGATGGGGTGAGAATCACAATGCACTGTCTGACAAATTTTTGATTTGGAAATGGCTTACTGCAATGCTGGCATACTCATTTAGTTACTACGATAAGACCTTATTCCTTTCAAATAATTTCAAAATAAATGGGGGACATTACTTAGCATACCTGACTGCATTTTTGTTAGAATGAAAAGAAAGCAGATTTTTTTTTTACAGAATTAATTAATTTGAACCTCATAACTGTATCATACATTATTTAAATATTTTAGTTAATATCCACTTGCCACAGTAGAGTGAAATAGTGGAGACAGAGGCTGTCTTAACACTTGCCCCGCCTTGTATGCGTGACAATTACGGAAGCCTCAATGGGGATTGGACTTTCCAGATCAAAGCTGGAATGGCTACCCACTACATCTAATTCGTCATTAGATTAAGAAGTTAGTTTTAGATCAAATTAAAGTGTTTAAAGACCACGTCATAGAGTTCATTCAAAACATTATATGTTCCTTCCAGGCCTTGACAATGACTCTGAACATGAAACCTCAGTTGTGAAGGAATGGGTATCCTGCTGTGATGGTGAATGGGAAGCAGCGTCGGGTGGATGTACATATCATGATGTCTGTGATTTTCTCTATTCATAATAAATAGAGATCATTTGCTTACAAAGTCAGCCTGACTTCAGTTTAGTCACAAGCAAACTTCCTCACATATTTCATGACAGAAAAATATGATTTAAACAGAAGTAAGAATAAAATCCATTCAAGGTGACTAAATTAAATCTGTGTTGATTCATAAAGATATGTGTTTACGTGTAAATTGAACAAGACATATATTAGTGGAATAGGATCTAGGGCTTTTATACATTAGAGTTTTCATTGACTTTTTTATTCCTTGTGTCTTTATTCTGAATGTAAGTTCATATACACAAAGATAGTCTAGATTGATGACTTTTCCATTTATTGATCAAATAGAGTTGCTTGTTAGCATTCACAATAGGTATGAATATCTATGTTGTATATATGCATATGTATTATATATAGTAGTTGTGAACACTGAATTAGTCAGTATTGAATTACTGTTCACACAGATTATCTTGAAGTCTAAGAACAACTCTCTTCCTGGTAGATTATTTTATTTAAAGAAGAAAATGTGGCATTGGTAAATTTTATATGAATTGAAAGAGATACTGAATTAACAGATGAAGGTGAGATTTAAACCCATAGGCAGAGCCTAATTAGTTTCTTGAACTGCCTCCTACCATCCTCACATCATTTCTTTTAGTTTTTAGATGGTAGGTATTATAGTACAAAGTAATGTTTTTTAGTGTGACATTGTCATTCATTCATATATAATATTCTGGACATATAAAACCACTTCTGTATATACAACCTACCCAAAAATGTATTTGAAACTATTATGTATTTTAAAAATAAATGAATGACAAATGTATTTATAATATAGGATAAAATACTAAAACTGAGAAGTTCGAGTAAAGACAACCTTTATCTATCACTTGGGTCAATTTTATTATTTTGTTTTCTTTTCAACCTAGAGGTGAAGGACAAGTACTTTTGAACTGGAAATGAGCTGTGCTCCTGAGAACATCAGTAGGGTGAAGAGTTCAACAAAGCTGTAATTCAACATTTTGATGTATTTGGAACCAAGATCAATAAAGAACTTGTTAAGTGTTTCACTAGAGGCATTAATGGGGCTGTTATCATTGAGTAGTTTTTCTTGGTAACTCACAGCATGGTAATGACTTAATGATTCAGAAGAAATTCCTAATAGAATAATAATTTCAGCTAGCAACTCAGAAGAGAAGCTAACTTTTATAATGAGCATGATCAGGTCATTCGTGGAAATATTTAAAAGAAGTTAAGCAGTAGATTGTATTATTAGCATTACTAGAATTCTAGAAGTTTTTCATAAAAAAAAAAGCAATGTGCCTGTTTATTTAAGTTCCATAGAGTCACTGTAAGAGCACCATCAGCTTTGCCATTGGGCAGACATTCTCACATCTCTGGAAATTTACTCAGTCTTCATCCTGTCCCTGAGGTCAACTGACTATGTTGCATACCAGTGACCCTTTCCCCCCAATTTCCACAGCCCTCTGGTATTCTAGTCTCATATCCTTGTTTTCTTTTTTCCTTGCACAAGATCCAGATTTTAGCAGTATATAAATCCTAGTAAATATTGAAAATTTCAGCAAAATAATTAGCACAGCTTAACATGTTGATGAGCTGAATGTTTTCCAACACGGATTTCCTGACTCTAAGAAGTGGCACCTGCAGCAGTCTTCACCTCTAACTCACTCTTCCAACAACAATAATCATTTATTTTCCTGTTCCATGATGATAATAAGTCTCTGAAACTGGTTACAGTTTTAGGAATCATGATAAGTTCTGTTCATAAAATATAGTTAATATGTGAAAAAAAAAACATTAAAGAAAAACCTCTGATTAAAGGCCATGCTCATTAAAACCTTTTTCTTCTACTCCTTTTACTGTTCTAGACACAGTTTGATATATAGCCTAACACAATTGTGTTTTACATGACTTTGAACACAAACAATCCTCTTAGTATTCTCTTTTAAAAATATTTTAAGTCCTGGACTGAGTCTATCAGGTCGATCTCAGTCCTTAGGGGTGGCCTTGATCTGAAGGTGGTGAGAAAGGGGGGTGGGCTGGGGGGAAGGGGAAGGGGGCAGGAAGGGGAAGAACAAGGAAATCTGTGGCTGTTATGTAGAACTGAATAGTATTGTAAAATAAAATTAAAAATAAATAAATAAGTATCTTGACAAAAAATATTTTAAGTCAAAATTCAAATATTTTAATACTTATTTTAAGATTTATTTTTACATCCAGCACTTGAGGAAAGACTATGATTATGGTGATTTTAAAAACATAATTCTTGGATTAGACATAGTCATTCAAGATTACACGTCATCAGTATCTCAAAATACTCACGAGCACTGTCAGTGCATGAAAAAAATAAGAAAAATAAGTATGAAAACTCTAAATGCCAGGGACTTGGACAATACATGATTACTGTGTTTTTAATAACACGATTCACATGTGTTTGTATCACATATACATTGAAACCTAACTTATACTGCTGATGATAAGGAGGTAATAATATGACCTTTGTTACTCTAAGTGGAAATATAGTTTAATACACAGAAATTCATGAGACAATTTCAGGACCTTAATGAGAAGCTACTTCAGGGTGGATTAAGGTTCAGAGAAGGCTCAAGAGAATGCTTACCATCTGAAGACATAATCTAAGAAATAGGGATCCAGGCATTCTTTGGGAAATGATTAGCTGTTAAAATGGATCTAGTTAGGATTACTCTGGAGGCAGCTAGCCACATTGAGAAATCCTGAGTCTGTATTATGAAACAATTCATTTGGAGTTGTGTTTAAAAGCTCAAGTATGATTCTTTTGCCATCTACAATAATATTCAGGGTGGTGAAGCGTTTCCAACTGTGGATCTTGCAGGAGAAGCCACAGGTGAACGCTAGACATGAAATGATCTACTGACAGACTTTCTCAAAGTACTATTAGGAAGACACTAGACTTGGCTTTATTGTAGAGGGCTCCAATGTAGCAGGAATCTTAAAAGTTCTTATAAAATCAAACCTGAGCAATTATTGGGTCCATGCTGGTAGATCAGAGAGACAGAACAACCACAGCTATCTCACCTCGCCGATCCTCAGCTGTCTTGTCTCCTCAGACCGAGCCTCTGAGTCCTCATCCGAAGGTCTCAGCTGAATTACTGCTCAAAAGCCTGAATGCTTAACCAGCCAAATCTTAACCAGCCAAATGCCTCTAGTTTCTGTCTCACGCTTATATATCTTTTTGCTTTCTACACCACTCCCTGGATTAAAGGCTGCTTTCTGGATTAAAGCGTGTCACCATGCTTGGCTATTCCAATGTGCCTTGAACTCACAGAGATCCAGAGGAATTTCTATCTCTGGAATGCTAGGATTAAAGGTGTGAGTGCCACCATTTTCTAGCCTTTGTATCTAGTGGCTGTCTGTTCTCTGACCACAGATAAATTTATTAGAGTACACAATATTTTGGAGAACACAATAACACCACACTCCAATTTCCTGTTGGGTTGGCAGACTTCTCCATGGGTCTCTACAAACTTGAACCCTTCTCCAAGTGGAAGATTTCTTCCATGCTGTGGCCCACTGGTTTGTCGTTGACACTCAAATGCTTGATGACACCATTAAGGTCAATTATGAATAAGTTCCTGAGTACCACAACAGCACCTTCCAATAGCACCCTGTCGTTGTAGGTTACTTCCTTAATTAAATACAACAACAGTGTAATGCTTATGTGGCTCAAATTGCCACTCTTCCTTGGTGTATTGATCCATGCAAGGTGGCTAAAGTGAAAACCCACCAAAACTATAGCCACATCTTAGTTCACATTGTGAAATTCATTGAGTTTATCACAGAAATCCAAAACTTCCGTGGGACACACAAACATGACATCAAAAGAACAAAAGAAAAGCATCAAGAATTTCCCCTTAAGTTCATCAAGGTTTAGTTCTTTGGAATCACCACTGACAATGGACCCTTAAAACATGGCATATGCTGTGTGATACCAAGAACATGGAATGAGGAACTTGTGCAAAGGCTAAAGTTTTCTTGGGCAAAGACAGACTAGAGTATGTTTGTCAAGAGGTTGGTCTAGAAGAAGTAAGTCTGACTATTGCAAAGGCAAAAATACTCTGAGACACAACACTCATATGCTGAGCAACCAGAGCTTGGAAGAATCTTTCCTCAAAGAGGCCATCTTCAGTATATTCAGAAGCTTCACTGGGCATAGATGATGACCAACTGCCCCTATT
The DNA here is from genome assembly GCF_004664715.2 of Peromyscus leucopus. Classification (NCBI taxonomy): domain Eukaryota; kingdom Metazoa; phylum Chordata; class Mammalia; order Rodentia; family Cricetidae; genus Peromyscus; species Peromyscus leucopus. Next base: position 38,934,741 of record NC_051064.1, read on the forward strand.
TATTTATTTATTTATTTATTTATTTATTTATTTATTTATTTATTTATGAGATAGGGTTTCTCTGTGTAACAGCCTTGGCTGTCCTGGAACCCACTTTGTAGACCAGGCTGGCCTATTCTAATTTTTAGTATTAATTTTATTTTAGCACTTATTTTATTGGTATGATGACTTCTCTCATGCATATCTTTGTACCATGTGCATGCCTGGTGCCTGAGGAAGTCAGAAAGGAACATCAGATCCATTGGGACTGGAGTTAAAGATCATTGTGAGCAGCTATGTAGGTGCTGGGAATTGGTTCTAGTTCCTTAGCATAAACAAGTGCTTTTAAACACTAGGCCATCTCCCAAGCTCCAGAATTTTCATTTTTAAGATGAAATGTTACTTGGAATGAGAAATGGCTCTGAAATCAGAATCCGTATCAGGTGGCTCACAGCCATCTACAACTCCAGGAGATTCTCCATCCTCTTTTGGCCTCTGCAGTAACATGTATTCATATACTCACTGTTGTAAAATATTAGTTTAAAATGGGTCACATTCATTTGAGCTGTGGAATATTTGTTGAGTGATGCAAAGATGTGTTACATCCTTTTATGATGCATTTGTTTAATTCTGTAAAGCTGTGTCACTTTGTCTGCCTAAAATACATGATTGGTCTAATAAAAAGTTGAACAGTCAATAGCTAAGCAGGAGAGAGAAATAGTCAGGGTTGTCAGGCAGAAAGAATAAATAAGAGCAGAAATCTAGGCTCGAGAGAACAACAAGGAGGGATGAATGAGAAAAGGAGGAGAGGAGGACACCAGGGGCAGCCACCCAGCCACATAAGCAGCCATGGAGTAAGAAGGAAGAAAAGCTATATAGAATAAAGAAGGGTACAAAGCCCAGAGGCAAAATGTATTTAAAGAAAAATGGGATGATTTAAGTTAGAAAAGTTGGCAAGAAACAAGTCAAGCTAAGACCATGAATTCAAAAGTAAGAATAAGTCTCCATGCATTTACTTGGGAGCTGGGTGGTGGGTTTCCAAAGAGTTAAAAAAAACCTACAACCCACCCACCCTTTCCCCCCAAGATACACATAATTAAAAATTATAGTAAATATACACAAAAATTTTCAAAAGAAAATATTACTACATAATTCCATTTCTTAGTTACTTGTTTTGGTTTGTAGTTTTCCTAGAGGAGTATAGGTCTGTAAGACTTAGTAAATGTACTCCACAGATATCACCATGCTTGACAGAATTTCTCTAAATTGTGGGCCTTAAAGATCAGGCATATGAAAGTAGAGAAATGATAACATTTCCCATCTATTGGATTGTTTGCTTTGATGTCTGTTGTAGTCTATGGATTCAATTTATCTTACTTTATTTCTAGACATGTTTTTGACAAGTCTTTGACAAGAGTTAAGATAGGTCATATTTTATCTTATTGAGCTATAAAGACACTAAATCCCTTTCAGGTGATTTTAAGCATGTTTTATATTATTCATAATCACATTCCTTTTATCAGTAGTCAAACCATCATTGTCTCATCCCATGATTGTTGAAATGTGTTCCATAATTATTACAATCCCCAGTGGTCATTCAAATCCTTCCCATGCAGCAATTTATTTATATGAAATCTTCTATTATGTTGTAATGTAATGATCACTCACAATTTATTACTTACTGCATCTCATATCTTTATTTAAGTATAAGTATCCTCAAAATTGCTATAAGAGGCCTAAAGCTACAGTAGGAACAATTTTTTTGGTAGGAATCAACATTAAAATTGCATACCTTTTGTTTGGTGATGGTGGCACATGCCTTTAATCCCAGCACTTCAGAGGCAGAGGCAGGTGGATCTCTGTGAGTTCAAGGACAGCCTGGTCTATAAGGCATTCCAGGACAGCCAGGACTATTACACAGAGAAACCCTGTCTAGAAAATAAAGAGTTGTAAAAAGGTATAGATATTGACAAGAGTTGTAAAAAAAATAATATTCATTCATTGAGAAATTGAATAATATAATATGTTTATGTAAAGCTACTTGGAAACCCTTATACAAGCGCTTAACATAGCTTGGTTAAAAAGGACCCATTCCATCTGTGCATGACCTGTTTGTACAACATTGTCATATTAACAAAGCAATTACATTGGCCTGGACGATTCACAGAACAAATTAAGGCATTGAATAAAGTGTTACTTGTAGTCATTACCCTTCATTGTGAGCATTTTCATGGCATTATGTAAGCACTATACAACATAAAGTTAATAGGGAAATAGCATTAACCATGCTGCGACTTGGTCACTATTTATGCAGACAGGTTTCCTTTGGTGCTATGAGAAGCCAAATGAGCATACAATTTTATTGAAACCTTTACTACAGAGTAATAATTTCCTCATACTGTGTTTAGGATTGTTGCCCAATCCCCTGGGTCACTAATTTAAAATGATTGCATTTGTGAGTATGTTCCAACTCCTATCTGTATAGTCCTTTTAAAATGCATGGATTTTATGGGAGTTACAATCTTGATCATAATTATGTAAACAGATGATTTTAATTAAAACACATTTCTATCACACACACACACACACCACTTGATGGTACTAAGAATAGTTTGACAGAAGTATTGCAAAATCAATTTTATTAATTTAAATATACCCACATATGAGGTTTTCTGAGCCCTGTTTAAAATATCTAACATCAGTAATAACTGTGTTGAGATTTCAAAATATTAGACACAAATATTGTTTCATAGAGTTTGCAAAAGATGTTAATATGCATCTTACCACATAGAGCAATCCTTTTTCTTATTTTTATTTCAATTGTTCATACTTTAGTTTTTAGCTTCCTGGATTTCATAATATTACTTATAATATAGGTGAATCAGCAATATTTAAAAAATAAGCAAATAGACAAATAACACACCTTCTTTCTTTGAAGAATGGAAGCAGAAAACTTAACAATAAAAAGTAAAAATGAAGGTTTGAGTTTTTGAAAGCTATTTTCAGAAAAGCCAAAAGATGCAGAGTTAAAGTGAATAAAGGTTTGAAGGAGAATAAAGTTACCAGATGAAAAAGCTTGTGCAGAGATTTAGTACTCATTTCAAATAACTAAAATAATTATTTATATGCACAAAATAATTATATTTAATGTGTATCTAAACAATACAATAGCAATTCATTCATATTATGTGATTGTTTTAGTATTTTTATTGTTGCCTTTATCATTGTTGTTGGTTCAGTCTGATATTTAATTTCACAGAAAAATATTATCATTCATTGAGAGGCAGGTGTCTGTGAGCTATTAACTTGTGTTTAACCAAATAATAGGAAACTGATATTAATTTTCTTTTTTATCCTAAAATTTTCTTCAATTAATATATGATGATTTTCCTTTCACTACTCTGTGCACCAAAGGAACTACATAAGGAAAACAATGAAAGACATCCAATTAGGAATGGAAGGGAGGGATTCAAATTGTTCCTGTCTACAGATGACAAGACCCTAAAGACTTAATAGTTGACTGTTATGATTGAAGGATAAAGCTAATAAAGTTTCAGAGTTTAAAATCAACACAAAAATTCAGCAAGATTTTTATATATGAAAAACTAAATTGCTGAGAATAAAATAAGAAAGCAATACAACTATCAACAGTTACCAAAAGAAAATACATTGAAATAATTTCAACTGATGGAATATTGAATTATCTGTACTGGCCAATCAGCATTTTATTTATACAGAGCGATATCCACAGCAATAACTCCCATAATTTCTTATTTAAATTCATAGTCACCAAGAAGTGCACTATTAGGAGGTATAGCCTTGTTGGAGGAGTAGGTGTGGCCTTGCAGGAGGAAGTTTGTCACTGGGGATAAGCTTTGAGGTTTCAAATGTTCAAGCCAGGCCCAGTATCTTTCTCTCTTCCTATTGCCTGCAGATGATGTAGACTTAGAACTCTAAGCTCCTTCTCCAGCACCACGTCTAACTGAGCCCCTTCTCCAGCACCATGTCTGCCTGCGAGTAGTCACACAATGAAACAGTGTAGATGCCCCAGAAGGAAAATTATGCATTAGCAGCTTTCTTGTTAGAATGTCCAATATTCTCCATTAGCTCCTGTGTTTCACCACTGGGTCTCTAACTAGTGACAGTGCTTGTGAAGGTTGAAGAACATTTGGGATATCTAGCCTAATTGGAAGACATTGATTACTGGCTTGGAGATGGAAAACTCTTGAGGTTTTATGGTTGGTATTCACTTCTTGTTCACTCTGCTTCTTGAGTGTGAATGCAATAGGATCAGCTATTTCCTGTTCCTGCTACCATGCCTTCCCCATTCTCTTGGACTGTATCTTATTGTACTATAACACACACACACACACACACACACACACACACACACACACACACACACACACACACACCTGTCTTCTTCTCTTCAGTTGCCCCTTAACAAATACCTCCTCAAAGCAATGAGAGAAGCAAAGGATATCAAATTTTGATACTAATAACTGGGCCTATATTTGTGATAAACCTGACGATGCAGTTTCAGATTTGGTTAATTCTATTTCCAGAGGAACTTAGAAGAATTTGGAATTTTTGAAGTAGAAAAGTCACAGAATGTTAGCAAATTAAATAGAGCTATACTCATGGGAGGTTAGATGATTATAAAGCTGAGGAGAAAAAAGGACAATGGAGGCCAAGCCCATGAGATCTCAGTGGAGGAAAAAGCAATGTATCAGAAGCTATGTTGGTGGCTATTCATATAACATCCAGGAAAAGAATCCACTTCATTCTTCCCCTGTCCTGAGAACTTCAGTAAGCACATTTACAAGTAATAGACTGTTGTGTGTGGTGGGTGAAATTACAAGACAGGAAAGCATTCTGTTTGTGACATGGTGAGTGCTCACCACTCATCTGTACAGTGAAAAGCACAAGTATGTCAAAAAGGTATAAGATCATGCAATTTGGTAAAGCAAAAGCATAAGCAAGTTGGATGCTGCAGATCAGGTGGCTGCTAAAGAACATCAGACTTGTTAAACACAAACCCACTCTGCACTGGGACAATAAGAAAGGTAACTTGAATCCAAGTAACTATCAAAGGCTCCTATTTGTGAAAATGTAAATTTATTTCAAAAGATGGAGCCAGAACTAATAGTTCAACTAAAGAATTTCTCTGCTCAAAAATCAAATGCTCTGCAGTGTAACCTTGCAGACTCATCTGACAGGGATAGCAAGTGCAGGATAGCTGTGGTATGAAGAGACCAAACTTCACCTCAAATGACAACAGAGCTTGTCTAGAATCATCCATATTTTACTGATTTTGCAGACATGAAAGATAAAAGGTTGAAGGTGTTCCTAAGGCTTTCTACAAGGCTTCAAAGAGCTTCCAAGGCCAGGCAATGTTTAGCAAGATCAAAGTCTCTTCAAGGAGGCCCTGAGATGTCATCTAAGAAAGCTGTAAAAGTGAAGGCCAAGTTGCAGTCAAGCCTTGGGTGCAGTTAGAGATGTGGGAAACATGGGGCTTTGTATTAGTGACAGTTCTTTAGTGAAACAGAACTGATAGAATGAATGTATGTGTGCATATACATATATATGTGTATATTTTATATATGTGACACACACACACACACATATATGTATATAATAGTGGATTATAGGTTATGGTCTGACTATTTCAACAATGACTGTTTGCTGATGAACGGTCCAAGATAAAATAATGGTTCAGTCTACAAAGCTGGATGTCTCATGGATGTCTCAGCTGGTCCTTAGTATACTCTGGGATCGCAAAGAAGGACGCTCTAATGCCAGTAGGAGTGACCTTATCAGGTAGAGTGGGAACAAGCAGGCAGAGCAAGCGCCTCCCTCTTCTGCATCATTTATACAGACTGCCATCAGAGAGTGTGGCCCAGATTTAAAGTGGATATGCCCATCTCAAAAAAATCCAGATTTAGGGTGAGTTTTTTTTTCACTTCAAGTGATCCAAACAAGAAAAATCCTTTACAGCTGTACTCAATGTTTTGGGTTTTGGTTAATTCCATATTTAGTAACGTTAAAAACTGAGAATAGTCACCACAGCTATCCATTGACAAAAGCTTCAGGGATGGAGTGGAGCCAAGTTAAGAAAGAGACTGTTATAGGATGCAGAGCTGGAGGAGTCAGCTCCCCAAGTTTGAAATCCATGTGAGCTCATCATGTGCCACAGATGCTGAACAAGGAGCTGGAGGAGTTGGTATTTGCCTTGCTATGCTTTGTTCTTGCTTTGGGCCAATACTTCCTGTGATTTCTCTGTTCTACTCTTAATAGAATGGAGATGTTTACCCTGTATCATTATGTATCATTATTTATTGGAATGATGTAGATTGTTTTTTGATAGGGGCTCACATAATAGATTTTTGACTTTGGACCGTTGTTGAGACGTATAAATATTGTGACAGTTTTTAAAGTTTGAATAGATGTGTTATGCACCATGACAGCCTCTAACCTGTGTGTGGGGGGATGGGGTCAGGATTCCAGTTTGAATATAAAATGTTCTCATGGGCTCATATTTTTTGAGCACTTTCTCTTTAGCTGTGGTGCAGTTTGAAAATGTTGTGGAATCTTTAGGGGGTGGAGCCTCGGGAGGAAGTCAGTCACTGGGAGTGGGCCATGAGTTTTTATTTATACCTCAGTATGGCTTGGGTGAGAAATGGTTTCTTAGGCTCACCTATTTAAACTCAGTGGGTGGCACTGTTTGTGAAGGTTATGGAATTTTTAAGACATGAAGATTTGTTGGTAAGTATATTGCTGGGACAGGAATTGAGTGTTTATAGCTTTGTCCCACTTAGAATTTGCTTACTCTACTTCCTGCATAGAGATAAACATATAATTTCTCAGACTGATAATCAAGTCATCTGCTTCTATGACTCATTAATATTTTTCTTTGTAAATTAAATATGTATTAATATTAAGAACAATAGAAATTCATAAACATGAAAATGAAGTGATGTTTATTTGTAACTGCAATAGTAAAATTAATAAGAAAAGTAGTTATTGCCAGGTTTCTCAAATATTATATTTCTTGGTTATATCCTTGGGTTTAAGATATAATGAGGGATTACAATGAATGTAACAAAGTAATTAGTCATTTAAAATAATTCACATAATATCATCAAATATTAGAATGAATGTGTGTTCAAATGTTTACTAGTCTGTATTATTTAGGTTTTATGAAGAACAGAAGTGATAAATGTATGAATTTATTAGAGTGGCTTACATGCTGTGGTCCAGCTAGTCAAATAATGGCTGTCTCCAAGAATCTAGTAACTATTTAGTCTATAAGGCTAAATGTCTCAGCATTCCCAATCTGGTGCTGGAGTTCTTGGGGGATTCTTAGTCTTCAGTCTATGCTGGAATCACAAAGAAGTCGATTCTAATATCAGAAAAGCAATGTTTTAGCCACAGAGTAGATGAACTTGTTAGTGAGAGTGAGGACAGGTAGACAAAAAGCAAAAGCTTCCTTCTCCTGTGTCCTTCCATGTGGGCTGCCACTAGAAAATGTGGCCCAGATTCTGGGTGGCCCATCTCAAATGATCCAATTAAGAAAATTTCTTACAGGTGTGCCAACAGGTTTTTGTTGATTATAGGTGTGTTCAAGTTTACAACCAAGATGAATCACTATGTCAGTCCAAAAGCAAATGTTAAAGAGACAAATATGGACTATAGCAGATTTTAAATCTTCTAAATGTATTTTCACATTATTAGCACTAATATTTTCATAAGAAGCCAAAGAAAATAGTTTCTAATATCAAAATCTAGATGTATAAATAATTTAATTACATCATTGGAAATCTTTCTTCCATGTTTGAAGGCAAGGGACAATAGGTCACGGAATGAAGAGGAAAACCACTGACAAAAAAGAGCTAGTATAGTAAGATTAAGTAATCCTGTATTAGAGAATTGTGGATGTTACTTATAATCATAAAGAACAAACACTTGACTTACCAGTGTCCATAAATATTTTTTGAGAATATCCTTTTTATTCAATGTACTCCTTTGTTCTTCTGTGAATTATTTAGCATTATTAGTGGCACCTTTAAACAAATTGAAAGGTACATGTCAGGTAAAAAGTGACAAACCTGTTAATGTTCTGCCAAGGGAATGTAGAAGCTAAAGACAGCTACAAACTGTAGTTGGTTTCCTTAGGAGAGCACAAATAAGCTAACTCTAAAGCTCAGAGCTCCAACCCACAGTGGCCTTGAATATCAAAGATTGTCATTCACTCATATAAATAATTCTTCAGGGGTTATAAGAAGATAATTTTACATCAACATATGTTAAATCTGTCTTCATCTGTAAATTTTGGGTGGAGCAATAAGAAATCTGTTAACCTTGTCATTTGACATTTTATTTTCTAAGCCAATAAAGGATTCGAGATTCTCCACAAATAAGGCTGTTTGAATACTTCTTCTACATTGTAATTGTGAATCCTTAAATGCAGCTCATCTTGAGCATCATCTTGTTATTACAAAAAATAAGGATGGCATTAGAATTTCCTTCACTGGAGTCCTAGGAGGGTTAAAGTTAGGTAATGTACACAGAGATCTTAGACCTGTGCCTGGTAGTTGTAACTCATACTCAGTAAGATTGATGTTGTTGATTCTCTTAGAGCAGTGATTTATCCACCCATGGGTCACGACTCCTTTGGGATTTGAACAACCCTTTCATAGGAGACATATATCATGTATATCAGATGTTTACATTATGATTCATAGCAGTAGCAAAATTACAGTTATGAAGTAGCAATGAGATAATTTTACAGTTGGGGGTCACCACAACATGGGGAACTGTATTAAATGGTTGCAGCATTAGGAAGATTGAGAACCACTGTCACAGACTAATAATCAAATTAGTCACTAACAAGTTATATTTTCAGGTATTTTTAAGTAATATAAGATAATAAATTAAAATATGATTGAGTGAAAGTAATAAGGTTTCAAAGAATACCTTTTATGTTTATGCTAAGAGGCTGCTCTGCCCTAATATATATCAAAGATCCAGATTTTGAGGTTGTTATTTATAAGTCATGATGACCTATTCCCAATTATATTCCCTTTTTAAAAACATGTGATTCTTTAATTAAAAGTTTTATTCATATATTATGAAAAATTATATCATTGTATTTTTAGGCAGTATATTACTGTCACAGAATATTTCAGTTGTCTAAAGTAAATGTCCTCCAGTGTATATGATATACTGGGAAACTCTGTGACCAGAAGGAAAGAACGTTGGATTACTCCCCTAGTAATGGCAGTCTACTAACAGTCTACCAAGCTCAGGTTATTGGGAGGCTGTGAAGATGAGTTGGAATACTCATTCAAATTCATCTTTTTGAAGGCATTTATCAAAAATGGAGACTAAGTATACAAGTTGATTATTTGTTCTCAGGCCTAATTATTCATTACATGATTGACTGTCCTTTGTAAAGTGGTGTTAGTGGTACCCTAGGAATCTCTGAGCTAATTACCTGGCATGGCCAAAGGCGTGAACATCTGGGAAAAACAGAAAACCAAGCTTCAGAGAAAGGGAATATAAGAGCGTTATCTGTTTCGGATGGGAGAGGCCTGAGGCTGGGAGTCTGTTAAGCAGATGTTGACTTTGGTATTTCCTAGGGCCCCTGGGCCCTCCCCTTTCTCCTTTTGGTCCTGTTAGACATTGATCCTCATGTCTTCTTACCATTTCTTCCCACAATGTCTTCTGGGATAAGACACTGCTATTACAAGGAGCCCATTTTTAATTCCCTTGTCTATCTATGTCCCTTAATTTTGAGACACATGAAAAAAATGGGTTCTTACCTTTTTCTTCCATGCTTTATACTCATCATTCTCTTTTCTTCCTCTCTTATTATTGTCTTTTCTGTATATGTTTTTGTTTCCTTCTTTCCTTTCTACTCTCCTACCTTTAAAATGTTTTTCTTTTAGTTATTATGTCATAGGCTTCTCTAATCAGTGTGTCTTCTCTCACTGCCATTTATGTATTTATTGACTGTAATGACACCAAGGTGTGTGTGTATACTTGTTTTTTTAACTCTTCCTTATTTGGAATCCTTTTCACATGCTGATAATTTCACACACACACACACACACACACACACACACACACATACACACACATATATAATGCATTTTGGTTGTATCCAATTCAAATTTTCCCTCCTGCTCCAATGGCCCCACTCCCAATACCTCCCCTCCCAGCTTCATCTACTTTTTTCCTATTTTATTAGTTCTTTGGTCATCTTATATGATATATTTTGACCATATTCATCCCCCATAAATTTCTCCCATATCCTTCTACCTTCCTTACTCACCTAACTTTGTGTTTTTAAAAAACAAATAAATAATCCCCAAAACAAAAATTATCAAGTGATTTTGTTGTTTGTGTTGCCTGCATATGCTTGGATGTGTGGCTTTTAGTGAAGTGTGGTCAATCTGTCAGGAGCTATACTTTTAAGAATATTAACTCTCCCTTTCCACAGCAGCTATCAACTGTCAATGGCCCCTTAGCTAGCGGTGCAAGTTCATGCCCATATTTCCTCTACTTGCTGGGAGTTTTTTCTGGCTTGAGTTTGCTCAGATCTTTTGCAGTGTGTTTCAAATGGAATGAGTTCTTATTTATCACCTACCTACTATGTGCTGAAAACACACTTTCCTTGTAGTCATTACTGCCTCTTACTCTTGAAAGCTTTTTGCCTGTTTTTCTTCAATGGCCCTGTGCCTCATGAGAAGAGGGTGTGATAAAGATATCCGTAGCACCAAGAATTCAATAGTTTCTCATTTTTTGAACATTGACTAATTGTGGATCTCCATCAATTGTCATATTTTGCAAACAGAAGTTTCTCTGATGATGGTCGAGATATTCACAAATCTATGAGTGTAAATCAAGTCATTAGGAGTTAGTTTAAAAGCTATACCCATTTAGGAAAGAAATACTGGTAGATTTGCTCCAAGAACATATGATCTGTATAGCTAGCTACATGTTCTTGGCCCTGATAATGGTGCCAGGTGTGACTTTGAATCATGCCTCAAAACCAAGCATTAATGGTTTGGTTACTCCCATGATGGTCCACGCCAACAGTGGACACATTTTGCTAAGCAGTTGTTATTGTATCTCCCAGTGTTCAGACCTGGGTGACACAGGAGATGACTTTTCTCATTTGATAATATGCAAAGCACTTTGTAGCATCATGAAAACTAGCCAGAATGGATGACACTTCCAGGTGATTACCAACTTGAATTTTCCATGTTCTAGTGGGATATTAATGCCAAGTTACAGAGGACAATTTACAGCACTGGAAATTCCACATATTCATGGGAATCTAGGAGACTTTACTGGTTAGTAACTTCAAATGATAAACCATTCCTAGCACTGGAATTTTTATGTTAGTCTGTGGTGCTTTGTAGGGGTATTGTCACCCAGCTATATGTTAGCTCTATTTAAACTCTTCCTATGTTTTTGTATATGTATATTTTATGAAGTTTCTACAGTAGTAGGTTCTCACATGACTCATTTGACATGTCATAGTGTCAATTCTCTTGGCCAGTCTTTTCTCATCTACCCTTCCCATCCACCCTTTATTCCACTTAAACTTTTTCTGTTCCATTATTTTTTAAAAACAAGTTCTTCTCTTGTTAGCTGCTGTTACCCCTGAATTTCCTTATTTAGCCAGTGTTGCTTCTCAGCACATTTTGACCATGCTCTAGTTCCTGAGATAATTCAGATTTCATTAATGAGTGAAGTTTTCTCATACTACGGTGTTTTTAGAACTCTTTTGTCCTTCCATTTCTTCATGTTTTGCCTCCTCTTGTCCTTTCCTCTTTGTTATTTTGTTTTTGTATGTGTAATTATTGTAAGCAATGATGTGCTGCAAATTTTCTTCAAATTGGTAGCTTACATAAATAATGTACTGGAAAAATGATATGTTTTTAGCAAGTGCAAGATACTAATACTCTGAGCCCTTCTAGTGTTTACTACCTCTCCTATGACCCCTTTCTTTACTAGTCTCATCTTTTATGTATTTCTTCTACTTTGTAAGATATTACTTTTTAGAATTAATGTGTAGTTTTTCCATTGACTATTTTTTCTGTTTTTCCAAGTTAGCAGCTAACGGGTGATGTGGTTTCCTCTGTATATGAGCCTTGAGAACAGGTAGAATATTTGAATTTCATCCATTTCACTACCAGCAGGTTTTGATGCTCTACATTTTCTCACTTTAAATACTGAAGATATATTTATGGATATACTGACAGGATGCGTGGTCCACAAGCAGTTATATAGACCAATAGAAGAGAAAGGATTCAAATGTAAATCCAGGAAGCTACAGCCATCTGATTTTTTTTTTTTTTTTTTTTTTGGTTTTTTGAGACAGGTTTCTCTGTGTAGCTTTGAGCCTTTCCTGGGACTCACTTGGGAGCCCAGGCTGGCCTCGAACTCACAGAAATCCACCTGCCTCTGCCTCCCGAGTGCTGGGATTAAAGGCGTGCGCCACCACCGCCCGGCAGCCATCTGATTCTTGACAAAAGTGAAAAAAAGCACACACTGAAGAACAGCATCTTTCAAAGTGGAGCTGGGTAATTCGGCATCTACTTACAGAAGATTTAAACTAGATTCCTATTTTTATCTTTTACAGAAAATCAACTAAAATTCAAAGATCTTAATGGTAAGATGTGAAACTTTGGATGTGCCAGCAGAAAACAGGGAAAATACTTTAACATATAAGCATACACAAATATTTTCAAGAGGAGGAATTGAAAATTTTTATTATCTCAAATTTTAAAAATGCAGAGCAAAAGATGTAAAGAAGTAGGGACAGTATATATACATAGTGAAACGAAGTCTTTGACAGACAGATGCAAATTTGACAGGAAATTAGAACCTAAACTATAGAAAGATTTCAAAATTTGAAAAACTAAAGACCAAACAATCAAATCAACAATTAGGCCTTGGAATTGAACTGAAGAAATAGAAATGGGGAATAAATCCATAAAAATATTCTCAATGTCCATAGCTGTTAAGGAAATTCAAATTAAACTTACATTGAGAATCAACCTGATTGCATTCAGAATGACTATTTTATTTTTAAAAATGCATAACAAAAAAGAATCTGGTGAAAGGGAGGTTTTATTAATTGCTGGTGGAAATGCAAATTAGTCCACATGGCTATGGAAATTAAGGAGGAGGTTTCTCAAAAAAAAAAAAAAAAGGCAAGAATCTCCATATAATCCAGCAATAGCACTGCTGGACATGTACTTGAAAAATCACATCATGTTCCCACAGAGATGCATGTACATCCATGTTTTCCAGAGCAGTCTCTTAGTAGCCAAGTAGCAAATTTGGCTAGGTGTCCATTAATGAAAGAATGGATAAAGAAAAGGCAACATTATATGTAGATGTAACCGTCTTATTCTATAAGAAACACAGAACCTATGCAAAGAAGAAAGCCAAGAGATCAGAGCTAAGTGCTAAAAACCTTACCTTTTCTCTCGCGGTGGTCCTACCTCTCTGAAAGAGACCTACTACCTGTGTGTTTGTCTTTATAAAGACTTTCTGTTCTGCATTCTCATTGGTTATAAACCCAACCACATGGCCGCCTCATCACTGCCTGTCTATATAGACCTCCAGGTCTTCTATGGTTGGTATTGAGATTAAAGGCGTGTGTCTCCAATGCTGGATGTATCCTTGAATACACAGAGATCTACCTAGCTCTGCCTACCAAGTGCTGGGATTAAAGGCATGCACCACCACTGCCCAGCTTTTGCTATGGTTCTAATAGTTCTGACCCCCGGGCAACTTTATTTATTAACATACAAATAAAATTACATTTCAGTACAAATAAATATCACCATACATGAGGGAATTTTTCTGAAAGATAAAGATGAACTGTTTTATTGTTATGAATTTGCTAATAATATTTGTGAAGTAAGTCTGTCTTACAAAGACAAGCACCACATTTTCATGTTTGTGATCTAATTGTAAAAGACAGTACAAGGGAGATTACCGGGGCTCAGTAGGTGAAGGAGAAAACAGGGAAAAGGTTTAAAAAGTACTATGTAACATGATTCTTAAAAGTTCTTGTTAATGAAAACAAATCTGGAGCCAGGTATTGGGGTGAACGATGAGAGATCAGAGAGACAGAACATTTAACAGCTAACCTCACCTCGCCAACTTCTCAGCTGATCCTGTTTCCTCAAGACTGATAGTCTCTGAGTCCTCATTCAAATGGATCTCAGCTGAACTGCTGCTAAAAGCCAAAAAGCTTAACCAGGCTCTAGTTCCTGGTCCTTACACCTTATATACCTTTCTGCCATCACTTCATGGGATTAAAGGTGTGTGTCACCATGCCTGGCTGTTTCCAGTGTGACTTTGAACTCACAGAGATCTGATGAATCTCTGCCTCCAGAATGCTAGTATTAAAGGTGTGTGTGCTACCATTTTTTGGCCTCTCTATCTAGCGGCTGTTCTGTTCTCTGACCCCAGATAAGTTTATTAGGGTACACAATATACTGGGGAACACAATATCACCACAGTACTAACAAAGGAAAACTACGAATTTTATTTCTGTATGCAATTGTAGTAATGAAACAGTTATTTCATTAAATAATGACGAAATTCCTGCACTGATTTTGGACAAACTTTGATGTCTTAATCATTATTGCTAATTTATATCAGCCATCTATCAAACTTGTCATCACCTCCAGGAATAAAAGAATCACAACTCTTATTATTGCAGTATAGGGTCAAAGTCATAGAAAAGAGTGTAGTTGGCCTGCCCTTTGTTTCTGTGGATGATAATTTTGATGAAATAAGATTTAATAACTCCTCTAGTTTACACAATGTGAGAGCAGAGATACTTTCTAACCAAACCAGTATAAGAGATAACTTCTTGAAGTACAGCAATGTTCTTTTTAGAGGAGGGAGGAAAGGATTTGATTCATCAAATGAAAAATGCCCGTGGATGCTCTGAGCATACACCTGGTCACAGCTTCCTGTCTGCTCATGTGGTCTCTCAGTCGTTTCCACGTTCTTAGGTTCTGGTTTAGTGACGGACTCTTCATAACAACTTCCACCACTACTTTCAGTTATTCAACCATGCATTTTTTTGGTGTTTTAACTTGATTAAATAATTTTAATATTTAATAATAAATGTGTATTGCTTTAGGCATGCATGCAGAATACCTTTACTACATTCCAAGTAACTATGAGACAAAACACATTTTATTTAGTAACATTTTGGTTTTTCTGTTTTTCAAATCTGTGTCTCTCTTTGTTTTTTAAGTTGGTTGCAGGTTCCTTGGCTCAAGTGATCTCCTATCTCAACTACATAGACGCTGAAATTCTAGGCATTTGACATTGAACCCAACATAATCACTACATTTTAATGTTCAGGGCTCCTAGTAGGTGCTGTGTATTTAAGGGGCAGTGTATTAAATTCTATACATTAGATGTCATTACTGTCTTTACTTGAGTGTTTGAGAAAAATTGTAACATTTGTAATGAGATATTTGCAGTGAGTCATGATTCAGACATCAGCATCTGACATATAGTTTCGCTGTTTTTATTTCTGTTGCACTCAATTGGAAGCCATATCATATGTGTATGGCTTAGAGAACAGTATTATGAATCATTTAAATTCAATACTGGGGCTGGGGTTATTCCTCAGCAAGTAAAGCACTCATCACGTAAGCATGCGAACATGTGTCAAATTGCTAAAACCAAGCAAGAAAAGAAAGACATGATGGTGGATACTTATAGTTCAAACTCTGGGGAGGTGGAGACTGATTGATCCCTGAGGCTCACTGGCCACACAGCCTAGCCTGCTTAGAGAGTTCCAGGAAGTGAGAACTCCTGTCTCAAGGAAAGGAAAAAATGGAAGACTGCTCCTGAGAAATGACACAGGAGACTGACCTCTGATAAACCACATTCACACACACACACACACACACACACACACACACACACACACACATATATATATGTAGAGAGAGAGAGAGAGAGAGAAGCACACACATCTACATACATGCTCTTACAGATACACTTGTACTCTCTACACTAGGAATTACCTTTTCATCCCCCAAATTATTTACCTATTTATTTATGCACTCATTTATTTATTTCACATCTGTGCACACATGTGTGTGAGTGCCATGGTATGTTCACAAAGGCACACACATAAATCCATAATTAATAACAATAATAATAAACCAAAGTAGAGAATCAATGTGGTCACTGGGAATCAGACTGCTGGGGAAGTGTGGGAATGTCAGAGGACAGCTCTCTGTAGTGGATTCTTTCTCACCACCAGTGAGTGCCAGAGATCAAGCTCAGGTTGCCAGCCTGAGCACATGCAGCTGTCGCTGCTGGGCTGTCTCACCACCTGGAGTCACATCCTTAAGAAAGTACTTATCAGGCATCCCGGTTGCTTTTGATGGACCCAGAGAACATTAAATGTCACAGAAAAATAAAGTGAGAACCATGGCTACTGTTGGGCTTATAAACTGAGAAATGAACCACGGACATTACCACACTTCCCCAGCAGTCTGATTCCCAGTGACCACATTGATTTTCTACTTTGGTTTATTATGATTACTTATGGATATATGTGTGTGCCTTTGTGAACTGCCTTCCAGCCTTCACATTGGCTTTGTACTGCCATCTGTGCTTTTCTAAATGATGTGACAATCTAAAACGACAATTTTAATTAGTTGGTTTACATGTTATATGGGTGAAGCACAGATAATGTGTGCCATAGGACTTTCCTATGTGTTTATGAACAATAGACACTGAAGTTTAGCTACCTGGAAAGCAAGCTTTTGGGAAAGCTTTGGAGATCCAATTTGTTAAAGTAAGGTGAAATTTACACTAATTTAAATAAGCATATTTGTTTCTTCTTTGGGAAATTGAGTAGAACTTTTTTTTTCTGAGAAAGCATCTTTCTGCAGAGACTCCTAGCATTCATGCCCCTGAACAATTGCTTCCCACTGAATCAGGGATGGCCCGTGACCTGTTTTAATTAACAGTATGCAGAAGAATGAATGTGTGCCTGTGTGGAGCTCTCAAGGAGTAAAACAAATGGCATTTGGCTGTTTTTACCACGCTGTGAGATTTATCACCGACCACATATCTAAGTGTGTGGAGTAAGTTATGGTTATTTGAATAAGACACTGAAGTAGCAGTCTGCTTCTTTAATTATTAGATTGATATACAGCATAATTAACTAAGTGGTAGTAATAAAGTTACAAAGCCATGAAATAATTCATTTTGTGTTCATGCACCATGTCCAATTTTTCCATGCTAACCTTTAACCTGCACATCATCTTTCACATTATTAATTTGTACAAACAAATGCAAATTTTACTGTATTTTGTAATTACCTAAGGGATTGGGCCTGATTACTTATGCAACAATGTTAATAACATTTAGGTTCAGAATACTCTTGCTGAAACAAATAAAACATCCACACAAAAAATGTAAAATAATAATGAGGGATATTTCAAAATAGATACATGAAAGAAAATTGATCGTTTGTGCCAGCTTATAAAAATAAGTCATATAGTTTGTATGCACAAAAGTATATAGATTTGAAAGGAATATTAAAAAGCAAATAACCACGTTTGATGCTTATATAATTGATTTGGGGACATTTATGTGTGGAGTGCTGTAGGAGATGTTGTAATCACCAAATGTTTCCTGATGACTGATCTGTCTGCCCGTGACTGTGGATGTACTGGTGGGTAGATGATCTGATAGTGCCAATTATCTGCTCACTTTATTATTCAATGGACAGAGCTCACAAGGTAGCACTTAGTGAACAGACAACTTGATAGCTTTTATCTGTAAGATGGCATTTTTATTCATATCTATTCACATAACAACTAAGTGGAACACATACAACTGAAGCGAAATATTTATAAAAGATTGTAGTAACATTATTATCAACATTATATAATAAGACAACTAGGAAGATCAGATCCAATCCCTGTGGCGATGTGCATCCTTTTCTCTTAGTCTAATAGAGCAGTAGGTTAGAAATTGTTATGCTCTAGTTTTTCTGAATAATAATCAGAATTCTTTGTGCAAAATAATTATGAAACTTAGATTGTTTGGTACTGGAGTTAAACCCCATAGCCTTGTACATGGTAGGTAGAGCATTCTACTATGGGTCTATATCACTTTCTGTTCCTTAAGACAAAGTCTCACCATATATATATATATATATATATATATATATATATATATATATATATACCCGAGACTGTCCCCCAATTCCCCATCTCCTTGCCCCCTGCCCCATGTACTAGAATTTCAGGCTTGCATCAAAACAATTAGTGCTAATGCAGAAATTTGTTCTAATATTTACCTGAGTTATGCTACTTAAACAGGGTGTTTATGGAAACATCTTATCTGCCTCAATTTAGTTATACATACTTAAATTTATTGAAATATTCAACAGAGCAATTAAAAAAAACTGGAAAGCTTCTTTGTGGTATTCCATATATACATCCATCTGTTCTTCCACTCTCAAATTCTCCTATTCTATGTGTAATCAAAAATTTTCTGAACCTAAGTGAGGTGCATATAGCAAAGGCTGAAAAATTACCTGCAAGAATGACCAGAGAAAATAGATTTGTGTATTTTTCTTATATAAATGTTACCTTATATTCTCCAAAGCAACCAAGCATTTGTTTTATTAATTTTGTCTGTTTTTCTTCGCAATTCAGTCTCAAGTCCACATTGGAAGGAATTGTATCTTTTAATAACTTTGATTCATAATACAAATACATTTCTAGTGATCATAATTAAGAAACTACCCAAATTCATACTTGGCATAGCTCTAGAGAGATCTTGTTGATTGTAGCAAAAATAACTTCTTTTTTAATTTCCTTAATTTCTGCTGGTTTCTATTTGGAGATGGATAGTGTTAAAAACTGCCGCCAAGACTATATTACAGTTCTATTGGGGCTTTAACTTATTAGATTTGGACCTAACCTTATCAAATGAGCTTCTAACTAATGATTATACTCAAAAGACCACTTTTATACTAATTGGCTTTCCCTGTTTAATTGTTTTACAAAATTGATAATTTAGTAGAAATATAATAAGCCTCTAATATTTTAGATAATTTGGCCCCTTTGTGGTCTTTAGAGGGTTCTCACTTAATAGAAAATTAGAATGCACATTGTGAAATTTAGGTCTTGCTTTCAGCATGATTTGCAAAGGCTATATAACTACATAAGGTTTGCATAATGCTGAAACCTTGTACTGACTATTTTATTTTTTTTTTAAATTTGAAAACATAAGAACACTGACTCAAAAAAGTATTCTTGGGGAGGGGTCAAACACTAGTATAATTTTTGAAAGAATTAAAAACAAAGTAACTTCTAATTGAGGCAAATAGCCATTATGACTTTTCACTGTGTTAAATTAAATTTTAATGTCACAGTAGGCCAGTCTTACTTGGGATGCTGCAGTAAGAAATAAGTATTGTGGTAGACCATGGACAGACACTTTGGGGAAGCTTAAGTTAAAATATTTATGTATATTACTCCCTTTTCCACATCAGATGAAAGTTGTTTTCCTAGCATCCTCAAAGAAAGATGTTCTGTGTGCCATAAAACTATTCACTGCATAGACACAGCTACTTCCTTAACTTTACCCATTAGCATACATGCTCCATAAGGACAAGGGCTCTGTCTCTTTTGTAGGGGGTTCTATGGTGATATTTTAATTGTGCTGAAACGTGATTTTATTTATATGTTAATAAATAAAGTTTTCCTGGAGATCAGAGTTCCTTAGAGAGCCAGGAACAGAAGTCAGGTGGTGGTAGCCCATGCCTTTAATGTGATCACCTGGCTGGCAGAGTCTCTGTGTGGTCAAGGACACAGCCAAGTGTGGTGACCCTTGAGTCTTTAATCCCAGTATCAACCATAGAGATCAGAAGGTCTGTATAGACAGGCAGTGACGAGGAAGTCATGTGGCTTGGCTTAGAGCCAATGAGAAGGCAGAACAGGAAAGCAATAAAACACAAGACACAAGAAGAAGGTTTCTTTCTCTTAAGGGAAGGACGGCAGTGAGTGGTAAGATAAGGTGGTCTTGGCTCTTTGCTAGTGCTCAGATCTCTTGGGCTTTTAACTCTGTGTTTGGCTTTGTGTTTCCTATTTAATAAGACCATTTAGAATTTCATCTTCAAGGTTCTGGAGGGCTTCCCTCTGTCTTGGTGAAATGTGCTTTCTTAGAATGTCTGGGAATGGAGAATGATGGCAGATGAACTTGGCAATAGAAGCTGTGACATATATTTTGGGACTATTGCTCTTTGGATATACAGAGTAGTTTTATTAGGACATAAAATAAAAACAGAAATGAACCCACCACTTTGGAGAGTGGCCAACAGCAAGATGTTTTATGCTATTTTTGTGAAATAAAGACTGTTTAGTGAGTAACAGAATAAAAAATTTTCGATGTGCTCCGCATTTTCTATTCTCCTAACTGAAATGTTGAAAACATCCCTTGCTGTAGGGAGACAGAGAGAAGAGTGGTTGCTGAGGTGATGTGTATTCTTGAAGTCAGAACTTAAGACTTAATGACAAATTTAGGTTGTTCTGAAAACCATATTTGTTTTGTTTAATCATATACAGCAATAAATACTAAACAATGCTTCTAAAAGAATAACTATAATTCACAAGAATAACTCAAATATTACAATTACTGATTGAATTTGCAATAAAGTATAGTCCTATACAATTTTAGTCAACATTTATTCTTTGTAAATTTCCCCTAAAATTTAAATATAGATTTTCTTTCTTTAGTCATTAATTCTTTGTAAATGCTCAATTCTAAGAAATCCTGGTTTCCAACTAATTTAAAGTAGCCCCAAATTACCAAAAAGCAGTATCTAGTGTTGTGAATATATCTATGGATATGATTTAGATGTAGTTTTGAATATTGCACAGCATGTTCCACAGGGTACATCCCCCAAGATGCACCATCTAATCACAGAGCCCAACAAATGCCATCAATAACAGAGAAAGTGAAGTTAATTACAGGTTCCTATTCAGCATCCCTCTGCCACTGGTGGCCCATTATAATGAATCATTCTTCAAATTGAGAGAAGATTGACAGAAATTTTATCAACTTTTCAGTCCCCATGTCTTTTCTGTGCAATAAGTGCCTGCTGTACACTGGGAAAGTGATTAAATATCAATTTCACGGAAACCTGGGAATAATGTTTAAACGACTAATGAGACACTATTTTTACTGCGGAGGTACTGTGACTGCCCCATGAGTCAGAAGAGTGCCTGTCATTCTAATTAGTCATCATTTGGCCAGGTTTGTATTTTTTTCTCTTTCTCTCTCTTTAGGTCCCTAATTGGGTCTTTAGAAACTTTAAACTTAGTAGCTCAGTGGGAGGAATGTTCTTACAAAATCAGTAGAATTTCCATGTCATAAGTATTTTGAGTTTTCATATCAGAGGTAGCACTAATTTTATTTGAAAAACATCATTTATAATAAATCAGTCTGCAACTTGTATTAACAACATACAACTTGCTTTATTGAAATTGTTTTCAAAATACCAAAAAGGTGTCTTTTCTATAAAATTGTGATTATTCTTTTATATTATATATAAAGGTATATATCTGTATATATATATATTATATATATATATATATATATATATATATAAATGATTGTTCCAGGTGTTTTATCTATTACAGAAGTACAATATGGTACTTGTAAAATAGTTTCAAGTAGAAGCAGGTTCTATAAAGAACCACTATTTCTTTCACATAAACATGATCCTAATAATTAGTAAAATATTCTCACATTAGAAGAATTTTGATAAAAGATTTCTCAAACTTAGCATTTTCAAGACTACTATGAAGACAGAGGTTGGGGAGTGATTTCATAGAGAGAAGGTCTACAACCTGCCCAGAAAGACATAATGAGCCTCACTCACATACACTTTCTAAACTACCTCAAATTTATGCTGTATATTATCCATTTACTATCAGAAGAAGACAGAAGAGCTCTGGCAAGTGATTTACTCCATCTCCAGGCTTACCATACCTGATACTGGCTAGCTCCTCCAACCCTGCGCTCACTGGAGTATAGAAAATGCCAATAGTGCAACAGCCAAGCCCTTGCAAAAGTCTTAAAGAGGATAGTTTGAATAATTTATAGAAAAACATTTTGACCCATTCTTGAGCCTTAATGTTGAATTACATATTAATTTACTTATAAGGTTGTTCTCCCAACCTCCATTTTTCTGTTCTATTCATGAGGGGCTTTGAAAAATACATTGAATGAAAACATTAGAAAGGCTACGGCTACCTTTCTACATTCTTTTTTTTGTTTTGTTGTTTTTTGTTTTGTTTTGTTATTATATTTTTCTTCATTTTATATACCAACCATAGATACCCCTCTCATCCCTCCTCTTGCTTCCTCCTATCTCTCTCCCCTCCCCCACATCCCCTCCTCCAACAGGTAAGTTCTCCCATGGGAGGACAGTTAAGACTCTTACATTCAGTTGAGGCAGGACCAAGCCCCTCCCCACTTTGTCAGGAATGAGCAAGATGTCCGACCATAGGTAATGGGATACAGAAAGCTGGCTAATGTACCAGGGATTTTTAAAAAATCTGTGAGAAAGCCAAGGAAGCTTAACACTAGTAATATCTTGGGAAACTATTAATTGGGACATTTCTTTGTTCCTACTCTTCTGGCCAGTTTCCCATTCTTCATGTCTTCAGAGCATAGGCACAGGCATGGGCCAATAAAATTATTTACACTGTGCTCTGCACTGTGTATTCCAGGAAGAGGAGTGTGAGTTCATTCACAGAGCTGAGTTCTTTCAGCATCATTTTCATACAAAAGATTACCTCATTGTATTTCTTTTCAAAGACAAATCTAAATCTAAAAATACCCAGAGAATATATGAATCAAGTTTACTTTAAACATCATAAAATTAAATACTTATTGAAGATAATGTAAGAAAGAAATTTTGAATATGCAAAATTATACTAAAATATGGACATAAGTATACCTATTGTTATCTATTTAAACTTTCAATGAGTGTCATAAATAATTATACAAGTCCAATTTCAGTTATCATTAAAAGACTGGTCTTTAGTTTCTCTTTTCTTAATGATCATAACAACTTAACTTCACAAACATGGATAAAATTTTCTGACCAAAGGACTACATCCATAAATTAAACAATAATAATGGAAAAATTCCAAGATGATACTTAAAATAGAAAAAAACTTACATGTAAATATATTGGACCCTATACCTGCATTAGATCATGCTAAATATTTGTTCAGCTGTTTCATGTCATAGAACATATTAATCCTATAACAGAAAAACCCTGGTGAAGACTGATATTAATATCAGCAATCCATTTTCAGTTTTCAGTTTTTCTTCTTGGTTTCTGCTCATTTTTCTTGTTTGGGACATGAGAATATGATATCAAATGACACACACATATACACATATACTTATAAAAATTATATTAACTTGTGTGAACTTTGTATGCTATAAACAAATTTCTAAACAGTCTTATTAAATAAAAAAACATGGAACCAAATATAGGGGTGAAAACCTTAGAGATCAGGTAAATAGTGATAGCCACCAACCTTACCTCTCCTGCTCTGCAGCTACCAGAAGTGCTTTACTTCCTGTCCACCCGTGCCTTTATTGCCTTGCTCTTTGGCCCTCTCATTGGCTTTTAGTCCAGCTACCTCACTTCCTGTCACTGCCTGTCTGTACAGACCTCCAGGTTGATACAGGAATTAAAGGCATGTGTCACCATGCTTGGTTGTTCCCTAGTGTGTCCTTGAACATACAGAGACTCTGCCTACCATGTGATGGAATTAAGGGTGTGTGTTGCCACTGCCTGACTTTTGTGTTTACTGGCTTGCTATTTCCTCTAATCTCCAGGCAAACTTTATTAACATGCAAATAAAATATCACCAGAGTATGCTGTTATATTTTCTTCATTTTATCATAATCATAATTAGCATGAAATGAGCTGTACAAAATAAATGTTTTAATATATGATATCTTCCTGATTGTTTTTGTGTTACTCATGGGTCATTGGAATAATCTACTTATATGTTTACCTTTGAGTAGTTTACCACAAAATCACATTTCACATGAGTGACCTTATATTATAATTATATAAACTTTTATATAATTATGTATTTTATTTATATATTATATATATGTAATGTATAAAAATGAGATCAGGTCAGATCTCTCTCTCTCTCTCTCTCTCTCTCTCTCTCTCTCTCTCTCACATGAGAAGCTAGAGTTCAACTTCAACTTCATTTTGGCAAATATAATCCATAGATTTCCACAACATTGATTTTGATACCTATGCCTATGTTTGCCTTTAGAGAAAACAAAAATCTTTGACAATTGAATCCATCACTTAATTTCAGTGTTTGGGGTTTCATGTTTTTTGAATGAGTTGAACTCAGAATCATCATGTATTCTCAAATGTTGCATAACAGTACAAAAATGGTGTAACTGTATGTGTTATCTCTCCTGGGCATATGTTAGCCATCTTTCTTTAAAATTTGGAGGGTTGCTATAAGCTTTACAGACTATTCAGGACTTTAGGATATCCAAGTATACAGGCTCAGTTAAAGAATCAAATCTATTTCATGAAGAATTGCTTGAGGCAGGGATTGCATCCTTACTGTGGTGACTTACTTATTAACTGAGTGGATAAGGAGATACTTTAGAAGTTAACTTAATTTCAATTTACAAATACATATGTGGACTTGACTGCTTTGATGTTCATTACAATAACCCTCTATAGAGTATACACATTTTTATGTACTATTTAGAGATTCAAGATTATTGTCTTAATAAAGTGAAAATTTGGTAAATCATCAGACATACATGACATAAAACAGAAATGTTTAACTAAAATATCAATTTCATATAACTGTCAATTCCATGTGTTCTATAGGTTTTTCTACACATATTCATTATTTACAATTTGTGTGATACAGAGAAAAATAAAGGAAACATAGATCAAGGAATTAGAAATACTTAAAGATTAGGATATGTTTTGAACATGGAGAATAATTCTTTCTCTATACCTTTCCATTTGTTATTCATTCTGGGTATAAAATCTCAGTGTTTTCTTAAAGCAATAAATATTTTATGAAATTAGCAACTCACAAGTGAAAATAGCAGTTAAACAAGGAGGTGTGGGTTCTGATTGAGGGCTGATCATTGCTCTATTCCAATTCATCTTCTCCCTTTGTCTGCCTACTATCTGAAAATGCAATCAAGGTGCCCTAATCGCTTTAGCATTCTTATTCTTACTAGCAAGTGTACAATATATTATAAACAGATGTTCAGCTTAGCAGGAAGTCTCATTAAAGACATGGAATCCTGACCCATTCCAGAAAATGGATAGCATCTGGCATGTTTAAAATAGACCTGCTCCCATCTCTTCATCCATGGAATGGTACTCCTGTGTGCTCAGATACTGTGACTCACTTTTCTGGGGATGACTTAACTCATTTTTTTTTTCTCATGAGAAATAACTTGGAAGAAATGTCAGTGAAAATACATAAAGTGGAGAAAATAGCTTCATGTGTTAATGCCAGTGCTGGCAACAGTTTTTCCTTTATTTCGATTTTTGGATCATGACTGACATTATTAGGACACTGTCTTTTATTTCAGGCCTGTATCCCATAGAATCAGGAGAATTTCAAATAACCACATATCCTGTTGTTCTTATTTTTCTCAAATATACAGTTTTCTTCAGAGTACAATTAGAAATTATTTAACTGGGGTTTTCAAAATGTCACTTAAGTATTCATTAGCAAAACTATAGTTTGTTTTCCTCTGCAATGTATTTTTTAACCAGTGTTAAACATTTGAACATTTTCAACACTTCTGCCACTCACTCTCTCCTTCTATTTATAAATTCCTATTCTATTTGCTTGTGATTGTGTTGTATATGGAGAATAACTTGTTCAATTTGAAGATGCTGTATGTCTTTACCTAGGGAGACAATTTCTCTTCAACTTAGATAAAGAGAGCAACAGCAGATTCCAACCAAATTCACTTGGTACATCATTGAGATTACAAGGGTTGCTTTCTTTTTTTTCTTATTTCTTTTTTTTCATTTTATATACCAACCACTGTTCCCCCTCCCTCATCTTCTCCCATTGCCTCCCCACCCCCAAACTCCCTCCATCCCATCTCCACTCATCGTTCATAGAGGTTAAGGCCTTCCTTGGGTAGTCAACACAGTCTGGCATTCCAAGTTGGGGCAGGACTAAGCCCTCCCCCCCTGCATCAAGCCTGTGTAAGGCATCCCATCAAAGGGAATGGGCTCTAAAAAACCAGTTCATGTACTTGGAGTAGGTCCTGGTCTCATTGCCTGGGGCCCCAAAGCAGATCAAGCCACACAATTGTCACCCACGTTCAGCAGGCCTAGTTCAGTCCCATGAATGCTCCCCAGCTGTCAGTCCAGAGTCTGTGTGCTCCCACTAGTTCAGGTCAGATGTATCTGTGATTTTTTTCTCATCATGATTTTGACCCCTGCCCTGCTTGCTCCTATAATCCCTGTAGCTGTAAGATTTCTCCGGTCCTGCCAAGCCTCCAAAGCTCCATGGCCTGCTTATAAAATAATCACTCAGAAGCTTAAATTAATTATAACTGCTTAACCATTAGCTCAGGCTTATTACTGATAAGATCTTACACTTAAATTAACCCATAATTCTTATTTATATTTAGCCACATGGCTTGGTACCTTTTCTCAGTTCTGCCTTGTCATTTTGCTTCCTCTGTGTCTGACTGGAGACTCCTGACTCAGCCCTTCCTCTTCCCAGCATTCTCCTCATCTGTTTGCTCTGCCTATACTTCCTGCCTGCCTACTGGCCAATCAGTGTTTTATTAAACCAGTGTACAAAAGCCTTATCCCACAGCAAGTCCCGCTTTCTGCTCTTCAACTGAACTCTAGGAGCCTGGCCAAGTGCTTGGCTGTGGGTCTCTGAATTTACTTCCATCAGTCACTGAATGTAGGCTTTATGATAATAATTAAGATAGTCACCAATCTGAGTACAGAGGAAGGGTAGTTCAGGCACCATCTCCACTATTGCTAAGAGTCTTAACTGGGGACAACCTTCCAGATTCCTGGGGATTTCCCCTGTACCAGATTTTTTCCTAACCCCATACTGGCTCTCTCTCTCAAGATATCTTTCATTGCTCTCCCTTTCTGACCCTCCCCAAACTTGGCCATCTTGAACTCTCATGTTCCCACCCCAAACCCCCACTCCCACCCCAGTCTCCTCCCATCTACTCCTCCCTCCCAGTTTACCCAAGAGATCTTAACCCTTTCCCATTCCTGAGGCAGTCCATGCTGATCTCCCTTAGGGTCTTCCTCTTTACCTAGCTTCTCTGGGTTTGTGGATTGCAGCTTGGTTATGTTTCACTTTGTTTCTAATAACCACTTATGAGTGAGTACACACCATGTTTGTCTTTCTGGGTCTGGGTTACCTCATTAAGCATGATTGTTTTCTAGTTCCGATCATTTGCCTTCAAATTTCATGATGTCATTATTTTTTACTGCTGCTTAGTACTCCACTGTATAAATGTACCACATTTCTTTTTATCCATTCTTCCTTTGAGGGGCTTCTAGGTTATTTCCAGGTTCTGGCTAATATGTAAAAAGTTGCTATGAACATACTTGAGCAAGTGTCCCTGTGGCATGGTTGACATCTTTTGGGTATATGCCCAAGAGTGATATTGCTAGGTTTTGAGGTAGATTGATTCTCAATTTTCTGAGGTACTAGCCATACTCATTTCCCAAGCAGCTGTACAAGACTGCACTTCCCACCATCAGTGGAGAAGTTTTCTGCTTTCTCCACATACTCTCCGACATAAGCTGTCATCAGTGTTTTTGATCCTAGCCATTCTAATGAGTGTAAGATGGTATCTCAGTCATTTTGATTTGCATTTCCCTGAAGACTAAGGATGTTGATCACTTCTTTATATGTCTTACAGCCATTTGCAATTCTTCTGTTGAGAATTCTCTGTTTAGATCTACACCTCATTTTTTTTTATTAGATTATTCGGTGTTTTGCTGTCTAGTTTCTTGAGTTCTTTATATATTTTGAGATCAGCCCTCTATCAGATGTAGAGTTGGTAAAGCTCTTTTCACAAGGGTTACTTTAAAAAGCATACGCTGTTCCTGGAGCTCATTACTGGAAAGTCCCAACCCTTGAGCCCTGCAGGTCATGTGCATGATGCATACTGAAAACTGTATTGCTGGAGTTTCCTAATCAATCTTCAGGCAGCTACAACACTCAGGTATCTTCTCTTCAACTAGCAATTGTTCACTGCTATACAGTCTTGTTCAGGGACCTCAGGAATTTGTGAGATTCCTTAGTCCTGTCAACTTCCATCACTCTGAGACAATGTTAATGCAGAAATATCCCTTTGGTTTCTTTTGGTGTCTATAGGTGCAGATCACATTGATCTGATTCAAGACAGTAATGATCATGTCCTATTTCAAGGAAACAGAAGTCAGTATTATATAATGACTAAAAATCATCATCAAACTCAAGTATAAAATTATAAACTAAAACTAATAGGGTTTTAAAAGGTAGCATAGAGGTGTTATTATGATTTAAACTTATTTCCAACTCTTGTTAGACCTTAAAATTATATTAGTCATGTACATTTTTCTTTCAAAAGTTCAGCATGATTGATTGAATTTATTTTACTAATGTATATAGATGTAATAAGAAACAGAGTTTTTCAGTTACTATTGGAACACAACACATAGGAGCAAATTGGAGAATGATGCTTAAAGAAATCAAGAAATGATAGGTCATTTCACTTAGTGAAATTTAAATAGTGTCTAGATACAGAAGGATAATGCTGACAGAAGACAGAGATGTGGTATCAGCCCATAAAAGTAGAAATGTATCTTAATTGTATGTAATACTTTGGGGAAAGGATGGATCAAATTCATTAGGTATTCCTCCAGCTGTGTTTATATGGTCTGAATTTGAAACCTATCTGGTAGAAACCAACTTTTGGGATACATGAGTTTGCAAGCTTTTATACCAATGTAGTATGACTTCTGAAAAAAAAAAAAGACAATGAGAACATTTTGTTCGTTCTAAGAGAACATATTTCTTCTCTGCTATTTAATTGTAAGGATGAATAAACAAAGACCACGTACTGTTGATTGATCCATGAAGTGAACCTGCTACAAAAAGTGTATCCCAAGATATGTGCTAGATTTTCAGTTTGGGTGTGTGTGCTGCACAAGGGCTTGACCAGTTCTAGAAAACTGTTTTTGAGTTATAATGATTAAAATTGCAAGCTTTTTTCCCCCCTGGTGTAGCTAGTCAAATATAACTGATTGGTCTTTGAAGAAGTTGAACATAAGCTCTAGTGCTTATCTTACTTTAAATTACACACTTTAATAATTTTTTTTACATTCACAGTTATATTTTAACTGTAGAAATAAATTCTATTTTTAAAGTCAAAAAGGTAGAAATAAACAAATAAAATAAGTGTAAAAAGATAAGAAAGAAAATCTATACCATAAAACATGGGCCAACTTGATATGGAGTAGAAGAAGCAGGAAGTGAATGGAATGCTATAGACATAAAAGACAGAGCAAATGGATTGAGAAGCAGTCAACAAGAATTGGCTGGGAGGGGGATGGAAGATACCCAAACTTATGAAATACAAAAGCTCATCTGTCTACAATTCATAATATAACTAATGACTACATACAAAGTTTACCTGGTCCTGGCATTTGGTGGCTTACTTGTTTTTTGTTGTTGTTGCTGTTTTTTTTTTGTTTGTTTTGTTTTGGTTTTATTTTGATCTTTTTAACACTAAAATATAATTACACAATTTCCCCTCTTCATTCTTCCCTACAAATGCTCCATGGCCTCCTTTCCCTCTCTCTAATTCATGGCCTCCTTTTCTTTGTTATTACACACCTACATATATAAATACAACCTTCTGTGTCCATTTAATGTTGTTGCATGTCTATGATTTCACAGCTGACCACATTGTATTTGGATGACCAATTAAGGAGAATTGCCCTGGTGAAGATGAATCCTTTTGCTCTCAGCACCCCTTAGTTTCCAATAGTCCTTGGTTTAGGGGTTAGGACTCAGGAGATGTTTTCCCTTACACAATAGTATCACTACTGGTTTTGTTCTTGGTCAGGTCTTGTTTATGCAGCCATATTGTTGAGTTATCAGGGGTGAAAATTCCTGTTGTTTCTAGGAGACAAAAATCTCATAGGAAATCCCTAGCTCTTACATATGCTCCCTTAATTTAGTCAGGTACTCAAGAGTAAAACAACAGTATTTTAATATACATTAAAATAGTAACAAGGATGAAATCACACCTGAGACACTGGGATCTTTGTTACTCAGTCCTTGAAGCTGTGTGTCTCAACAATTTGAGTAGTCACAATAGCTTCTTACTGGGGGGTTACTACTGGTAGGTACTCAGTCCAACAGTGGGGTGCCTCAGTAGTCCCAGTCTATTGCTGGAGGCTCTGGAAGTTCGTAGAAGTCACTATTTAATATTCTGCAATGACCTCTTGGGAACACTGATATTGCTATTGGGGAAGGAATCATAAGTGGCAACCAGAACAGGAAAAATTAACTCATGTTGAAAGAGAAAAGTTCAAGCAAGCAAAATGTGAGATACAGGACTGCTAACAGAATGTATAGCCCACGATTGGGGTTGGACACCATTCAAGACAATTAGGTGAGGTTTCCTTTCATTTTATTCTAATTGTGTCAATTTAATATTAAGACCAACCATAAGACTCCTCTTCCAAGATGTCCCCTGAGGCTTAGATTAAGGAGTTGTGTTGTAGAATTATCTGTCGGGACGGAGAACCTCAGGATCAGTAGTTTCCTGCATCTTGACTAGTTGTGATTTGTGATTTTCTCTAATGGTGCATCTGTTGCAAAGAAGCTTGTTTGATGAGAGATGAGAGTGACACTCACTCGTGGGTATGAGGGTTAGACTACAGTCAGGATTTATGCTGGTCTAAGTGGTGAGAAGGGTGAGCTGGCGAAGATTCTCTCCCATGCTATGGGCTTCCCCTTCATTCGGTCGACTGATTCCTCCCTTACTCTGCAGAAGATTTTCAGTTTTACATGGTCCCATCTGTCAGTTGTCTATAGCTAGAGTTTTCCGCCTGGCCCACAGTCAGGACAAATCTCTGTCACCTGCCAGTCCACAGCCACTCAGACCCATCCAAGTAAACACAGAGACTTATATTGCTTACAAACTGTATGGCCGTGGCAGGCTTCTTGTTAACTGTTCTTTTATCTTAAATTAACCATTTCTATAAATCTATACCTTGCCACGGGCTCATGGCTTACTGGCATCTTCACATGCTGCTTGTCATGGCGGCTAGTAGTGTCTCCCCCCACCTTCCTGTTCTCTCAGTTCTCCTCTCTGTTAATCCCACCTATACTTCCTGCCTGGCCACTGGCCAATCAGTGTTTTATTTATTAACCAATCAGAGCATTTGACATACAGACCATCTCATAGCACTTCCCCCCTTTTTTTTCTTCTTTTTTTTTTTAAAGGAAGTTTTTAACTTTTACACATCTCCAAAGCCAGCTTGGTTTATTTGGGAATTTGGGTGTAGCTTCTCTTACTACTTCCTGCTGGAGGGGGGTGATGTATCTTATGGGGACACAAAGAAAATTTTAGGATTATGGAGTACTCTGTGAGGGTGTATCATCTGAGCCAGTTGCCTTGAAATGGTTCTGGATGTTGGAGTATCGGGGGCATGGTGTCATTGGAGACCTTTCAGGGGGTCTTGGCTGGTCAAACCTGATGTATCTTAATCTGGAACAAATTCATAGCCTCTGGCTTTCTGTGGAAACAAAAGCAGAGCCTCTTTTCCAAAGCAACATATCCTTATATCCAAATTTTGAAGTCAAGGTACCTTTAAAATACATATTTTGGCATAACTCAACAGCTTTTACAATCAAGTGTTTTTCTGCAGTTAAAAATATCAAAAAGAACATAATCAGATTCTCTGTGTGGTAGCCATCTTTTCATGGCTTATTTTTTATATTACCTTAAGCCTATTGCTTTAAACTGCAGCATTTTAAGACTGAAACAGCTCTGTGGCTGCTCGTTCCACCCACTTCAGCTTCCCAACATGGAGGTGGTATGTTTTCTGCCAGCTCTGGGAGCCATCAACTCTCAGAAATATGGGTCTATGCTTCTATCAAAGCAGCATGTAGCCCAGAAACCTCTTTTTGTTTTGTACTGGCAAAGGCTAATTCTACCACACAGCTTAATGTGCCACTTGCAGAGTCCTCATTCCCACCATACTGCAGGACAAGGGGCATGCCAGGAACTGCCATAGTAGCTCAAACATGCAAGCTGCTGCTAACTTGAGAGAAACAACTAGGAACTGTTTTTAGCTCCATTTTAGAATCTTTTTTTTTTTTCTCAGGTTTTAGGTGGAAACTCCTGCCAAAACGTTGGACACCATTTGTAGCTAGAGGTTTCCTGCCTGGCCCACAGTCAAGACAAATCTCTGTCACCTGCAAGTCACACAGCCACTCAGAGTCAACCAAATAAACACAGAGACTTATATTACTTACGAACTGTATGGCCATGGCAGGCTTCTTGCTAACTGTTCTTATATCTTAAATTAACCGTTTCCATAAATCTATACCTTGCCACATGGCTCATGGCTTACCATCGTCTTCACATGCTACTTGTCATGGTGGTGGCTGGCAGTGTCTCTCCCCACCTTCCTATTCACTCAATTCTCCTCTCTGTTAATCCCGCCTATACTTTCTGCCTGGCCACTGGCCAATCAGTGTTTTATTTATTGACTAATCATTTGACATTCCTACAGCAGTTGTCCTTAATTCCTGGGTAAATGGAATCCTATTCAGGAAGTGTTTTTCTAAACCAATATCTTGTAGGTTACTGTGTCTTTTTCTAGCAGCTTCAGTGTTTCATGTTTCACATGTAGTTCTTTGATATACTCAGAGTTGGGTTTGTGCAAGGAGCTACAGACAGATCTGATATCATTCTTCTACATGTGGAGATACAGTTTTCCATAAACCATTTGTTGAAGAAACTGTCTTTTCTTTGGTGTATATTTTTTGTTAACTTTGTACAATGTCAGATGGCTAAGGTTTATGCATGCATACTTGGTCCTTCAGTTTTGTTGCATTGGTCCACATATCTGTTTTTGTGCCAGTACCGTACTGTTTTCATTACTATGGCTCTATAATGTACTTTGAGATCTGGACTGACAATCCCTTCAGCACTGTTCTTTGTTTTTGGGATTTAAAGTTTTCATTATACAGGTCTTTTACTTCCTAAATTAGCTTTATTTTTAGATATTGATTTTCTTTAATGCTAATGTGAATGCAGATGGAATCATGTCTCTTTGTTGGTGTGCTTTTGTAAATTGACCTTACATCCTGCTGCACTGCTTAAATTGTCAATTACTTCTAGAAGTTTTGTGATGGAATTTGACAATCATATATATATATATATATATATATATATATATATGCATATCATCTGAAAATATGAATAATTTGAGTTATTTCTTCCTACTTTTACCACATTAATTTCTTTCTCTTGCCTTGGTGCTCTAGCTAGTGATACCAACATTATACTGGAAAGAAGTGAGGCTAATGAACAGTTCTATATTGTTCCTAATTTTAATGGAATTGCTTCAAGTTTTTGTATGTTGTTGGCTGTGGGGTTGTTGTGCCTTATGTTTTATCTGTAGAGGTATTATCCCCTAGTTATACTCTCTTTGGTCCTTTCATCTTGAAGTCATGTTGGAATTTTTCAAAGTTTTTTTTGTACATGTATTGAAATGATCATATAATTTTTGTCTTTAAGTCCACTTACACATTTTATCACATTTATTGAATTGGGTGTGTTGAAACATTCCTGTATCTCTGAGATAGAGCCTACTTGGTCATGATGCATGATCTTTTTGACATATACAGGAACAATGCAAAAATTTTATTGAGAAATTTTGAATATGTTAATCAGTGGTACAGGTGATTGTATGTACATGTACATGTGCACACACATATACTTCGTATGGTTTAAATGTAATAAAGTCACTAAAATTGTTTAAAATGCATTTACTTTTTACATAGAGGTTCACACTGTCATTCTAACACAGCTAAGACTGCATTGTTAGCAGGAAAATGAGCATCATCAATGACTTGATTCATCAAATTCCAAAATATCCAGTTATGTTAAGCATATATGATGGTATATAGTAATGAAGAAGAAAACAGAAAAAATTATAAACACTGTCCTCATTGGCTGTGCTTTTAAATTGTCATGTATTCTTCTTGTTTCAAAACACATTAGTCCAGGCTTACTAAATACATACTGCTTCACTGCAAAGAGACTGACAGAAGAGGTTTTCCATGTGACCATTCTCTCAGCTTATGATTTGGAGGCAAATAAATAGAGAATAGAGCTTATGAGACAGATAAGTTATAACATGCATGTATTTCACCCCTGTCAGTTAATACTGAAAAATCATGAACTGTTAGATGGTAATGTTTAGAAAACTATAGGTTAATTGAAATTAGTGAAAATAAAACTACTGAGGACTAAAAATCATTTATTTTCCATAAGCTCAAAACTTATAATATAAGGGTTAGAGTGATGACTCACTGGATTAGAGCATTAGACTTGCTGCTCTTAGAGAAGACCCAGGTTTGAGTCTCAGCACCCACATGGTGGCTCACAACTGTTTGTAACTCCAATTTCAGGGTATTCAATGCCCTCTTCTGGCCTTTGCTTTAAATAGGCATCCACATGAAGTCAAAACAACAGCAACAGTAATAATAACAACAATAATAATAAACTCATAGAAATTATGTTTGACCGAATTTTGAAGTAGCAGAAATTCAAGTGAGTATTATTTTCTGTGTGTGATTAACTTGAGACATGTTCATGAAGCTGGTGGTAGGAAGGATAAACAGAAAATTTCCTATTTCTACACCAGTTTAATTGGAATTTCCCCATGTTTTTATGAGCAAATGCAAGTGAATAAGCCATGAGTTTTCCCAGCACATTTTTGTCACTTTAAATACAGAAAACATTAGAAAGCCACTGTAGTCTATCAAAAAGAATGAATAAACCATGAAGCTGCAGGATAATTTTGTGCCCTTTTCAGAAAACTCATTTCTGAATGCAATCTAGACCTTGGAAAGTGTTACAGTGCCAGAGAGATTGTTCTGTTTAGAATACTTACAATATCCTAACTGAGCATTTTACTATGAATTGTCTTCCCCGGTTTTGGAAGAATAAGTTCAATTGGACTCCTCTTACATGCAATTTTCTATCAGACAAAATTTTGAGTTTTGCAAATGTAAATAGAACAGCAATTCTCCGTGATGAAACCAAAAGCACAAACTCACAGAACAACTTGAAGAGTCTATTTAGACTGAATATTTTTCTTCCTGCCTGCCTAGATTCACACACCATGTATCCCACTGGAATGTGTATGTTAGTGAGTGAATGAGTGTGTGTGTGTGTGTGTGTGTGTGTGTGTGTGCGTGTGTGTTTGTGTGTGTATGTTGTGTGTGTTTGTGTATGTGGTAATGTGGGAACAGTTAAGAAGATAATTGAAATTTTTCTTTTTTAATACCATTCACCCACTTAAATATGTGCCTTTTTGCTTAATGTTTACTTGATTCAGCTAATTGAAAGTACTTCTACATAAAGTCAACATGCCTTTTAATCATTAATTAAATCATATATAGTTTTTCAAATTCATATTATCTATCTATCATATATATATATACATATATATATATATATATATATATATATATATCCATCCATCCATCCATCCATCCACTACCTACCTACCAACGTATCATCTGTCATTAGTTTACATTCTCTTTCTGTTGGTGCTTCCTCTCAAACATTTTACCATTTACACCAAAGTAGTCATCTGTTGAAATGGTGTCTCTCATTTTATCATAAAACTCTTCTCTAATAATGCTGAAAATGCTCTTCATTTTCCTCTAGCCTCACTCTAGTTCAAGTAGAATTTCGTTTTGCCCAATCTGTCAACTGTCTCCTTATCATGCCTGCAGCTACTGTGTCTCCAGGAGTCTTGTCCAGCAGACCAAAGTAACTCTCCTTCAGTCTAATTCTGCATTTCTTGTGTCTCTATGAGGCTCAAATCTGGAGGTCTATTTGTAAATTATAGGCTGCACTGAGATCTATTTCAAGTAATGTGGCACAGTGGATACAGAATGAGGAGAAGGCAGATTGCGAGAGGTAGGGCAGATTAAAAACTGAAGCCAAATTTTCAGGAACAAACGAGAATAGTTGACTAATATAAGACAAAAACATGATAGAAAATGAAACATTTATAATTTAAGCTAAATTTAAAAGTATGTATAATTTTGAAAGTAATGAAGACTAGCTTTGTAATACCAGAATGTTTTATACAAGCTTGTAAAGGAGGTAAGAAATCAACGGTTCTACCCAGTGATACCTATTAACCACAACAGTGATCAGCATGGCTAGATAGCCTTAAGGGTTCAGTAGTGATATAACTGGGAGGTAATCAAAATCTTTCTAATTGGACAGAAGACCTGCTCAAAAAGAGTGAAATCATGCCTGCTACTGGAACCCTAGTTAAATAATTATGGCTACTGAAACCATGGATCTTGGAGAATAACCTATAACCACCACTTTACTAAATCAGCATAATCGTGGGCTACATTTTACATATCTGTCCTTATTCCCACAGATAAGTATAGTCCTTAGTCCTCCTCAAGTCAAATTCTCTTGACAACATATTGAGACCATCAGTAAAACTGACAATCAATAAAAATACATAGTTGGGTAACTCATTCCCAGCAGATACAGCTACAGTATAACTATTTTGTATTAGGCTTAGGGATCACTATGAAAGAGGTGTCATAAAGATTATCAGAGTCAGAAGGGGCAGTTTGCTGTGAGATTGTGTCTTATAAGAATGCCAGCAGCCATACTGAAAAATCTCACCAACATGACTGCCCAAACATGAATTGGATAGGGATAGTAATGGTCGTCATTATAAAGTGAGTATAGAAGCCAAGGAGGCCTCAACCCCACACAAAATACTATAGGCAAATAAGCAATCTTGAGAGTAGGAGCAATGGTCTCTTCCTGGGAAGAACACATTGATTGGTTGTCCAATATATTTTGGTCATCCCTGAAAACATACATACATATATATACACACACAAACATATGTATTTAAATAATATTGTATAGAATGAGAAGGTTGTACGTATGAATTGAGAATATGTATATACATACATACACACATACATACATATGCATTCAATACATGTATGCACATATATATATGTATATGTATATTGTATTGCACTTATATCTTTGAGGAAAAAGCAGTGATAAGATTGATGAAGCCAATCAGGGCATCTGCTGAGAAGATAATGTCTTCTGTATATGGCAGAGAAACTACAACATGAAATCTTAATAATATGTTTGTCTAAACAATATCAACATAATAACAATACCACTTGACATGCTAATATGGATGGGAGAAACTTCACAATGCTCCACCCATAGATGAAGGGCTATAGATAATCACTGGCCGATGAGAAGAGAAAATGAGTCTTCTATTGGAACAAACTTCCAGATAGGTTATCCAATATCAAGTGTTCAACTTTAATCCCACTACATAGGAATAGCAACATATGGATTCAGCAAGATATATAAAATTAAAGAAGTCATAAATGAGCATTCAAATGAGGAGACATAGGAGAAGCTGGTGTGAGATAGGAAGTGGGGAAATGTTGCACATACATTATTTATGAATGTATTTTTCAAAAATATGTAAATTAAAAATTATGGTATCAAGGAAATTTTAGACTTCTACTGAAGGAAATAAAAATATTTTCATATTGTTGTAAATGTTTTATAATTGTTTCATGTTAACTAATCTTTTACATTTGAAGAGTACAAAAACTTAATACAGAATGATAAATTTATAGAACTATCTAAAGACTGAGACAACTGGATTACTATGGAACATTTAGAAAAATGAAAGAATAAAATGTGAGGTTAAACTAAAATTGTCTTCAAGTCTGAAAATACCATAAATGAAACTTTTTGTTCTCTATATTAATTTAAAAATGATGAATGAAAATATTTTTAAAATATGAGGTGTATTGCAAGCATGTACGTCACTTTTGATGACAGTCTAGTAAGCAGACCCAGAATTCTATGGCATTCAACTGGAGTATATCACTTAAAGGTAAAAGAGACTGAGCGCAGTGGGTTACTCTACCAGATATATATATATATATATATATATATATAATAGTGGCCTGCATAGACAATGAAAAATTAGAAAGATTTAAGGTTCTTCATCCCAGCAGGTAGTCTTCCCCATACAGCACTACCGGGGGTCATTCAGTAAATCTGAATTCAAGTAGTTACTCTGATAATAATATTTATGAAGTATACTGTGTTTCTAATGTGTAAAATGTCATTAGATTGTTTTTTGTCATAGATATTCTCTAGTCTATTTTGTAGTCCAGTGCCAGTGTCCTGTAGCCCTTATGTATACTGCATACCAAAGTTTCTATCCATAGATATTCACTTCTTTGTTCTAATCATACCTGATAATACAACTCTGGTTCCTAGCTGCCTCCCTCCTGAACATACTCTGATCCTGCAACTCTAATTGACCCTGCCACTTGGCTCCTCAGAAAGGGTCTCTTTTCATTCTGTTGAGAATGTTCTAGTGATGCAGAAATAACAGATAATGTTGCAAATACTGTTGACAAGGCAAAGGACATTGATAGTGAGAATAAAGAGCTTAACTTTCTAAAAGAGCAAGAAAATTACTTGTAAGAAAGCTGATTCAGCCTTTGGTTCACCAATTAATTTTTTAAAGACAGAAATGTTACCAAGCCCAATAGGTCAGGGACTAAACATTCTTCATTCTTGTTCAATAAAAAAGAAATGAAGGCAAACAAAAGCTTTAGAGCAGAGACCTTCTGGGTAATATGTACTCCACCAATCTCCTGACTAGTATTTAGAAAGCTGTAGTTCACAAGAGCACCAGAAAACTAAAACAGATCCTTGGCCTCCGACACTTGGCATAAACATGTGGTTTTACTAAGAAGTTGATAAAGTACCTTTGAATTGTATTTCTCTGCTTGAGAAATGCTTTTATATGAACATTGCATAAAGATTCTATATTTTCAGTTTCTTCTTGCTGTACACATCCTCAAAATACTCAAGATTGTTAGGAAATATTTACAAATGCTTCACTCCTAGAACAACTGAAGATTTAGAAGCCAAAATTCCTGCAATAGTGAAAGGGCCAATTTTTAAATATAGAACTATGAACATAAAACTAAATTATTTACAAAATATTTTGAATGGTTGACTGCATTGACACTTACATAAATTATGTCAATTACTGTCATATATATTAGAAATTCAGAATAATACTGTGTAGAATCAAGTGTGCACTTAAAATTTTTAAGTTCCAATGTAAATAATTTCTTTTGGCAGGGGGTTCAATACAGAGTTTCTCTGTGTAGTTTTGGTGCCTTTCCTGGAACTCATTCTGTAGACCAGGCTGGTCTCAAACTCACAGAGCTCTGCCTGGCTCTGCCTCCTGAGTGCTGGGATTAAAGGCATGTGCTACCACTGCCCAGCTGTAAATTATTTCTTAAACATTAATTCAAACATATTTTTGTGTTATTTTTTGGCTAAACAATATGTTTACTAAGTATGTTATAAAGTAATTAGG
Source organism: Peromyscus leucopus (assembly GCF_004664715.2). NCBI lineage: Eukaryota > Metazoa > Chordata > Mammalia > Rodentia > Cricetidae > Peromyscus > Peromyscus leucopus. The sequence goes on from NC_051064.1 coordinate 38,974,582, forward strand.
ATTTCAGTTTTTATGTGGATGATTTGTTAATTCTTTCTTGGTTGTTTTAAATTTGTCATAATTTTATCGCTGCACTATGATTAATAAGGTTGGTTGTCTTTTTATTGTTTTTATCACTTTTTCATACATTTTAAGCTTTTAATATTGATTATTTTAAAATGTTAGCTAAAATGTCATTTAAAATATAAAATTAAGGTTTATCATACTTAATGATTAAAAATAAAGATAATAATATCATTTAAAATTTTCGATTTGAGTTCTTTGAGAGTTCTCCACCTCTGTTTCCCAAATTCTTCACAGATTCAGCCCTCTTCTCTACTCACCAAACTTTGTTCCCTTTAAAACAAACAAATAAGCAACATCAAAACCAATTTGTGCTTCCCAAAGGACTACAGTCTTGGAGAAAACTATCTTTCCTTTGGTCAAATTAGTTGTCAATAGTTCCATGGTTAGCAGTAGGATTTCATGTTCAACTCCAATCTCCACGAAGATTTTTACAAAGGTTTTGCAAAGGTCTTATATATGCTGGAGAAATTTCTATGAGTTCATATATCTAGCTTCTCTGCTATGTCTAGAAGACATTGCTTGCCTGTTACTCACCACCTCTGACTCATAAACCATTTCATCTTCTCTTCTGCAATTATTTCTGAGCCTTGAAAGGAGGAAGTACTGTAGCTATCTTCCATTTAGAACTGAGCATTACACAGGCTCTTATTTTCTGAATCTAGGCCAATTATGGGTATCGGTTTCACTATTCACTGTCATCAATAAAGGCTCCTAATGTTGTTCAGTTATTACCTCTGAAACATGTCCTTCTTTAGGGAACAAGTTGGCTTATGGATTCTGTAAAAAGTTACAAAATTCAAAAAATGCCTTTCCAAATTTGTAAAAATAATGAACAATTGATGAGAAAGAGAAGAATCTTCAGAGCTGACTATGAAGTTGGGCTGGAAGCTCCAAGGATATAGCTTTGAGAACCATCAACCATGTTGGGGTGAGCATTTTGTGATGCAGCTGCCATTGAGTCACTCATAGCTTTTAACAGACCCCTCAGTCGTGCTGTTGTAAGTAACCCCAAGAAACTCATTGATTCTTAGACCTGGATGAAATTATTTTTGGCCTGCCATCTGTGTCTGATCTAGGTTGAATAGACATTGTCAAACCATTCTCAACTTGAGATTTTGAATCCATGGGAACAATACAATTTTAGGTATGTCTCTAAGGGTTTCTGATATTGGTTAATGGAAATGAGAATACTCATTTTAAATGTGGGGGCTTTCAAATGTGTGTTACTTCCTGTCTACCCAAGCCTTTATTGTCTTTCTGTTCTGCCCTCTCATTGGCTATCTTAGCCCAGTTACCTCACTTCTTCCTACACAGCTCTGTTACTTTCTGTCTTCCTAAAAGACCTCCAGGTCTCTATGGTGGGTACTGGGATTAAGGGCATGTGTCACCATACTTTGTTCTGTTCACCAGAACACAGAGATCCTGCCTCCTAAGGGATTAAGGGCATGTACTGCCTGACTTATTGTTTACTTAAAATGGCTGGCCTTTTCCCCCTGATTTCCAGGCAAGCCTTATTTATTAACATACAAATAAAATATCACCACATTTCAGTACAAATAAAATGTCACCACACTCGCTCCCTTCTTTCCTTTCTTTTTTCTTTTCTTTTCTTTCTATTTTTTTTTTTTAAATCCAAGTTCTCATTCTAATCCTGCTTGGTCTGGTTCTCTTTTATGTAGACCTGAGTTTGAAATCATGGCAATCACTTTCGTTGGCCTTGTGTGCATTTTGACTTGAGGTCTGGACTGCTATACAAACCTAGTCTCTATTCTTTTTCTATTTTGAATCCTTTGTTTCTATCATAAAAAAGAACTTCTGCTTTGCTACATTGTCTCCCCATTATAAAGTCTTGTCATTATTCAGGAATAGGTAGAGTAGGCATGTTTTGATATGTATAGAGTAAGTATAGTTGACTATAGCTATACCTAAGTTAACTATAATAAATATAAATAATTATTTAATAATGTGAGTTAAATCATTCTTAATTCATGTTGTTGATATTGTTATGAAGATTCAAATTGGAATACTCTTCCAGATATTACTTACTACATATGGAAATAGAAAAGGTTAGGAAAAGACAAATTACGGTGACATGGGAAGGGAAGCTTCATCTCAGGACTTGTTTGCCTGTCCCCATGACAGGGTGGAAATCTCAGGCACCACTGATAAAGCTAATATTGCTGAAGAATGAAGTACAGGTTTTCTTTAAACCAATACAGAGATGAGACTGTCTTTCATGTATAACCTTGAGATTTTAGAATCCTCTCTTATTTTTTATGTCTAAATGAATGAAGTCCCCCACAAGGCCACCCTACAACTATGTTTACAAAAGAAAATACTTTACATTTTAGTCACTGGTGTTTAAACCATACTCTTTGATCAATGTTTTCAAAAATGAGGGAGAGTGTCTTAGCGGCCTTTATAGGTGTAACTTGAGAGCCATCTAAATTCTATATGTAAAAATTATAAAGACAATTTATTGTGATTATCCTTATAAGACCCCATATTCATGCTTGGGTCACTTATTCTTCCCCTGATTATCTCTTTTTCCATTAACTCCTGTGCTACAATTCTATCTTAGAATGCATCTCAATGAATCATGAACTCTACTTCTTGGTCTCATTCTGAAATTCTTCTCTTCATCAAAACTGCGAATCCTACATTAACCTGAATGGAAGTCCTGAAGTGGAAAGGGAGTTAGTTTTTCAGGCTGCTATGCATGGATGGTTGTGGCAGAGGTGAAGCAATGTTTCTGTACTCCTCACCAACAGAAGAGGAGATCTTTCTTGTATGTGTTCTGTATGAAAATCAAGGTTCTGTTTTCATAATGGCACTTGGAAAAAATACAGTCATAACCAAAACACTACCTAAGTAAGATCTGGGACTTATTTTTTTAGACTAAATTAAGTTAATTACACCCAATTCAGTGATATGGTAATTATGTTTAAAAGTAACTCATTTAAGAACCAAAATTTAAATATAATGTTAGAAACAAAGAATGAAAACTGAAATGTAAAGTCAACCCTAGAAAAGGTTCAGATTGTGACTTCCCAAGCATAATGGAAGTTTGTCATGATATATCATTGAAAGAGGAAAATTCAGATATTTCTAAAACTGGGGAGTCTGGAGCAATAGTGAATTCATGTATCATTGTCCAAATATCATCCTTGATGTTTACAGCAAGAAATGATTTAAGAGAAGAAAAAAGTAAGATTTATAATTTTATGATTTTTTCTTGCTATAACTATTTGAAAATTTAAAAAAATCCCATTAGAATTAATCATAACATATTTAAAAACTTGTGTTTCATAAGAGGAATATTTATACAAGAAATTTATCTTTTATTTAGTACTTGCAAGCTCAAGTATTCCCTTTACAGATTTGATACTTACATGTAAGATTCATTTATGCAGAACATTTATATTCATTATTCACTAACAATTTCAAACTTATAAATGTATTTATAATAATTGCATTTGCTTTTATGATGTCTTATGAAAAGTTTAGGAGACTATCTAAGAAGCATTGTCTGTTCTGGTCACTGAGGGAGACATAGCATCTGACATATTGGTATCTGAAGCTCATATCACCCTTTGTACTACTACTGGCCAATATTAACTATAGTTAGCATTATGTTTGCTACAGTTAGGTTGGAGTTGTCAATAATGGTAATACTTCAATTGAAATCGGTGTTTTGAATATCAGTTGAAAATTTCACTTTCTTAATGTAAAAATCTTTTATTGTTTATTTTATTGTAGTTATTAGGGAAAACTAGCAGTGATTCATGGGACAGTACATACAGCCTGAATCCAAAGTTGACCTGCTGTTTGTTAAGGCTTGGCTATAGGCATTAACATGTAATCACTAACTCCAATTAACATGCCCGTCACATGGACAAGTAGGTTACATAAACTACTCATCACAACCCAGTCAGGTCAGTGATTATAATTTTACTTTATAGATGGAGAAATTGAAGCTTGGAGATGTAACAGCAATTTGTATATTTTCTACAAGCAAAATAGTGTGATTTACATGCTACCAATGTGATGGGGTAAAGGTTTGAGGGCCTCAAATGAATTTATCCTGTTACAAACATAAAGAAAAGTTTATTTCATACATTGTAAGGGGCAGAGAGATGGGCTTAACAGATGCAACACAGACATTGGAATTCAGAGATCTCCCTTCTGGAAGAGTGGTTTAGTCAGGGTGAGCTACTCCACGTGCAGTTTCTAGGCTAGTCATTCCTGCCATATGACTAAAAGGCAGATAAGATTGACAGGTGTTCAGGTGAGAATGGGTGTGCGAGGATGTTCATGTAACTTCTACCAATGCAATCTCTGCTGTACAAATGGCACACTATACACGTAAGAGCAGTCATGGTTGCTCAATGTCTGGTACTGAGCATTAGGATCTGCTTCTTTAGTCTAGGTTGAAGTCTGATGTGAATAGATAATGAACAAATGAAGTAAAAATTCTCACTTTGACAATCAATTTAATAATTTTGTATCTTATTTGCAATAAATTTTAAAAAATATTTATTATATATCCAATAGCAACATAATAAAGGTAGGAAGAGTGTGTTAGTAACAAGCTCACCCTGAAGAACTGGTTTATCATGATATCAATCATAGCTCAACAAACATAGCTATCTCATTAGCTGAGTGACTTTGCACAACTTATTTGCTGTCTCCATGCATGTTTCCTTAGCTGAACAGTGGTGATTGTAATAATAATAATGTCCGAGGTCTGTTATAAGAATAGATTTAATTAGTTTGTGACTATGACTCTATAAATCCACAAAAAGCATTTAGGTATTGACAGTTAATTTAGTGATTTGGGTTATTGTTTTCAGAATTAGCACACAAAATTCTAAACTTGCATTGATGTAAAAATGGATGGATTTGCTCCTGTCAAGGAAAGCAGTTGATAATTGCAGATCTTCACCTCTCCCTCTGTACCCCAAATCTTACCCCAAGATCTATAGCAGACCACCTGTTTTAGCCTCCCTTTCCTCTCCTCTTCCATCTCCAGTGTATTACACAGTTTTTTGCCTCCTAACTCCCCTCACCACATTCACTGAATAAGTCCATCCCCAACTCCAGCAGACATCCCCTGGGAAGCTATAGCCCACTCCAGTTAGAGAAAGAGGTAGGCTAACTATACATCTTCACACCTCTTCCTCAGCTCCTCCAAAACCAATGTCCCAGTCTCCTAACCAGGTCTGTAGGAGACCACTTGCTGTGGCCTCTCTTCTTTCTTTATTCCCATCTGCAAAGCATCACAAATATCTCCCCCTCCAAATTTCTTTCTCCCCATTCATTGTTATACCCATCCACAAACACAACAAGATATTCCTGGGAAACCTGTAGACCACTCTAGCCCAGAAGCAAGTAGGTTAACTGCAAATATTCCTCTCTCCCTCAGCTCCTCCAAATTCAACCCCCCAGTCTCATTCCCAGCTCTTTAGCAGACCATCCCCATCTCTCTCTCCCTGCTCCCAAATCCCAGGGCACTAAGCAGATCCTGGGCCCAGGAAAATTCTCTCTGACTGATTGCTACCAAGTACTGCAGAGACATCATCTGGTTAGAACCCAAAAGGAGAAGCTGGAATCAATTGTAGGTCCTGTGTTCAGGGTCCATGTGAGACAATGCTGGACATCCCTGATCTGTTTAGGGGTATGTATCCTTGTGTGGTTGCCCCCTGCTGTTTTGTCTTTATATGCGTCTCTCTAAATGATTGTGTTTCCATGTATGTCCCTCTGTGTGTTTCTGTCAGTTCTGTTGGTTGGAGAAACAGAACTAAAATTGAAGGGGGAGTGATCTGTCTAGTGACTACAGCCACAGCTCACCTCCAGGCAGTGCATATTTTGCCAAAGGCTGATAGGCCACACCAGGCTACTCACCTGTATTGTGGCACTCCTTCTTCCTGTGGCAAGTGTGGCCATGGCAGCAGCACGCTGCTGCTGTTTCTATGGCGATCCCAAGTGGCAGTGGTAGTCACGACTTACCCTGTGATAACCACTGATTTTCTCTGATGAGAGAGACACCTCTCCATTCCACTCTTCACCCCCCCCCTTTGCCTTAAGAACCATGTCTCATGTTGGATATCTGAATCCTCTTGGCCTGGCCAGGTTGGGCAAGGAAACCCAAAACCATCATCGGTTCTTTCATCCTTGCTGGATAAAATTGACTTTTTCATCCGTTCCTGTCCTGGACCATTCACTTCTGGCTTTTTTAGTGGCTTGATTTCTGCTCGCAGTCCCCGAGTCCTGGTACTGTTTTCTCTGTGGAGGTGGAGAGGGCCTCAGTGTGGTTTTAGGAGAAGAAAATAAATCCTCCAGCTTCTTTTGCTCCATGCTCCTATATAAGCCTGCTGTAAGTAGCTTGCTGTTCCTGGTAAGGGGGAAGCTATTCCCTAAGTTGTGCCAGGAGTTGGGGTAGTGTGGGGTAAAAAGGGCCAAGGAAAGAACATCCTGACCCTGACTTGCTCCCAAGACCAGGGTGAAAGAAAAACACCCTGATCCTGACTTGATTCAGGGACCAGGGCTTGAAATCCACCAATCCCAGAACATAAATCCCAGCATTCCTTGAGCTTGCCCCAGAATCAGGCTATAAAACCCCACAAATTCCAAGCCACTCTTAGAAGCTCTGCTCCCAAGAAATGCTATATAAGCTCTGTAATCTGTTCACACTGTTGGTGCTTCTCACCCTGGGGGCAGCCATCATCATGGATTCTTCCTTCCCAATAAATCTCTTGAATGAGTTTTGTTGTGTGGTGGTAACCCCAGAGTGGAGCCCAGCTGTAACAATTTTTGCCTGAGACAAGAGAGGAGCAAAACTGTAACACTTTCACTGGGGAAAATTTTTACAAGAGAAGCATAACTGTAACACTTTCTCAAGAAAATTCTGCTAGCTGAAGAAACCTTTCCCAGGGGCAGAACTGTAAACTCTATGCTTACAGGGACATTGTGGTATTCTTTGGCTCCCAAATGCCAGGATCCCTTTCCATCTGAGCTGCAATGCTTAATAGGTAGGCCTCCACCAATCTTGAGAAGATGTCTACAAACACCAGAAAATAGTTATAGCCTGTCATTGTTACAGCTCTGATGGAAAGATATCCCAGCAGTCAGGAGTCAAGGAATATCAAAGTCACACCACACAACAAACCTTATACAAGAGATCTATTGGGAGGGAAAAAACAAAAACAAAAATAGGAGGGTGGCTGCCTCTGCTCAGATGAGAAACATTGGAGAACTGATCACAAGACAAGGTTTATATAGCTTTTCTTGGGGTGTGGGGTGGAGCAGAGCTTTCCAGGGTGAAGTCTTCCAGGATGGAGATTGGTGGGATTTCAAATCCAGAGCTTGTGCTTTTTGCTCTGTAGAGTGTAGTTAGTCTATGAAACCTGGCAGTTGGAGGTCCTTAGGGGGGTGGGCCTAGCTACTTGAAAGCCCCCCTGGGGGGGGGGCTTATATAACCCTGATTACAGTAAAGTCCATCTCCCAGTGTCCCTCAGAGCCATTTCCTTGAGCTTGGATCTCTTGTATGATCTTCCTTCCCTTTTGCAGTTTACCTGAGCACAGGTGGCACATTTAAATCAGGCTTTCCAAATTTATCACATAATACGTGGGTCTGAGGAGTTCAGCAGTTTTCCTGGCTTCTAGGTGGGTAGCTTGGTGGAAATCCTTAACTAGTTGCTTTTCCAGACTTGTGAGAAGAATGAGTCTGCCATTCAGTAGCATCCACCATCTGTATTTATCCTGTGTGTCCAGTTCTTAATTTTGCCAGTCAATCTCACTCCAGGTATATACCAGCTTTCAGTGTGATCTGGTAAACTGGGCTCTGGCAAGGCTACAATGACTTGTAGGGGCTGCCTGCTTCTAGGGCCGCTTCCTTGGCAGGTAAGTCAGTTGTTCTGTGTACTCTGTCATCTGGAGAATCCCCCCTTTTTTTGTGTGTCCTTTACAATGGACAATGATCATCCTTTTGGGAAAACAGATAACTTCCAACAGGGTTAAGGTTTATTCTCTATTTTAATTTTTATTTTCCTGCTGAGTATAGCAATCCTTCCCTGCATGGACATGGGCCATGACAAAGCATATTGGCTATCAGTGTATATGGTGATAGCTTTGTCTTTTCCAAAGTCAAAAGTTTGAGTCAATGCTAAAAGCTTAGCTCACTGTGGTGAAATTTCCATGCTTAAAAGATTGTGCCCCAATCAGCTTATCTTGGGTCACAACTGCTGCCTCCTGCATACCTGATTCCATTTTGTATGAAACTTCTCCCAGCTGTGAACAATACCACATATGGGGTCATCAACGGGTAGTTCCAGACTTGATAGATTGGATCAGGTGAGTCACCTAAGGACAGTCCTGCAGGGAGTTATTTTTATGGCAGGAAACTATGAGGGTAAAGAGCTGACATCTTGTGGGGCCAGATGTGTTATTGATACAGAAACAGAGCTTGGCATTGGGTCTTGAGGGCATAAGACATCCATCTCTCAGGTAGACCCCCCCTGGAGCACTGTCAGGAATAGTTGATGCAACAAAGTTAATTTGCCAGCATCTTATACCAGCAGGGCAGTGGAAGCTATGGCTCTTATATATGCTGGCCATCCAGCTATGATCAGTTCAAGTCTCTTGGCCAGATATGCTGCCAATCTTTTCAAGGTCCCCAGGATTTTCATGAGGATCTCCTAGGCAATGCCCCTGGACTCATCCATATACAAATAGTATGTCTTAGTCATGTCTGGGAGAGTGAGGGCTGGGGAAGACAGCAGGACCTTTTTCAATGCATGGAAGATTCTCTGCTCAGTCTAAGTCCATTCCAAAGGCATATACCCCAATGCTGGCCTATAGGGGGTTGGTTACCTAAGCAAATTCCATTATCAATAGGCAGCAGTACCTAATCAGCCCCCAGGAATTTCTGTACTTCTTTTTTAATGTGGAAGTGGAGATTGCAGGATGGCTGAAATACTGTACTGGGAAAGCATTTGCCCTCCTACATTATAGCCTAAGTAAGATACCTGAGAGATGCACAGCTGACATTTCTTGGCTGATACTCTGTTCCTCCTTTGCTGATACTGATGTTCCTTCTCTGTGGTTGGAGTTAGAAGGAAGCCATCTATACAACAGGGTAGGGTACTCCCTGGATATCTACATTCAGGGCCCAATGAAACAATGCTGGTGACTCCAAACTCTCCACTCCTGGTCTATTGTCCCCATTTCTCTCCTCTTTGTTTTCCCAAGGGCAGTGATCACCACAAGAAAGATTTCATTCCCTTCATGTCTTTAACTGAATCTGAGTTTTGTAAATTTTCTGAGCAATTTGCCAAAGTAGAGACCTATTCATCCCTTTAAATCCCTCTAATTTAGTGGGATTTTTCATTATGTCTAGGGCTGACTGCATGAAAAAGGCATTATTAGTTGTTTGTCACTTGTTTCCAGGAGCATCTGGATCTATGGGGTAAATACCCCATATGTCTCACAGAGCCTATCCAGAAACCCAGTGGACAACTTATTAGGTCCTTGAGTAACCTGACCTACCCAAAATTACCTGGTAGGATTTCTGGCTACAACTTTTAATCCTCTTAATAAAGATTTGTGAAAAAGGCATCCGTACCCTATATCTTAAACGAGTTTCTAACATGTTGATAAGGTTCTGTGGCTTCTCCAAAAATGGAGAGTCTGAGTATACCAATTTTATAAATCACTGGTGGAGAACAAAACCTAAACCATGAATGGAGAAGGAGATGAGCTCCTCTCTGCCCTGACCCCTGCATAACTGGGGGCGGTACTCCCCTCCCCTCCCCAGGAACAACCGGCTACAAGTCAGGCAGGGAAGGCTTGTAGATTCAGGGGCTTCTTTCTCATTCTTGCATGCACTCTGAGGCCCTATGATGGTCTGAATGAAAATGGCCCCCATTGGCACGCAGGGAGTGGCACTATTCGAAGGTGTGGCTTTGTTGGAGGAAGTGTGTCACTGGGTGGGGAAAGGCTTTGAGGTTTAGCTCAAACCAGGCCCAGTGCCACTCTCCCTGCTGTCCACTGATCTGGATGTAGAGCTGTCAGCCACCTCTCCAGCACCGTGTCTGCCTGTGTGCCACCATGCTTCCTGCCATGATAACAATGGGCTAAACCTCTGAACCTGTGAGCAAACTCCAATTAACTGTCTTCCCTTCTAAGAGTTGCTGGGATCATGGTGTCTCCTCACGGCCATAGAATCCCTAGTTAAGACAGGACTTCCCCTCTCCTCTAGAGAAGAGGATCAGGACCCCATCACTGAGTTAGAGTCAATCCACTGAATAAGCCGGAAGCAAGGACAACAGAACCCAAATAGGGTGAAGGTCAAATTCTTCTGGTGGGTCTGAAAGAAAATATTGAGGTTTAGGGAGTTTCTCTGGGTAACCCAGCTGGGTGGAAAGGATTCAGGTCTCCAGGGTGCAGGGGTGTGCTAGCATATGAAAAACCATTGGTTGTTATAGCGAAACTGTGTCTCAGGTACTACATGCATTGCCATAGCAATAGCAACAACCAGTTACATTTGCCTCCAGAAGGAATGCACAACAATATGATTGAGCTGCTCAGCATTTCCCATGAGCCTTTGGGAAATAGTGCTCTGCCTGATGGGCAGATGTAGCTGTTTTCTCTGGACAACTCTTTTCCGCTTCAATTTTCGATCTGTTTTTCTGACCAACAGAAATGACAGAAAAACACACAAAGAGACAGATTGAATCATATAGAGGGACACATAGTAAAGACAAAATACAATTAGCAACCACACATTCACACACCTGGACAGAGCAGGTGAAAATAGTGCTGTGTCATGTGGCTCCTGGACACAGGATCTCCAGTCCTGCCCAGCCTCCCTTCTTTGTTTTAATAATCAGATGACATCTCTTACAGAACAAAATTACTTCTAGAGGTATTTAGTCCAGGTGACTTTTGATTTACCTTCTATTTTTCCTTTTGAGTAGAAGCATTAGGGTGCGGCCAGTGTGCATATCAATGGTCAGAAATTATTTTCCTGAGAACTTTGGAATATCTCAAGATTTGTAGTAACCCCTGAGAGTCCTCTCCAGGCAGTACACTCTTACCTACTTCTGGGAGTCCCTAGGCACAATCTCTGGTGATTCTAAAATATCAAGACTTCTAAAATATTATGGAAAGTCCAGTAGAGATGACTAGTCATATACAGTTTAAAGTCAATTAAAAGTCTACATTCCAGACTACTGGGGCTACACTCATATGGGGGGTGGGTTATAGTCCCCAATGTCAAGACAATGAGTTATTTGAAGGCAAAACCCAAATCCTGGCATCTTGTTTGGCAGTTGCCAGGAGATGGAAGGGTAATTTGCAGAAACAAGCAGTTTAACAGAACCCAAGATAAGGTAGTTGGGGCATCTTAACTTCAGGTTCCTTGAATAGAGCTAAGACATTTTCCTTGGGATTCTTACTCAAGGAGATCAAATTCTAGTTAAACCTCAAATGGTCTCATTAGGATTCAAGAGCACAGATTTGAGAAAAACAATAAGATTGACAAACTCATCCAAATTAACTAAAAGTTGATGTGGTAGTTTGAATAAAAATGGCCCCCATAGGCCTGTAAAGAGTAGTACTATTAGGAGGTATGCCTTGTTGGAGTAGGTGTGGCCTTGTTGAAGAATGTATGTCACTGGGGGTGGGTTCTGAGGTTTCAGATGCCCAAGCCAGGCCTAGTGGCTCACTCTCTCTTCCTGATGCCTGTAGATCCAAATGTAGAACTCTCAGCTACCACTCCAGCACCATGTCTGTCTAAATGCCATCATGCTTCTTGCCACAGTGATAATGGACTAAACCTCTGAAATATAAGTCAGCTCAAATTAAATATTTATAAGAGTTGCTGTTGTCATGATGTCTCTTCCCATCAATAGAAACCCTAACCAAACAATGAGGAGAGAATATCCAAATTAACAAAACTACATATGAGAAGGGAAATATAACAACAGACACAGAGAAAAATCTAGAGAATCATGAGGACATACTTTAAAAACACCTTCCCAGCAAAACTGGAAGATGTAAAAGAAATGGCTGAAGTTTTCAATACATGCCATTTACTGATGTTAAATCAAGATTGCCACACCAACTCCAGTGTCGTCCATGTGACATGAACAATTATGTCAATAATAGCGGACAGGAGATATGTGTCCCACGGGACTAAGCTCCCTGGAGTTCCCTGGCAGAGTGCCCGTGTTATGCCTCCTTCTCAAAGGAGACATGCTTCACAGATCATGAGCTCTCTGGGCTATGGGTTCTGTATAACTGCTTTTCTGATAATGTTCTAATTAATCTATAAAACACAGCCAAAATTAATGAATGCTTGGGTTGTGAACTGTGGAGGAAAGGGGAAGCTGGACATGGACCTTATTTAGATATAGCAGAATGAACTATTCCTTAAAGACCTCAAGCCTCAAACCATTAGATAATAGAAAGTATAATAGTCCAGCTACTTCTAGGGAATGAACACTCACCCACTAGGAATCCTTTAGGAATCCCAACTAAAGTGATTTATGGCAGAAAACATTATCTCATAGGAGGCAGATAGTGGGCCCCTCTGTTAAGGAAGTTCAGCATAGAAAACTTAAGGACTACAGCAGAACCCCTTCCCCTTACATGTGTAAAAGTACAATTGTCCATATTCCATCAGGTAAAAATGTTTTATATTAGAAGAGATATATGGTAAAGAACTGAAGAAAGACTTAGGGAGGATCTGCAGCATCCAAATTGGCTAAATGGGTCATGAGAACCAGAAAAGTAAAAATGAATAATAAACTAGCGAGCGGCTGAGATAAAGATGAAGGACACAGCTGCAAGAAGCCTACACAAGTCTAGGAACTGTACTAAGTTTAAAAAACACAGACTGCTCTTTGGGTCATAAAGTTCTTGTGAGTGAAGGGATATGTCTAGCGCTGATTAGTAATTGTGTGCTTGATTTTTTTAAAAGATGATGTAATTGAATTATTGCCAAGCTCTTGTTGTTCCTTGTATGACTTGATAGTTTTCTTTTCTGTATATAAACTACTGATTTGCAGAAGTAAAATTGCAGCAGATTCAAACCACTTTTGAGTGTGTTGTCTGTTTGTCAGTCGCCGAATCCTTGCCTTCCTGACTACCCAAGCCCTGATTCTCCTACGGTCGTGGTACAAGATGACACAAGTAATTTAAACATTTCTTTAACCCCAGTGAAATAGAATCAGTACTTAAGTCTTCCAACCAAACCCAGGGCCAGATGGTTTTAACAGAGAAAAGTTAATGCCAATACTTCTCAAATCATTCCACAAAATAGAAACAGAAGAGACATTGCTCAAATTGTTTTATAAGGAGGCTACAGTTATCCTGATACTCAGATCACATGAAGACCTAACAAATAAAGAGAATTACAGACCTATTTTCTTTATGAACATAGATTCTTTATGAACATGTAAAATTCTCAATAAAATACTTGCAAACTGAATTCAAGAACAAATCAAAATGATCATTTACCAAGATCAAGCAGGCTTCATCCCAAAGATGAAGGAGTGGTTCATTATATTTAAATTGGTAAATGTAATACTCCATATAAACAAACTGAAAGACAAAAACACATGATCATCTCATAAGATGAAAAAAAGGCTTTAAAAAAAATCTAACACTCCTTCATGATAAAAGTTACAGAGATGTTAGAGATACAAGGGACATACATAATAAAAGCAGTTTATAGCAACCCTGTAACCAACATCCAATTAAATGTTGAGAAAATCAAAGCAACTCTACTAACATCAGGAAAAATAAAAGGTTGTCCATTTAGTACTTGAAATCATGGGTAAAACAGTAAGACAGCTGAAGCAGATCATAAGGATACAAATCGGAAAGAACGTATCTTTTTATGCAGATGATAGGGGATGCTAAAATTCCATTGGGAAACTGCTATAGTAAATAAACACTTTCAGCAAGTAGCTGACTATAAAATTAGCTCACAAAAATAAGTAACCCTCCTATATACAAATGACCAATGGACTGAGAAAAAAGTAAGAGAACACCTTTCACAATAGCCTTAAATAATATAAAATATTTTGGGTAATTCTAACCAAGTAAGTGGTAGATATGATAAAACTTTGGATCCCTGAAGAAAATGGAAGAAGACATCAAAATATGGAAAGATCTCTCATGCTCATCGATGGGTAAAATTAACAGTTAAACTGGTCATCTTACCAAAAGCAATGTAAAGGTTGAAAGCAATATCCATGAAAAATTCCAACACAATCCTTCATAGACCTTGAAATGAGAATCTTCAGTTTCATGTGGAAACACCAAAAAACAGGGCAGCTTAAGCCATCCTGAAAAATAAAAGAATAGCAAGAGGTATCACCATTCCTGATTTCAAGTTGTACTTCAGAGCTGTAATAATAAAAATAGCATTTTATTGACATAAAAGCAGACAGGTTGATTAATGGAATCATATTGAAGAAAGATAAGTCCACATACCTATTACATACACTTCATTTTTTAAAAGAAAAGTCAGAAATACACATTGGAAAAAAGACAGCAGTTTTAATTAATGGTGTTGGTCAAAGTGTATAGCTGCATATAGAAGAATGCAAATAGATCTATACTTACCATCCTGCCCCACAATCAAGTCTAAATAGATCAAAGACCTCAACATTAAACCAAATACACTGAACCTGAAAAAAGAGAAATCAGGGGATAACCTTGAATTGATTAGAAAATACTTTCTGAACAAAATACTGTTAGCAAAGACACTAATACCAACAATTAATAACTGAGACATTATGAACCTGAAAAGCTTCTGTAAGGTAGAGAATGCTATCATTCAGTCGAAGCAGCAGCCTAAAGTACGGGAAATATTTTTATCAATTACACTTCTGACAGAGGGTTAACAGCCAAAATACAAGAACTTTAAATACCATATGTATATATATATATATATATATATATATATACATATATATACATATACATACATATATATGTGTATAAATATAACCCAAAAAACAAATAACCCAATTTGAAAAATGGGATACAGATTTTAACAGAGAATTCTGAAAAGATGAAATTGAAATGGCTGAGAAACACTTAAAGACAAGTTCAACACCCTTAGCCATCAAGGAAATGCAAGTCAAAACTAATATGAGATCTCATCTTAACCCTTTAGATTGCCTAAGTTCAATAACACAAGTGATCGCTCATGCTGGTGAGGATGTAGAGGAAGGGAAACTGCCATCCCTTCCTGGTAATGTGTAAACTTGTACAGCATGATGGAAATCAGTGTGGCGGTTTATGAGGAAACTAGAATCAAGGTACCTCAAGATCCATAGATCCTACTCTTGAACATATAGCCAAATATCACTTCATTCCACCACAGAGACTCTTGCACAATCATGCTCATTGCTGTTCTGTTCAAAATAACTATAAATTGGAAACAACGTAAATGTCCCTCAACCAAAAAATGGATAAAGAAAATGTGATACATTTACCCAATGGGGCATTACTCAGCTATTAAAGAAAAATAAAATGAAATTTGCAAGTAAGTGGATGGAACTAGTAAAATAAAAAATCATCCTGAGTGAGGTAACCCAGACACAGAAAGACAAATGTGGGGATGTTAGTTGTTAAGTAAATGATAAGCAAGCTACAATCCATAGAATCACAGTGACTATATAGGGAGCACAGGACTAGGAGAAACAGATAGATCTTATTAGGAAAGAGGAATAGAAAGATAGTTATGGATGGATGGGATGGGGGCTAGATAGGGAGGAGTAAGTGGTGAGGGGAAACAGGAAAGAGAGAGGAAATACAGGGAAAGACAACTACAATTAATGGCCATTTGTGGGGTAGTACAGAAACCTAATACAATGTATAGCAATATTATTGCTATATATTCTAAATGATACTGCCTAATAATGTGGAAAACAGAGTCCCCACTGGCCATCTCTTGTCATCAAATGAAGCTTCCAGTACTGGGATTGGGTTGCACATCTTTGAGTTGTTGACCAGAGGGTCCCCATGTTGTTTTAGGATTTCTATTGCTGTGAAGAGATACCATGACCAGGGCAAATCTTCTAATGGAAAACTTTTAACTGAGGTTGGCTTGCAGTTGAGAGTATGGCAGCACACAGGTAGACAAAGTACAGAAGATGAAGCCAGGAGTTCTATATCCAGACAGTCAGGAAGAGAGAAAGAGATACTGAACCTGCTTTAGCTTCTAAAACCTCAAAGCCTACTCCCTACTGACACATGCATCAAACCACTCCACACTTACTACAAGAAGGCCACACCTCCTAAAAGGGCCACTTGCTATGAGCCTATAGGGAGCCATTTTTATTTTAACCACCACACATGGGGATTTTTAAACAACGCAATCTGTTTCCAAGACTATAAGTTATTCTCTATAAGGTGATGAAAAGGCCCCATTTGCTGAAAACAATACCAACATAACTTATTGTACATGGAGAAGTTGAGCTGGTGCCTACTTAGAGCCTTCACATCTATGTACTCTCTTCTTTGGTACAGGAAGGTACATTGAATGCTACCAAAGGAGAAATGTAAATACCATCCCAGCCTCAAAGCCTTTGATTTTTAATGGTGTTCTCTCAGCAAGATGTGATAATCAATATTGGCATAAAACTTGTGAGAGCAATCAACCAATATCTGATTTTACTTAAAGCCTACTCTGTGAGATGGAACCCATAAATGACACTGCTTGGGTGACCATGTCCCTGAGCTTAGGATCTCAGAGCAAAACCAAGTACAGTAAAAATGTAGCAATGGAACAACTCCTATATGTTCTGCTATATTATGTTCAGTATGATCAGTGCCTGCTCAACCATCATCAGAGAAGCCTCCTCCTAAATTAAATGGTAACATGTACAGAGACTCACAGCAAGACATTATTCTGAAAAGGTTTGTTGTCATCATGTCATTCCCCTCAGGACTCATGGAACCCTGAAGAAATGGGGGCAGAAAGAGTGTAAGAGCAAGGGAGGATGGACAACTAAAGAGAATAAGGTCCTTTAAACCGCCTTGATTGACAAACATATAAACATATGCAGAGACTGTGGCAGCATGCACAAGGCCTGCAGGGGTCTGCAGCAGTTGGGATACTGAAAGAAGTGGACACTCCCCCATCCCTAACCCAGAAGCTATTCCCAATTGATAACCACTTGCTAATAAAAATTTAGTTTCCTCCAAATGAGTCTCCAAGGCAAAACAAACTACTCTTAAGGATAGCTGCATGCCTATAGAAAGAAAACTAGTCGGGGCTTTTTCTTTCTACTTCCTTTTTAATTTTAATTTTATGTTACTTATGTTTGTTTTCTTCTCTCTTTTTACCCTATAAGTCCTTTTCATACATATTATGGCTTTCAGTTTAGCAATTTTTTATGGTATTCCTGAGTGTGAGAATGAATGGCTCTCTGTTTTTTGTTATTTCTCTTGAGATATGTTCTCTCTGTTTTTTTTTGTTTGTTTGTTTATCCAGTGATGATGTGTTAGTTTTATTTCATTATATTTTATTATTATAATCCCCTAGAAGAAGGCTCATTTTCTAATGAGAGGCATAATGGGGATGGGGATGGGGATGGAGGCAGGAAAGAACTGAGAAGAGTAGAGGATGTACAACTGTAACCAGGATATATTTTGTGTGAAAGAAAAACTTTTTTTAGACATTTTTATTGATTCTTTGTGGATTTCACATCATGTTTCCTGATCCCATTCAACTCCCATCCCATCATATCTGTCCTCTGCCCTTGCAACCTCCCCCACAAAATGAAATAAAATTTAAAAGAAAAACAAACAAACAAACAAAAACCCAAAACAAATTAACATACAAAAAAGAACAGCAATAACAAAAGTCTTGACATGGCAGATGTGGCTTGACACAGTGAGTCACTGAGTATACTCTTTAGTCTGTCCATCTTTACTTGTAAGATCATTGCAATCGTTCATTGGTCTGTTTTGAGGCCTCCAGCTTCTGCTATACCCACAATATGATACTGGGCCCCAGTGCATTAGAAGAGTGGTGCTTGAATCACCCAAGTCAGATGGAGTCTCAGGATTCCAAATTAGTTAGTTTTTAAGCCTTATCCTCTGTCATGAAAGTTGTTCTGTGAAAAGATTTAATTCATTACCATAAAATAAAGAACACAGTGAGTACTTACCAGACTAAATGAAGGCAGTTCATTTCTGTTCCCTTGAGAAACCTCATGAGTCATGCCTCTACTCTACATTTTACTCTTGCTATTATTGTCTATTTAGTTCTGGTTCCAGTATATAAGGGATTTTCTCTTCTGACCTTCCAAACTTCCACATACCTCAAGAAAATCAATTCCCAAGCCAAAGGTCTATGTACTCAGTTATGTTATAGCATTGCCCCATCTCTTGATACTGATTTACTTTGACTAACAGTTAAAATGGGTATTTCCACATGAAAGTAATCAAGACAATCACACAGTGACATGCTCATAACCCTCATACCTGTGACTGCAGGCTTCTCTTCTAGATGGTTCCAGATCCTGTTGAAGTTCACAGTTGATACTAACCCTCAAACTTCCTTTTCATAAATGACCATGAACATATGTACAAATGTTATGATCACGTTTGGTTCAAAATTATGTTAAAATTTTATAGAGTAGAAAATAACTCTTGGTAGTAATTCTCTACAACAATAGAAATCCCCAACTACACTTAGGTAGGTTTAAATCTTCAGGGTCCATAAATAATTCTTGCCAAGGATTTGAATTCAGGAGTGGAGTACTTAACCTAGTTATGCAGGTTTATAGGTTTATGCAGTTTATTTATAGTTCAACATGTTACATGAAAAACTATATGTTTAACTTTTTTTGATAATTATATTTTTGTTGAGTTTCCTGAGATGTACTTCAAAATTGTATGCTTTAGAACCAAGTAATTTCATTTTTTTCCAAAAAGCTCCTTGTTATTTCTAAATAAAATTTTCTTAAATTCACAAATTTTTCTTTTCCTATTTTCCAGGTTCTTTGGAAGAATGCTTGAGCTATTTTGTCGTCTAAATATTTACCTAAGAGGAATCAGCACACCATTGTCTCAATGACAAAAGAATGTGAACATGGGGCTCCACGAGCAATGTGAATGTGTGTGCTATTTCTTGTGTTTAGAATTAAATGAGTGTATTTGATTTTAAAAAAGAAATTTTCAAGAAGGAATCACTTGACTCTTATCTACTCATATTTCCAGGGGGGATAACAGACCATTCTTCTCCTGCACAGGGCTTCATAATTTCAAGTTGCATAGCCAATTCAATGTGTCTGATAAATAGATACCCTTTGCCTACAACTTCTAGTTCAAATTCACCCATCACTTATTGTCTATATTACTTTAATTTCAAATGTTACTTAAAGTTTGCATGTTCTCATATGATTATGAATTATAATAGTCTTTCTGTATGATTTTTGAATATTAAAGTACACAATTTATACATAATATATAAATATACATGTATCATGTTTGTGTATATGTATGCATACATGTGTAGGTAGAAAAGATTCTTTCATTTTTTGTTTTTCTTCAAATGAAATAACTACTTGTTTACATTTGAATTTCACAGCAAACTCTGGCAATTGTTCCCTGGTTCTATGACTGACACTTAAATAATTTCACTCCCTCTGAAAAGAGCATCTAAGTTTAGTCATTTCTATTTTGAGGAAAGTACTGTTGATACTTTCCAAGAAGAAAAACTGATTTGGATATCTTGAGACTATTGAACTATTTGGGTTTTAATAGTATTAGAGTCTATATTATCTTAGTATCTCCTGACTTCTGATGATTCATGTTGCAAACATAGAAATATCCTGATAGTGAGTGAGCAGCTTTGAAAGAAATGTCTGAAAACTTTCTCAGATTTATTTGGGAAGACATGTGTCTTAAAATAATTTATATATAGCTTTTTAAGGGGTGCTTAAGCTATGATAGTCTTTGTCCTTAGTACTGCTAAGCAGCACTAATCATCTGTCTTAGGTTTATTCTCTAAAACTATGCAACCCAAAGAATGTCTATTTACAGAGCTACATGGTAACTGTATCTGCTTCTCTTTCTTTAAGAGTTTGTCTTATGAAAAAAGATTCAATTAGTGAAACTG
Source organism: Peromyscus leucopus (assembly GCF_004664715.2). Taxonomy (NCBI): domain Eukaryota; kingdom Metazoa; phylum Chordata; class Mammalia; order Rodentia; family Cricetidae; genus Peromyscus; species Peromyscus leucopus. Next base: position 38,994,797 of record NC_051064.1, read on the forward strand.
GATTTTGTTAATGTGTGTCATAGCATCTGGACAAAATTCTTAGGGAACTGTTTCAAAGTAGCTTCAATTACCCACTGGCTAAAAAAAAAAAAAAAAGGTCAGACAAGCTTTTATTTAGTGTACTCTCCATCCCTACATCTATTAAGTTACAAGAATAATGCTTAAGTGAAAGAGACTTGACTCCTCAAGGGCACTGGAGAGGCTTGCTGGTAAATGCTCAAATTAAGGTCAAACTTAGAGCAAAGTCTTTTTAACTGAGAGTTCCTATAAACTTTCCTCTTTAACCAAAGTAAATAACTCAGAAATGAATTATTTATTTATCCCATATAAAATGAGACTAACACCTAATCTAGTAATGCTCATTAATTTTTACCATGAATGTTAAAATTTTAATTTGCATAATAATGATACCTCTTTACCTTATAAGATATAAATTCCAAAATAAGATTCATCAAAGAAACAGCTTACATCATGAAAACTAAAAGCAAATGCTTATACTCCTGATTGTTATGATCTACACACACAGTTACCAAGTAGTTCTTTTTGAAGATAGTGAAGCCTTTATCAATAATCAAGTATTCACACTTAATCCATCACCAGATTGTATGTGAAAATAGAATATAACTTGGTTACTGCTCTTATGTAGAAGAAAGTATCTGTTTGAGTAAATTATTGCCTCTGAATTGGCTTTGATGAAGATAAATAGAATTCTGTTGATACTGGGACACCATTAAGCACTAGAAGGACTCCATAATGTTAATAGAAATAGCCTGGCATGAAACACTGAAATTCAAATATGTGTCTGAAGTCTTGCAAGTTGACTAAGTAGTAAAACACTTGTGGCAATACAAACACCTGCCACCAAGACTGACTGAGATTGATCCCTGGGACCCACAAGATGAAAAGAAACAAGCAATTTCCACAAATGACAGCACAATCATACTTGCATTCACAAGTACATGTGTGTGCTCAAAAATGGATCCTAGCATCCAAACTGTAGATTGATTTGCTTAAAGTACCAGTAGAATCCAGGAAACTAGACAGGAAATAAAGGTGGAAAAGTAATAGAAAGATCTGAATGACTTGAGAATAATAGAAGCCAATGATTTTAAGGGAAAGGGGGAATAATGTTGGCAGAAGTTTAAATGGGGATATAGATGGGCGGATTAGGGCAGAAGAGAGGAATGAGAAAAGAATACCTACCACCGAAGATGTTTGAAAAAGCCATTTAAAAATCTATTACATTATCAATTCCATATATATATATATATATATATATATTATATATATATATATGAGTTCAATTAGAGTTATACTATACCAAGCTGCTTATACCAGAAGGAATAGGTTGCCATTCTCATGTGATACCTCCATTCAAGGTATTGTCCCTGTAGATATCCAAAACATTTTTTCTTGGTTGTTCAAGATGTTCATTAATTAATTATATTTTGATGGTAAGATTTTTGCTGAAGACATCACACGCATCTGTTACAGGACATGAAGAAATCGATTTGGTACTGCCCAGAAATATGCCTCTTGCTGGCTTGCTTTCATAGTATTGGAAGGTCCCGAGGGAAAACTCATCAACAATCTCATTCATCTGTGAACCCTATGAACTACAGTAGTGTTAACCATGGTAAGACTTGTCCACAGGTTCAGTACCGACATAACTGCTCTCTGATTTCATCTAAGACTTGCTCCACAGAAGGAAACACATAACTGGTACTATAAATCTGGCAAAGAACCCATGATTAGAAGCTCATGGTAGCCAGGGGTAAACTTCTCACTATTATTCTGCTAAAAGGACATAGCATCAAACTGCCCTTCTTGTGATCAGCACTACTATCTTCTATGGTACTTCTAAGGCCCATTATTCCCATCTTAAAATGTTTCACTTTTTTTCTAATTCAAAGTCCCAAAGTCCACCTTCTGCTAACAAGAAGCATGATACTTGTTACAGGAATTTCATGTCTCAGGAATATCCCTCTCTCTTGTACCACTTCAGTCTAAGTCAGTGTTCTATTATGTGAAGAGATACCATTACCACCACAGCAATTGTCATCAAGAAAAGCATTTATTTATTTATTATTATTTTTAATTTTATAATTAATTTAATTTTACATATCAGTCATGGATTCCCCTGTCCTCCCTCCTCCCACACCCCCCCAGCCCTCTCCACAATCCACCCCTTATTCCCACCTCCTGTAAGGCAAGGTCTCCCCTGGGGATTCAGGTCAGCCTGGTAGATTCAGTTGAGGCAGGTCCAGTCCCCTCCTCCCTTCACCTAGGCTGAGCAAAGTGTCCCAGCATAGGCCCTAGGTTCCAAAAAGCCAGCTCATGCACTAAGAACAGGTCCCAGTCCCACTGCCTAGGAGCCTCCTGAATAGTTCAAGCTAATCAACTGTCTTACTTATCCAGAGGGTGCTGTGGGATGTTCTGTATGTCCTGTGGGAGCCCTTCTTGGGTTCTTTGTGGCGTTACCCAGCAGGTCCGTATAGAGGATGATTAGGACCATGGGCCTGAGTGCAGGTGTTTGAGATGGTCTGCACTTGGCTGTACTGGGGGATGGTCTGTATGTCAAGTTGTTCTGATTGGTCAATAAATAAAACCTGATCGGCCGTGGCTAGGCAGGAAAGATAGGCGGGACTAACAGAGAGGAGAAATAAAAAGACAAAGGCAGGAGACGCTGCAGCCGTCGCAATGACCAGAGATGCTGCAGCCGCCACCATGACCAGCAGCCTGTGAAGACGCCGATAAGCCACCAGCCACGTGGCGAGGTATAGATTTGTAGAACATGACCAGCAGCCTGTGAAGACGCCGATAAGCCACCAGCCACGTGGCGAGGTATAGATTTGTAGAAATGGATTAATTTAAGATAAAGGAACAGTTAGCAAGAAGCCTGCCACGGCCATACAGTTTGAAAGCAAAATAAGTCTCTGTGTTTACTTGGTTGGGTCTGAGCGGCTGTGGGACTGGCGGGTGGCAGAGATTTGTCCTGACTGTGGGCAAGGCAGGAAAACTCGAGCTACAAGAGGGTTTGATCCAGTTGGGAGCTCCTCAGCTATTGGTTCATATTTCATGTGTTTCCACTAGTTTGGCTATTTGTCCCTGTGCTTTCTCCAATCATGATCTCAGTATCTCTTGCTCATATAATCACTCCTCTCTCTCACTGATTGGACACCTGGAGTTCCACCTGGGGCCTGGCCATGGATCTCTGCATCTGCTTCCATCAGTCACTGGATGAGAGTTCTATCATGACAGTTAGGGTGTTTGGCCATCCAATCACCAGAATAGGTCAGTTCGAGCTTTCTCTCAACCATTGCCAGTAATCTATTGTGGAGGTATCTTTGTGGATTTCTGTGGACCTCTCTAGTACTTTGCTTCTTCCTATTCCCATAGGGTATTCATTTATCATGGTATCTTTTACCTTGTTCTCCCTCTCTGTTCTTGATCCAGCTGGGATCTCCCACTCCCCTAAGCTCTCTTTCCCCCTACCCTTGCTTTTTCATTACTGCACCCCCATGTCTAGTTCGCTCAAGTAGATCTCATCCATTTCTCTGTTGTTGGGCGATCCCTGTGTCTAGGGTCCTCTTTACTAGGTAGCCTCCCTGGAGTTGTGAGTAGCAGTCTGGTCATTTTTTGCTTTACAAGAGGAACACTTCTACACTGCTGGTGGGAATGCAAACTTGTACAGCCACTTTGGAAATCAATATGGCACTTTCTGAGAAAATGGGAATCAATCTCCCCCAAGACCCAGCTATACCACTCTTGGGCATATACCCAAGGAATACTCAATCATACCATAAGGGCACATGCTCAGCTATGTTCATATCAACATTGTTTGCAATAGTCAAAACCTGGAAACAACCTAGATGCCCTTCAACTGAAAAATGGATGAATAAAATATGGTACATATACATAATGGAGTACTACTCAGCAGAGAAAAATGATGACATCATGAGGTTTGCAGGCAAGTGGATGGAACTAGAAAAAAATCATCCTGAGTGAAGTAACCCAGACTCAGAAAGACAAACATGGTATGTACTCACTCTTAAGTGGATACCAGATGTACTCTATTCAAGGTCACACCTTCTAATCCTTTCAAGTAGTGCCATTTCCTAAGCCTTCCAATATATGAAACACTGGGGGCCATTCTTCTTGGAACAACCACAATGAAGAAATTATTGTAGTTTATTTTTTTCTAATTTCAAAGGCATGAACTACCATCATCTCTGAATAGACAAAAGTCTCTGTCAAAATGTGTTGCTAAATATCAGTCACCTGCTGGACAAACATCTAAATGAACCACAGCCCCAGTTTTACAAATTGAGAAGCCTTCCCACCCATCCCTGCCCCACCCCCATCTTCTCCTTTTTGTTCTCTGCAATATCTTAACAATGTGAAAAATCTTTGCTTATCCTTTAGGTTGTTGCCTACACTGTCTTTTCAAATTTTATTACACCCTTTCCTTTAGCTCGCTCTAGTAACCTTTAGCGTTACTGATTTCTTTAAATATGCTATTCATTTCATTATGAGCTGATTATATTTCATGTGCTTGACACTTATCGACTTTACTACATTATGAGCCTCTTTAGCAATAATACAAAGCCACATCAGTGCCTGTCAGAGGAGAGTGTCAACAGAGCCAAATACAATTATGACTGGAATATGTTTACTCACAATGCTTGGATTAGATCCTTATGGCAGGAAAATAAAGTAATATAATCTGATGATTCTTAAAGTTTACTGCAGCAGTTTGATAGATGGCAGTGTTTTTCCTATGATCAGAAACTATTATTTACTCCTAGATAATCAAATACTTAAAAATTTTTCTCTTTAAAGATTGAATTGCAATTTATACATTATAAAATAGTGTCTTTGGTTCAAATGATACTTGAATATAAATTTTGATTTTTTTTTTACCATTATGACTGCATCAGGCATCTCCTATCAAATTTGTGACCTACCCTGTGGCTTCTGTCACAAAAAAGTGATTGTAGGCATAAATCAAAGTGTGACATCATGATTTTTTTTAAATGAGACATTATACATGCACTTCACAGTATGTCTAGACAAAATTACATTCTTATACAAACTCCTTTCTTCCATTTATCATCATGTTGTTCATTCACAATGACAACAAAATGAAGGCCCATTACATGAATGTACATCAGATAAAACAACTATTACAACATAGCCAAAGTTCTGTTCTGTGTTATTTAAGTTACAATGCAAAAAAAAATTAACCTTAAAAATTTCACATTTGAAGTTATAATGTTTATGCCTTAGGCTTCTCTTCCAATCTAACTTCATTTAATGAAACTTTTTTTTCTTTACATAGACATGCTAAGTACAATTTGTTTTGGGGGTTGAATTTAATTATAGAATTTCATTTTATAAGATGAGATGAAATCATAGAAGTTTAATACTTTTCAAGTATACACTTAAAATATAGAATATAAGAAGTCTTCCACAGATGACTTTATTCTACTATTAGGTTCATAACTTTTTTTTTAAATGAGAAAATTAATTTTGGTCAGATTTACCTATCCCTATTTTTCTTGCTTGATCCACTAACATTTTCTACTACTTAACTTTTTTAACTGATTTGTAATTGTGGATAGATGCATTAACCTATGTGATTTTTGTATACTTTTATACAGTAGCCTGCAGACACCAAAGGGGCATTAGAATGTCTTAAACTGTGATTACAGGTGACTGTAAACTGCCACATATGTGGTTGGTGTCCATCTAAGATCCAGGATCTACAAGAAGAATATTAAATTCTCTTCACTATACATCCAAAACTATAGGCTTTCAAGGGTTTTCATTTAATTTTATTTTTATTTTTTAAGATTACAATTTAATGACCATATTTCACACTTCTCTTCCCTGTTTTCCATAAAAGTCATGGCCTCTTTTTTTTTTTTTCTCTAATTGTTATTGCATCTATATACACTAAACAAAACTGGTTGATTCCATGTAGGTTTTCAGGGATGATCATTTGGCAGCAGAAAACCAATTGCTGTACTCTTTTCTGAAGAGGACCACCTCTCTCATGTCCAGCATTTCTCAATTGCCTATTGTTTTTTTGTGTAGAGTTGAGGTCTCATGAGGTTCTCCACTATCCAGTTTGGCATGTTCATTGTTGTTGTCATTGTTCACTTCACATTTTGGTGGTCATGTCCATGAGACTTTATGGGTGTAGCTTCTGAAACTACTAGGAGACACAGTCTTATAGTAAACTTCCTGATTCTCTAACTCTTAGGTGCTTTCTGCAATCCCTTTTACAATGATTCCTGAGCCTTAAATAAAGAAGTTGTGTTGTAGATCTGTCACTTGGCACTAGGATTCACAACTCTGTATTTTGATTGGCTGTAGTTTTCTATAATGGTCTGTATCATTAGGTACTAGGTAGTTGTTAATGTTTCCAGTTCCAGGATTGATTTTCCTTTTGTTGACTGAGTCTTACATCCAATTAGAGATCTGTTGGATAGCACCAAGGAATCGGTGCCACTATTTCACTGTTAATATAATTGTGCCATGTTAGCTGTGCATAGGTGCCATAGATGGGTAAATTTAATGGGTGCTTCCCAGTCCTTTGAAATGATGTTAAAGTTTGCATCCCACCAAAACATAATCTGGAGATTTAAAATGACAGATACACTAGAAGCCAACATGGATAGGTGGAATTTCACAAGGTCCCACCCTGGATGCAGAACTGTGTGCAGTCAATGGTCTCTGAGAAATAGGGAGAAATAATTTTCCCTAAGGCTAAACCCCTGGCAGGCTACTCAATATCAAATGGACAGCCTTAAACAAATTTACATATGAGCAAAACTAAGCTGACAAAATACAGATAGTTACAGAAAAAGAGGTTCTTAATTTAATAGGGAATTGGGAGGGAGTCTTGGGAAAGGAAAATGGTAAAAATAAATAAGTATAAGAGATTCCATAGTATGGAAGGTGAAAAGAAATTCACTCTAAACTGGCATTGACTTTTAGCTGTGGGAATAGTTTTGGTCATGTCATGTTTTCCTTTATTTCTTTTTTGACACACTGTGGAGTTCTAGCTGGTCTGGGATTTGCTATGTAGCCCACACTGTCATCAAGCTCATGGTAATCATTTTGCTTAAACCTTATCTCAAATTCGTGGCACTCCTTTAGCCTTACCTTCTCACATGATTGATTATCAGAATGAGTTCTAGAGTCTATGTAGTATTGAGAGATAGAATATCAGTGGTCAGTCCCATACCTCATCATCTTTATTTTCGTAATTACTGATGGTCATAATTAACTATTTTTAACTCAATTCAGGAGCTATCTATATTCATGTATTTACCTAGCCACCTGTATATGTTATTCACATGTAGCCATTATCTGTTTCTGGTATTTATCTACTTCACTATTTCTGTGTGTTGATATTTGTTTTTCAAATCTTTCTTTAAACTACTCAAAGGAACTTATTCATCTGTATACTTGCACCAAATCTTAGTTTGTTATAATATAGTATGCATATTGGTTCATGTTACATAAATAAAAATATATTCCATAAAACTAGGGAGGAAATATTTTAATGACATTATCACTTATTGGTAGTTAAACACACTGAAGGTGTGGGCTCAAAACTGAGAGCCTGATAAGAATATTTCTTTTGTAGTCTAACATCTCTAATTCAAAGAAGAGTTACCCTATCTGAATACCAGGTTGAAAATACTCTAGCTTTTTCAGACCTGGATGTCAGTAGCAGACAATCTCTGTGGTTAATAAAATGATTTCTACAAGAACACTAGCTTTTACATTCAGACTTTTTTGTAGTCTGGAAATGTTTGTCCTGTTTCTTTGCTTTTCTAAATTTCTCAATTGATTCAGAGTCAGGCATTCCTACAGTTATTTGGCACACCTAATAAAGACTTGACAGCTCCTATGCATAAGTATGTACACATATTGGCTGATTATACAACTATATTAGCTTTCATGCAGTGATGGTTATTGAGAAACCTCTTCAGTGGCTTTGCAATACTGAGCTAAGGTCTTTGACTTTTTCTGAAGTATACATGATAGGGTAAGTGCAGGGAAGGCATTGGCAAAGACAGCATATGAGAAATACTGGGTGAGGAGCCCCAAAATAGTCTCATGATGTGGAGTGACATACGGAACATCATTTGATGTAGGATATCAGCAGGAAATGCATAAATATTATGACATATGTGAAGGAGTTTTGACTGACAGTGAATATTTTTTTAGATGGTGACATAGAAGTGGAACTATATACAAATGGCTTTCAGCCTGAAGGAAGAGACTAAGTAAATGTTTAGAAGTGAAAACAAGAAGGTGTAGGAAGGAGCCAAAAATCTAAGTCACTACAGGGTAGACGTTTTATATGGTAGAATTAGCAGAGTTCTGCTCATATAACTGTGCTAGAGGAAGAATATTGAGCCTAGGGTTGACACAAATAATCTGTACCTTCAAAATTAAGTATATTATCAAAACACAACATATTTATTTCTATTAGACAGACAGCCACAGAAATAAATACATTTATGTAAGTAACTCACAAACATACCTAGCACATGCAATAACATCATTGTCATACTTAATAAGGTATGTTTCACCTGTCTTGTTATTTACTCTCCCATTCTATTAGAACAAATTTTTAGTGGTGATTGTGATAATAAATTAAATAATGATCATCAGTGTGAAAACAACTTGTATTAAGTATATAATATTAGAGAAAGGATGTTTTCAGATACACAGCCTATTGAAATGCAAGTATATTAGTCACAAAAGTGAAACTGAGGCATGAGTGATGGAGTTTAAGAATGGATCCAAGTTCAGGCAAGAGGATGCAAATGAGTTCTGACTTGAGAATTTGCCATTGTGATAAAAATAAAGGTGTCATAAATAATCCAAAGACTTCAAATAATGCATCTGATTAGCAATTCATAGAAATAATCATATTGATGAGACAATAAACATGGGTGCTACTATACCATGCAGGCACTTACATATTATCTTTGCTTTTGGATCTTCAAACTTATAATTTTTAACATTTGTTGAGAATTCAAAAGATTGAAAAGAGACAAAGAGAAAGTAAATTGTGTTGAATAAAAGAATGAGCGTTGATTACCCCAAATGACATTCCCAAGTTTATGAGGACCCCCACATTAATGATTCCTCAAAACCTGTGTCACTATCCAACTTACATCCTAGTGAGGCTGATTGGCCCCTAACAGGAGATTTATTGACCAAGACTCTTTGCTATTGCCGATAGATCTGTCTACCATACGTTAATGTTTTCCTGGATGTGTTCTCTTTATTAGGTACCCAGAAAAAAATGTCCACATGCGCCTTGACATGTCCTCCAGTCTCATTCTATTTTCCAGGTCTGGAATTGACACCTAAATCTGTGTATGTATGTGCATTTGATAAACTTGGTGACAGCCTACTCCTGTCTCCTTTATTGAGTTAGTTTGACATGGTGGCTAAAACAACATAAATTGTTGTCCAATGGCTTCTGATGGTTTACAGCCAGTGTTTGGCATTTTTTGACTTGTTTGAATCACTGCATTCCTCTTGTTACTACATTTCCCCCATGTCAGTGCCCCCAATTTCCCTCTTTTTCTAAGAGCTATGTTTTTTCAGGTTTTTTGGATTTGAGTCACAGTCTCTGCCAGTATGACCCCATCTAAACTAACTGTATCTGTAACAAAACCATATTCTAGAATAATTTTACACTATGAGCTAAGCAGAGGTAGGGCTTTAATATTTTAATACTTAACACATAAGAAGAGAAAGTGTGGAGTGCTAAAGCCATAGATCTGAAATCTCTAGAATTAGTATGATGGATTAATTTTTATCAAAGAAGGAGAATAGAACACTTGCCATAGCAATTGTGTTGTTTGTGGTGAGTGGAGAATACAAAAGTGAAAAGTAAACAGATTTCTCAGTGATACCAGTGGTGAGGGTTGTGAGGGGAATCCTGTGAGGAGGAGGATGTGGTAGAGTCAAGGGCAGGGCAGGGAGTATTTTGCTTGAAGAATGTTTGATAAACTGTAGTTACCCGTGCCAAAATGCTGAAGCTGTTGTGCAAATCTTACCGGGTTTGTGTTCACTACTTTCTTTGTATAATGAGAACATTCTCATACAGAGAACAATAGCTTGCCCAGTATCTTTTAATATGCTACTGTCAGAACTGGAATTGGCAACAAGAACTCACAACTCAGAAAGAAGCCAAGTTCCAGGCTTTCTCGTCTATATATACCACCTGTCTGTTTTTGCTGGAAGAAAGAGTGAGAGAACACACATTTGTCTCTATAGGATTTTTAACTTGTGAAATGTTTTGGATTGCTTATTCAATCTTTCTGTTATTATTTTAGAGCCAAAAAGTTTATCCAGATATGCTGCGTGACAATTCAGTATCTATAAATTAAAGGAACAGGATCCTGACATGGCATACTACTAGAAAGTATCATGACATAATTGAAAATTGTGACAGCCTGAGCGTTTAACCATTCTAGGCTCCACGTCATTCTCAACTGTGTAAGTTAAGCAGTCCTGTAAAAACAATGGGCTCCCATCTCATTGTGAATTACATGGAGTGGAGAAATAGTGAATGTATATGACCAGCCTTGGTGTTATCTCAATTGCTTAGATTTCATATCCATATTAACTAGCATGGGGATGGTCAGTGATATTATTCTAGGAAAATTTACAGGTTGTAATAATTTAATACACGTTTACATTTGATTGACTTAATAGCAAATATTATCCTCTAAAATGTGTGTATATGTACTATAAATTCAAATTGATTGTCTGGTGTGAAATTAAATATCTTTTTTGCAATATTTTCCCGTGGGAATGAAAGCAGTGGCTCTCTAAGTAGCCAGAGAAATCATCCTTATTAAGCATGTCTTCTCTGTTCTCTCTCCATCAGTTCTGCATTCTGCTTTATCCATTTTGCAATACCTGGAGGACTTTCTTGCACTGAACTTCAAGCAAATGTCCAAATAATTTCTGAAATTTGATGAAATTGTACTCTTAAATGAGAATCACTTGCATTTTACTTTTATGAATTAAAGAGATATAATTCATATATATGTGTTTTTGTTGATATGCATGAATGTCATGTATTTTATTATTTTTAAAAGTTTCATGGTGTATTTTGGCTGTATGTGATACTTGGTTTTATTATATTATCATACTTTTTATATTGCGTTTTAATCACATTTACTCCCTTTATATCTCTTTCTAATAATCCCTTGATCCCTCTGATTTTCTTCCTTTCCTAATAAGTCTTTTTTCCATTGTCTATTTTTATGACATACTAGGTGTGTTTGTATGTTATATAAACATTTACAAATAATTTGTATATCCAATAACTTTTTTATAATCTTTTAATTTTTGAGATTAAATTGTAATTTTATTGACCCCTTCATTTTCCTCCTTCCAACCTCTCCTATGTACTAACCCCCTACTCTTTTTCAAATTCATGACTACTTTTTCTTTAATGGCTGCTATATAGATGTGTGTATACATACACACGCACACACACACAAATATATATATATATGTATTTGTGTGTGTGTATTTCTTTCTTTCTTTTTTCTTTTTTTTTTTTTTTTTTTTCTCGAGACAGGGTTTCTCTGTGTAGCTTTGCGCCTTTCCTGGAACCCACTTGGTAGCCCAGGCTGGCCTCGAACTCACAAAGATCCACCTGGCTCTGCCTCCTGAGTGCTGGGATTAAAGGCGTGCACCACCACCGCCCGGCGTGTGTGTGTGTGTGTGTGTGTGTGTGTGTGTGTGTGTGTGTGTATTTCTAAATACATAAATACAACCTGTTCAATACTTGTAATGTTACATCTATGTATATGTTTTTCAGAGCTGATCTTTTCATTTATGAGAATAAAGTGGTGGGCTCTCCCCAGAAAATATTATTTCTGTATCTCTCAGCATTTTTTATTTGACTGTTGTTCTTTGTTCATGGAGGAGGCCTCCTGGACTTTACCCCTTCCACTTTAACATGTATATTGGTGTCGTTCTAGTTTAAGTCATGTTTATGCAACCATGTTGGTAAGACTTCATGGGTGTAGCTTCTCTGACATTTCTAGTAAACGCATTCTCACAGTAAACTTCCTGTTCTTCTGACTCTTACAATCTTCCTACTTCCTTTTCTCCAATGATCTCTAGGACTTAGGTATGAGTTCTATTGTAGATGTATTCATTAGGACTTACTGTCTACTGTTGGGAGTGCTACAAAGGGCAACATCAATAGTCTATAGTGTTTGGGGGGTCTCTTGGATAGCCTTGGCAAATATCCCAAAAGAAGACTTCCCTACTGGGTGTTGAGTTTGTGTTAGATGGGTTATGGCTATTGGAGCATTGTAAATACACATGGAAAAATTGATACAAACTCTATATGTATTTGTATCCACATACTTATCTACATTAAAGATTATTTTAGTAATCATTTATTAGAATTTTATACAGCTTTTTCAGATAGTGTTATTGTTATCTTACCCTCCTCCCTCCTACTATTGTATTTATCTCCTTTCCCTAAGTAAAGCCCCCTTTATTTTTACCCCATTCCCCTCAAGACACATATACCTTTTATTCTCATCTCTATTGCTCTCCACACACACAATCCTTCCTTTATTCTTCCTGGTTTGTTTATTCTACATCATATAGATCTGAAGAGTTTAGACTAGAAATTGTAGATGAGAAAGAAGATATGATGTTTTTATTTCTCAATCTGATCTGGGTTCTCTCACTGATTACCATATTTTCTAATTCCATTCCTTACTTAAAAATTATATCATTTCATTCTTCTTTAAAGGCTAATAGTATTCCATAGTATATAAGTACCATATTTTCATTATATGTTTATTAGCTGAGAAACATTTAGGTTGTTCTATTTTCTAGCAACTGTAAATGGAGTGACAATGAACATGACTGATAAAGTATCCATGGAGTATGTCAAGTTCTGTGGTCAAATGTCATGAAGTGATAAAGCTGGGACACATGAAAATTTATTGCAGAGAGTCATTGTAATACAACTTGAGTAGAGGGTTAAATTCACTCCTATTCAGTGTTAACATGTATAAGAAAAATGATTCTTTGTTCACTCTCACTGATCCAACCTTCTGTACCTGTGTTTTCAGTCCTAGTTTAACTAGAGCAAAAAGTAAAGTTAATCTTAGACCCTCATCTGGAGTAGTTTGAGATATTTAAGCAGAATCTTTTGATTCATTTTTTTGAGAAAGTCCAATTTGGTGCTCTCAAATATATTGTTCATTAAAAGATTTTTCACATGGAAGTATGCCAGACAAATGTTTAAAATGTCTAAGGAGACTACTGCTTTATGTGTCACGTCCATTGAGATTAAACCCAACATTTCAAAAGCAAAAGTAGGATGATATTTCCAGGCAGGACTGGGTTGTGCTGCTGCAGCACACTGGTGTTTGGACAAAAGGAGGGATTAGTCAGTGTCACAAGGCAGTCTGAATTTGTTACATGATTCTTATGGAAGAAAAGTCTCACTCCTTCCACATTGAGCTGAAGGGAAGGACTATATGTCCACATCTCATTTGGACCCTCACCAGGGGATCTATTAGTGATATTAAATATTTTCATATTGTATTCATTTCAAATTTTTTCCAAGTAACATAATATAGGATCTTATATAGACATTATGTAAGTTCTTAAGTTGCTGGATTATTAACTAATATGTTAACAGGGGAAAATGATTTAAATCATTTAGTTTATTTGCCTACCATTTACATAACTTACAACTTCACAAAACTTTATGCAGGGAGGGACATCAAGATTCATAGAAATTATTCTTCTCCTCATAATTTGTGAAACATTGAGAGGCAAATTCAAATCACAAACCCTAATTTTGTTAATAACAGTAACAAAAGAAGATAGTATTCATTGACCACATATGTTATGTTAAGACTGTTCAAAGCCACATAGTTTTTTTAGTCTAATAGGAGCAGAAAGTAAACTTTAAAGAATTCAAAATTACTTGCTCAGTGGATGCCAGTAAATAAATAGAGAGCTCTGATTGGATGAAGATTCTTAGCTTTATAATCACCCTCTGCTGAATTATCTTTGTCATTATAAGAGACAATGTCTGGTATTTTCCTAGCTAGTTCTATTGGTTATTGTCATTGCAAATGTAGAGGATGCACAAATTGAAAGGTAGAGAGTTGTTTCACATATGTGATTCAATTTAAATCATGCCATTTAGATTATACTAAAAAATGAAGATTATAATTCATATCTATCTGTGATCCCATAACAGAGAGTACCGAGTTTGAGGTGCTTTGAAATATTGTGTTGTTTATGGTGACTAACATTTTCTAAGAAAATTTGCTCTTTGAAAACTGATTAAAACCTAAAATATTTTCTCCATATCTTACTCAAAACCCTCTACATTTTTTGTTTGTTAGGAAAAGGAATTTACCACACATATTGAAAATATTTAGAAATTATAACATATATCTTATATTTTACAAAGCATATTGAAAGTATCATATAGAGATTATTGTTATCATTAATTGTATATATATATGAAAATACATATATGTAAATTTGAGTCTGATGACATTTTGCAGAACTGAGAATTTATTTTGGTTCCTGTTTGTGTGCCAGTCAAAGACATGGAGAAATAATCATAATCAATCAGGAAAATAATTATAAGAGTCTTGGGGACTCAGTTCTGTCAGTAGAATGTTTATTAACATTTAGGAAGCTTTTGAAATGAATCCCAGCCCCACAGAGTCTGAGCATGATGGCACACTCCTGTAGTTGTGGAACTTAGGAAAAGAAGGCAGGAGAGTCAGAAGTTCAAGTCATGTTCAGCTCTGTAGTGAACTAAAGGCAAGGCAAGGACACATAAGACCCCATCTTAAAAACATAACAATAGTTGAAACAACTATAGTGCTGATAACATGTTAATAAAGTTACAAAGTTAAAGTTAATAAAGTTACAGAGATATCAATGTAAAATGAAATAATAGTATGGATTTCTAATTTAATTGAAAATGAAGAGCATGATCTAACCCTGAACATTTGTCTTGTAACTGTCTGTGATGGTTTGAATAAGAATGTCTCTGAAGGCTCATATATTTGAATGCTTAGTCATCAGATAGTGGTACTCCTTGAGAAGGATTAGGTGGTGTGGCCTTGCTAGGGTAGGTGTGGCCTTGTTGGTGGAAGTGTATTACTGGGGGTGGGCTTTGAGATTTCAAAAGCCGAAGCAACACCCAGTTAAACAGTTGGATCCATAAATCATGCAAAAGAACTGTTCATATAAGAACTTTTACGAAGTTTTTTGTAGTTGTCCTAATTACCATTTTAAGGCTGTAAAGGTTGTCAATAAAAAGAAAATAGGCAAAGTTCATTGGAATTTTTCTATAATACCATTTAATGGCAATTTTCATAGTCAAACATTAAAAGTTGGTGTGATTTGAACTTTATTCTGATAGTAACATTGTGGCATATTCCTAAAAGTCTAGGACTTGGAAGATTGAAGCAAGGGTGCTAGGGTTAGAGGTAATTCTGTATTACATAGTTATACCTTATCTTTCCCTAACATTTTCAGGAAAGAGTAAAGAAATACATTTTGAGAATTTTGTAGTTTGTATATTTAAAGAAAATAATTTACAACGTGTTCAGTTATACATTTTAATTATTTAAAAATAGGAAATAAATTTTAAAATATTTCAGTGTGGGAGGTAGAGAGATGGCTAATAGGCTAACATCCCACATGGCTCTTGCAGAGGACACAGATTCTATTCCTTATATCTCTGATTTTGCAACTCACAACCTCCTTTAACTTCAGCTCCAAGGAATCTGATGTCCTCTTCTGAGATCCATGGACACCTACATTCATGGGCACGTATCCATACACAGACACACATACATAAAATGAATCTTTAATAAAGTAATTCGATGTTTAAATTTTATCTTACATTTAAATCTCTCTCTATATATAATATATAATATATATTATAATATATTGTACCAATTTTTTGGCAATATTTTAACTAAAGAAAAATGTTTTTACAAATTATCAATCACTCAACATTTTTGCCTAAGTTACTATAAAAAGGGGCAGTGTTCTTCGTTGTTTATAATAAAATCCAATTTGGATATCAGTGCAACAGGATAACAAAGTATATTTGAAAATGAATATTTGAAAAAACTCTAGGATGAGAGATAACTATTATATGATGATGTTTGAGATGTGATTCTGTAAAGATGATGTGACAAAAAAAAATTTAGGAGAAAATAATTTGGAGTTTTAGAGCTTGCTTAGCTTAGTTAGGTAGTAGAAACAGGAAATTTAGAGCATAAGTTTGTCCTGGTTGAATTATTAGTATTCACTTTTGTGTGCTGCGAAATTTCCAAGGATACTAATTAGGCAAGGGGATGTATTCTCTGGAGATTCAGGTAAAAGATATTATCAACCCTCAAGCATATTGCAAAACTTCAAAGAATGATTGTTGTGAAAAAAAATTGTCCAAACCACAATACTCCACTTTCCTATTTAACAACCTCATCTTACTCTCTGCCAAGGCAAAGGGATGTGTTGGGGAGCTTGAAACTGGAGGACAAGAACAGACAGTTCTGTGCAAACTTTGTTTTTAAGTTTTACATGTACCTAGGTAAGGATTCTCTGAGAAGCAAAAATAAAAGAAAAAAAATTCACTCCTAAGTATTTTATAGTGCTTTTTCCATATATTCTTTTCATTTAGGGGTGGTGAAACAAGATTTCTCTCTGTAGCTTTGGAGCCTGTCCTGGAACTTGCTCTATAGACCAGGCTAGCCTGGAACTCCCAGAGATCTACCTGCCTTTGCCTCCTGAGTGCCAGGTTTAAAGGTGTGTACCACCATTGCCCAGCTTCCATATAAGCTTGCAATAGAAGTTGCCTCAGTTTTATTGACAAACTGTTGGCCAGAATTCTTCTCCCTGATTCTTCATAGTTGTGCAGAAGTCTGGAAATGACATGTCTTATAAAAGGAATTGTAGCACCAAGTGTAACTACTTGATTAAGTCAAGCACAAAAGGAAGGTATGAATGAATAGTTGGTAGATGACTGCTCTATTCAAGAGATTTTACTAGAAAAAATAGATGATACAGTTCTTACAATGCTGGAAATTATTTTCTGCTTTGGGATAAATTCTAGCCAGCAGAAAGTACAACTAACATTATAAGTCCAATCGAAATGAATGTAATTACCATCTTCTTTATAATAACTGCAAAGATAAATTGAGTTCTTAAAATGTTCAGACTATCTTCTCCTAGTGGTTAAGTCATCCAATCTTCATAATATTGTGCAAGATATATTACATACTAACAAACACACAAATAATAGTAATATATCAGTAAATAGCCTTGAAACTTACATTAGTTTCTAAAAGGGAGAACATTAGAAGAAAAAGAATAAAAGATGAGGATGTTTTAGGCTGAGAGAATGGCTTTGGAATTCTAAAGGTTGGACGAATCAAGAATTTCAAATATTCCACAAGGGAAGGAATAGGGAGGGAAACACATTTAGAGACTATGGTGTTCAATTTTGCAGCTTATTTTATTGAGTTGTGCTTTAGATTTTGGAAATTATTATCATAGCTTAGGAATAGAATAGTTAAGGGCAGAAATGAGCATGAAACTATTGGATCTGAAAATGGTGTAGAAGATGCAAGTGAATGTTAGCAGAGAGTAATCAGTGTTTGAGCTGTCCTCAGTCTGACTGTTACAGAATGGGATGCTTTAAACCTTACGGCTTGAGGGGTGGCCTAACAATCTAGCTTTCTACCAAACAGTGTAGAGGTACAATGGGGACTTTATTAACAGAAGCTGAAGGTATCACATAAGAAAGAATTCCACAGAGGTCCATGGAAATAAATCCTTTAACTGCAATTAAAAATGAGAAGATAAAATATAAACTAAAAAGTGAGAAGATATAAAATACTAAATATATAAAAAATACAACACATCTCTCTTCAAACTACATCTCCTGCAATTATTCATATGTTAATATGAGGGGAAATAGATATACTTGGAGTATAAAGCTACATATCAATCTAGATGTGTATACTTAGAATATAAAGTGCATCTATCCATCCATCATTTATCACCTGTCCATCTCTATATCACACACACACACACACACACACACACACACACACACACACACACATATATATATATATACCCTATTGAGTAATTTATTTTAGTGCTGACAACTTGGTATTAGATTATCTATCAGGGGCTTCATCCTTGGAGAAAAATAATAAGATACAGAGCTTTGAAGGTGAAATGGTAGAAAGTGATGGAAGGACATGATGGAAAGAAGGAGGGATGTGGGATAAATGACAGTAAAGCTGTATAAAAAGCCATAGGTAATCTTTTTTGGTGTTTACATAGAACTCATATAAAATAAACATATATAAATATGTGAACACACACACACACACACATATATATTCATAAACACAAAATTTATACACACATGTAAATACAATGAAGTCATTTGAGGTGGTAATGCACCCAAGAGCCATGGACTATCTAACAAAAACCGTACTCAGGCATGAATAGTGTCTGTTTGTTGGTTAGGGAGTCTAACTGACTCCCAAAATAATGTGTTATTGCCACTGCTATTAGTTGCATTCCAGAACATAAAAGTAAGACCCTTTTGCTAAAAATAATTCAGACATAAGACCTATTTGTACCAAGCTGGAATTCATCTGGAATCCTCCTCCTTAGGACTATCTTTCATAGTATCTGAAGGTGATATGCAAGTTTCCAAGGGAGAAAAGCAATCAATAGACCTAACAATGACCAGAATTGCAATATAACTGCAAGGATATAATAGTAGCACTTGTATCTTGGGAGAAACCAACATCCATCTAATTGGACTTAAAATGCACTCTATACAAGGGGAATAATGGAATAATGCCTATTACTAGAAACTTAGTCAGCTACTCAGGGCTGGTGAGATCATAGATCCTAGAGAATTAGCTACTACTTCCACTTTCCTAAACCATTATAATTTCTAACTTCATTCTAAGTACTTATTGTAGCTGGAGTTATTTCCAGTCCCGCCCAGGCTGGCAGTGACTCAGACTCAAATAAACACACAGACACTTATATTATTTAAACTGTTTGGCCTAATGGCTAAGGCTTCTTGCTATCTTGTTTTTATATCTTAAATTAACCCATTTTTATTAATCTATATGTTGCCACATGGCTCGTGACTTACTGGTACTTTACATCTCACTTTCCATGGCCATGGCTGGCACCATCTCCTGACTCAGCCTTTTATTTCCCAGAATTCTCCTCTCTCCTTATCTAGCCTACACTGTACTTCCTGCCTGGTTACTGGCAATCAGCATTTTATTTATCAGTCGATCAGAGCAACAAATTCATTACTTTTATTAGAGGGAAATAGAATCAAGTTTTGTAAAACTGTTAGCTCAAGTCACACATCTATTAGGAAAAAAGAGAGGGGCTGTGTTGTGTTCTACCTGATTTTTTTCTAGAACCCTCTGGAAGCTGAACCTTTGCTGGTCCTTTGATAACTGCACATATGAAGCGACTTCATGAATTTAAACTCTAGCATCAACTCTACAGTGGACTTCAGCTCTCACTAATGTTTAACATTTTACATTGTGGTGGATCGTCAACAAAGTAACCTTGATATTTACTACTTTGTTTCATTCCCACTGACCTTGAGTCTTCTCTTAAATGTGAATGTGACCTGGGAAAAGAGATGGTATATAGAAAGTTATGAATAATGCTAAATTAGAGATCGATTTCAGGAAATCAGGAGTTATTAGAAGGTACATTGTCTTCTCAAAAGCCTGTAAATCTATTTCCTACCACATGTGTTTTATATCCAGGGATTTCTGGATAATAATAAAAGGGTTAAGGCTTTGTAAAAATCTTCATACTATCTTTCTACTAAATACAGCACTTCAGTGTGAAAAAGGCTAATTATCATAGCCTGGGTAAATTGTAACAGTTGGGAATGATGGGCTCAGATTTATTCTCAGTTCATACTCATTTTGTAACCTTTGAGGCTATTATAAAACAAACAAACAAACAAACAAAATCAGCTCTTTATGTAAAATAGATTTTTCCATCTCATTTTTTAAAAATTTATATCATCTATAGGAATAAACTATAGAGGAAGAAATATGGCTTTTATTGTTTATTTTTTTTCAAATTTGCAAAGCCTTTTGAAAATGATCAGTGAGTTCTCCTCTGTTCAGCTAGATGGACAGATTTCCTTCCCTTTTCAAATCACAGGCTCTTGAGTCCCTGTAAAGCAAAAAATAACAAAGATGTAACATTAATATCAAGATAATGATGCACTTTATAGAGATGAGGCAAAAGCAAACACATTGCAGAAGAATCAGGTTCCTTAAGGATGAGGTCACCCACCCTTGCATTTCATAAGACTCTCAAATAACTGAGGACATCATCCAACCACTTTCACATCATAAGTAATGAAAGCTTACACATAACAAAAACATGATCTATATTTTATGCCAACATCTCAGCATTTCTGGGGTCATAGGTAAACTATGAAACTTGTATTTAGTCATTGAATTGAATAAAAAAAATGTTTTTGTTATGGAATCATTGAATTCCAGAAACAGGAGTTATACTTACAAAATATATTCTACATAAGAAATTATGACATCCATGAATCAAATACTATGAAAAAAATAATGAAGTGAATCTGAGATAGACAGCATGGACTGTCAGTGATAAGCAATACAGAGAGGATCCTGAATGTGCAATGTGATAGAAAAATATAAATACGATGAAAGAAAAATGAGGAACCCTAGTCAGAAGGTAGTTAGCAAAGGAAATTCAAAGTCAGATCTGAATACTAGTTTCTCCTTTAGCTATTTGGGAGACATTACAGACTTTCAGTATTTCATGATAGCATAAGGAGGCATTTTTCTACAATAATAGGAATGACAAGAGATAGAAAGATTTGTTGGAAGAATAAAATGTTCTCAGTTAAAGTGAATAAGTAATTCAAATGGGGCAGCTACAATTTTAAAAATTAAAAATGTTCAGGTTTGGGTGTTTGATGTCAACTGGTTGAGGGAAGGGACTCAGAGTTAGTGTTAGGACTAACAAAGACTTCAGTTTGCTTCCAGAGACAGATGAATTATGAGGAGAACAAAGGCAGTGTTGGCAATATTTAGTTAAATTTGCTTTTGGAAATGCCAATGTCAAACAGTGAGAACCAAATTTTCCAGCAGTGTCTAGAAAGCAGACTAGTGTTGCTTTCAATTACTGAGTTACCTAGAGACAGGGTATTATGCAAATGCACAAAATATCATTTTACTGGTTATTATTGCATGTATTGTTTGAGTTTAAATTCATGATTATCTAGATATATAATTTGAAAAGGAGAAGGACAATGTTTCAGAAGTAGGAGAATGAAGAAAAGGGTGAGGATGAGGAAGGAAAGAGAGCAAGAAGAAGATAGTTTTATGTTCTTAAAATCTCATTTACTCACTAATTAGACTCCCAGTGCTCCACCAGGGGCCCAGCCGTGGATGTCTGCATCCAGATTCCTCAGACCTTCCTTGGATGGGGTTTATGGCACAACTAACAGGGTGTCTGGCCGTCCCATCACCGGAGTAGGTCAGTTCCTGCCGTCTCTCGACCATTGCCAGCAGTCTTTTGTGGGGGTATCTTTGTGGATCTCCGTGGGCCTCCCTAGCTCTCTGCTTCCTCCCCTTCTCATGTGGTCTTCATTTACCATGGTCTCCTATTCATTGTTCTCCTCTCTTTTCTTGATCCAGCTAGGATCTCCCACTCCCTTTCCCTCGATCGTCGCTCTTCATTGTTCCCACTCATGACCAGGCTGTTCATGTAGATCTCATCCATTTCTCCGTGTCTTTTTTTGGGGTCCTGTTATCCAGGTAGCCTCACTGGTGATGTGAGTAGCAGTCCAGTCATCCTTGTTCCACATCTAGCATCTTCCTATGAGTGAGTACATACCATATTTGTCTTTCTGAGTCTGGGTCACCTCACTCAGGATGATTTTTTCTAGATCATCCATTTGTCTGCAAACCGTATGATGTCATTGTTTTTCTCTGCTGAGTAGTATTCCATTGTGTATATGTGCCACAATTTATTTATCCATTCTTCAGTTGAAAGGCATCTAGGTTGTTTCCAGGATTTGGCTATTACAAACAATGCTGATATGAACATAGCTGAGCAAGTGCTCTTGTGGTATGATTGAGCATTTCTTGGGTATATGCCCAAAAGTGGTATAGCTGGATCTTGGGGGAGATTGATTCCCAATTTTCTAAGAAAGCGCCATATTGATTTCCAAAGTGGTTGTACAAGCTTGCATTCCCACCAGCAGTGGAGGAGAGTTCCTCTAGCTCCACAACCTCTCCAGCATAAAGTGTCTTCAGTGTTTTTGATCTTAGCCATTCTGACAGGTGTAAGGTGGTATCTCAGAGTTGTTTTGATTTGCATTTCCCTGATGATTAGGGATGTTGAGCAATTCCTTAAATGTCTTTCAGCCATTTGGGTTTCCTCTGTTGAAAATTCTCTGTTTAATTCTAAAGCCCATTTCTCAATTGGACTGTTGGTCGTTTTGATGTCTAATTTCTTGAGTTCCTTATATATTCTGGATATCAGTCCTCTGTCACCTGTGGGGTTGGTGAAGATCTTTTCCCATTCTGTAGGCTGTCGCTTTGCCTTGTGAACAGGGTTTATATGAGCGGAGAATTGTTGACGCCAGGGTTGGATAAAGCACAGGGACAAATAACCAAATGAATGGAAGCACAGGATCTATGAACCAAAGACTGAGGGGCCCCCAACTGGATCAGGCCCCTGAACGGGTGAGACAGTCATTTGGCTTGATCTGTTTGGGAGGCAGCTGTGTGTTGGTGCCGGGTCCTGGGCTTGCTGCATGAGTTGGCTGTTTGAATCCTGGGACCTATGCAGGGACACTTGGCTTGGTCTGGGAGGGGGGGACTGGTCCTGGCTGGACTGAGTCTATCAGGTCGATCCTGGTCCTCGGGGGAGACCTTGATCTGGAGGAGGTGGGGGGAGGGGGAGGGGGGGCGAGAGTGGGAGAACAGGGGATTCTGTGGCTATTATGTTGAACTAAATGATGTTGTAAAATAAATTTACTTAAAAAAAATCTCATTTACTATAATTTTTATGGGCAAGTAATCACTATGTAGCTCTGGCTGTCCTGTAACTCACTATGTAGACAAGGGTGACCTTGATCTCACAGAGTTTTGCCTACCTTTGTTTACCAAGTTTTGGTATTAAAGGCATGCACTGCAATGCCTGGTATGTTCTTGCTATTTTAATAGGGTATTGGAAGCATTTTGTTCCCCAAAATGAACCTACTGAAAAGTAGACAATTAAGTTCCTCTTCCTTGGGAAAAATCATAAAGACAAAAAGACAAACAATGAAAGAAATTGGAGACCATGAAAGTTTATAGTAGTCAATGAGTGATAGAGTCAAGCAGAGGATGTGGAGAGAAGACAGGTTCCAGGAATGGAAACAGGTAGCCATTGGAAGTACCTCCAGGCATTTGGTTTAAGGCATGGCATATCCACAGAGTGTAAAGAGTCTTTTATAATAACTTGAAGAAAGCACAGAAACTCAGTTCTGAGGCTCTCTGACAGACTCAACCCATGTTGAATGTAATGAGGCACTTACTGTGGTGGTTTGCACATATCATATTTAACTATTTTAGTTTGTAATATCAGTGAAGGTAACCAACAGAGTAAAACAGGGTTATGATTTGCTACCTTTGCAAGTCATTTAAACACTTAGGAGGAATGATTATGCAATTTAAATGTGTGATCCATTGCTTTTCTCTGAGTCATTAAAATGACTTTTTAGTAATTCTCAGATAATGTACACATGATTCTGTTTAGTCTAGAATCTAGTGTATTCCTGCCTGTAGGACAAGGTTAGCTACTAAATGAAAATGAACACCTTTTAACTACAAAATGCAACCTAAATGTATAACTGTGTTTAGTCCCATATTTGCCATTAGACAAAAATTGTGTAAGAGAATTTCGAAGTTTGAGTGGCCCTGAATGAACTCCTTGCCATTGTAATGGAGTCAAAGAAAGCTGCCCATGATAACTGAGTGTGTCTATCTCAACTTGCATTAGCACAACATGATATGAGATTGCTATAGTCACTGGTCCAAATAGTATAGCTCTCTTTTGAGATGTTTGTAACTGAGAGAAAACTTATTTCAGTGGTTTAAAATGATAATACTCTTGAAATAAATATTAAAATATGAATTTACTTATTTCATGTACATGAGTACTTTGTGTGCACATGTGTGTACAATGCACATGGAGGTCAGAAGAGGATGGCAGATTTCCCTAAAACGGGAGCTACATATGGTTGTGAGGCTCAATGTAGTTGGTACAAGCTGAAACCAGGAGCACTACAAGTACTTTTAATCAGTCAATCATCTGTAAAGCCTCTGATAACGCTTGAAATTTTATAATTCACCATCACCCTGTGGACCTGTGTCTAGAAGTTACTGTTCATTTACTTTAAAGATATTCCATGACCATGGCAACTCTTATCAAATCAAGCATTTAATTGGACTCTTAATAACAGTTTCAGAGAGCTAATCCATTATCATCATGGCAGGGAGCATGACAGAATGCTTGGCAGCCATGGCATTTGAGCAGTAGCTGAGAGCTTTACATCCTGATTCACAAGAAGTGAGCATGAGGGAGGGAGGGAGGGAGGGAGGGAGGGAGGGAGGGAGAGAGAGAGAGAGAGAGAGAGAGAGAGAGAGAGAGAGAGAGAGAGAGAGAGAGAGAGAGAGACTGATGTGGGTTTTTGAAACGTTAAATTCCACTCCCAACAACATAACTACTCCAATAGGCCACACCTCCTAACTCTTCCAAACAGTTCACCATCTGAAGACCAAGCATTCAAATATATAAGCCTGACGGTGTCACATCCTGATAGATTCATTAAAATACTCTTTAAACATTATTTGAATATATACTAAATGACAAATGTTTATAAAATAATACAGCATATAACACGTAAATGAATGCACTCTATTGTTTTAGAACAAACTTTAGAAATGCAGCTGTTCTTGTATTTATCTTGAGATATGCTTAACATGATGGACAGGAAGATAAATAATCTTTTTTCTATGTATCTCCTAGTGTCTCCATGTAACATACCACTTAAAAGATATCTTGATAGATAATGGCAATGAAAGTTGTGGTTCAGTGAAGATATGTGAGTAATAGAAAACTGAAAATTTTCATTTCATATTAACCTTTCCTATTTGCCAAGATGGATAACCTGAAAGATTTCAAGTTCTTAACTATACACATTCCATAATATTAATGGGAACTTAACATTTTTACTGCATATTCTGTATGGGCTCTTAATGCACTAGAAAATTTGGCTCTACATTTGGTTCTTTATTCTTAAGCCAGCTGTATAAGGTTCCATTTTTGTGCATTCATCTGCTTTTAGCACAGGAGCCTGCCAAACTTCACTGGCTTTTTTTCATGTTGCCTGTTCTATATTTATTATTCTCCTCAGAGTTTTCAAATTTAACAAATCCACAGATGCTTTCTCCATCTAGGCTCATTTATGTAGATTTGTATAACAGTAAATATGTCTACTGACCTACTCAACACTTCTCTCAGCTCTGGTAAACTCTTGGTGTTTTATTTGCATCTTTTCCACTTAGATACTTGCTTTAGTACAATCATTTCATTCCTTCATGTTTGAAGATAATTCTTGATTGTGGTAGGATCATGGGAACTAAGACTTGGCCTCTTGTTTATATGGGTTTTTGTGTCTTCAGAGTACCCAATTGTTTTCTTTTGAAAAAAAATTAACATTTCTGTTGGAGAAAAATGACAACTTCTTTAACTGGAAAGCATTGGCCTCGAACTTAATTAAAGGTGTGCGCCACCAACGCCCGGCTGAAAAATGACAACTTTAAGGTTTACATTAACATTACTTGGGTAGACAGAATATTAATTTTAGAGACACAATTGGACATATTCTTAATTATGCTGGGAAGTAATATCTTTACTGTGAAACTGTTTTCTTGAGCTTTGGCCAACAATATACTCAGAAAATTGAAGTATTATTCAACAAGAAAAATAGAAGGTAAATTTATGATTTCTTCTGTTAAATTTTATATTTGCCTTCTTGACATAGTACAAGAATTCAAATTTCAAGGGAAAATACAGCTATGAGTTGTCAGCTGTTGCCTTGAAAATAAAGGTAAAAGAATGTTACTTATACAAGGAGCTTAAGATGGTTGTCTTACATTTTTGTCTCAATTTCTCCCTGTGCAAAATTATTGTTTTGATTTACTGTTATGCTTATGGACAATATTTCATTATACCCCTACAAATGAAATATTGCCACTTTATATGGCAGCAAAATAGAAGGTTTGATTATGAGGATCAATGAGTCACATGGAAAATTCCATTTCTGTTGTACACGATGCTACCATCTACTTATATAGTAAATCTTATGTGTCCACGGATGATGATTCCTGAATTGTGGTGTGACTAAACACTTATCACATCTGGTGTCAGTCTGTAACTCAGCACAATTTATCCTACCCAGGAGCTTTGTTATGATAAAATGTGTGATAATTTACCACAGCATCACTAGAGTACATTTTTTATCTGTTAAATATAATAGGTGATGAGGATTCAAATGCCAGTAAGGATATTAGTTTCCTTGGGTTTGAATAGATGAGATTTGTTTATTCTCTTGAGGACTGACACTATTGGATCCTTTGCATTAAACTGAAGTTTTTAAAAATGATTTTGTACATAGCCACTTGTCTAAAGAAATATTTTCCCTTTAAAATACATAGTTATGTTAACATTTCATAAATTTTAATAGAGCCTTGTCTCAGATTATAAATTTCATCTTTATCCATCCAGTCTTCCTTCCTTTCTTTTTTCTTGTTTGTAGTATTTGGTCTTACTACAACCAGAAAAAAGATTCCATAGTACTAACAAGCACCGAGATCTCACCATTCAAATTAGTAATAAAAGAATTAAAAGACTAATTAAAACTCTAAGAATATTTATTGGAATGATTTCAAATGCTTTTTCTGGTTCAATTATTGAAAAATTTAACACGTCTTCTGTCTTTCTGATGTTTAGTTTATTTCTGGAAACACACGCATCCATGAAATGAGACTTGTCTCTCAGAACATTCCCTTTTGCTTGCACCGTCAACAGCTGTCAAATATTTTAAAAGTGTTATTGATGTAAAGTGAAGCTCTCTTATATACTCGATTTTTTGAGCCTACTGCTGTCTAAAATGTTGTTGTTAACATCCTCTTTAATTTTATGCCTACAAATGGCCGTAATGCCTGTTGTGCTCATAATAGTTACAGAAATCAATTTTGTGCAATGTTTAAAATATGAAGAACCAACCACTATGGTAAACAAGTTACCTATAGTTGTAATTTTTGGGGAATATCAATTTCACACACTTAAAATGATGTCATACTAAACTTTCATATTTAGTGTTTAGGTGAAGACCTGACAATGAGAAAGAATAAAATCATTATATAATATTATAATAATGTAATACGATAAATATAATATTATAATAAAATATTTTAAATTCACAGATTAGGAAATTATAAAAGTGTGGAAATTATTAGTTTTAAGTGTTATCAAATAATAACTTAATACAGTATGTGGTATCAATCTCATCATCTTGAAAGTTAAAGACTGCTGTCTTGTTAAAAATTCAAACTATTGGACTGGGAAGATGGTTCAGTAAGTGAAGTTTCTTTCTGCCAATCTGGATGAACTTAGCTACTTCCCCAGCACTCACATAATAAGGGAAAACTGACTTCCCCAAGCTGTTCTGTGAACTTTACGTTTATGATGTTGTGTGGCCTCCTCTCAAGTAAATATAAAATGTAAACAGAGACAAAAATTTGAAAAGTTGAATTGTTCTTTCAATATCACCATTTTAATGATATTAATGCTTGCATCCCATGAATAGACGGGCCCATTCTACTTTGAAAGAAAAGAATGAAACTAGGATCATCATAGTAATTTGAATAAATCAGACTCAGAAATCAAGAGTTATAGATGAAAATAATTACACAATTAGAAAGTAGAAGGCGTTCATAAATAGCAGGAGTTAGTACACACACACACACACACACACACACACACACACACACACAATTTCCCTCCACATGTACACATGCAAATGTACATTGTGAAATGTTTAAATTTAATTGTAAATATTGATCAATGTTTAAAACAGGTTACATGCATCTATAGCCTCAGATATTTAGCTTTAATTAGGTTGTAAACCTCCAAAATCCCTTTGTCAGAATTTTTGAAATGTTAATAGTTATTGTTACAGTGTTATTGTAAATGTTATTAGATTTTAATCCTATTGTGAGCACTAGAACTTCTTCCTAACTGCAAATTAATACTCATTCCTCAGTGTTTCTTTAAGGGAAAATTTTTTAGGAAGGAAAGTCTGTCTATGTTTCCAATTATTTCTGAGTAGTCACCCATGGGCCATGGTTTGAGTCTGCTCTAACCTACCCCTGCCTTCCACAAAAGTTTCTATGCCTTTTAGTATACTAGAATGACTCTTCTATCACAAGAACACTATGTAGAAGAATAAGTTTCTTCAAGTTTACTGGGTGATCAGAATATCAGCAATGCGTAATTGCGAAAGACAAGTAGTTTCACATTGCAGATTGTAGGCCATTCCATCCACAACACTCATGTGTTCTTTGTACCAGAATCTCCAGTTCTCCACATTAAAACTGTTCTGTCTCCTGAATTACATAAGGCATCATCACAACAGCTTTGGGAATCAGCAGTTGCATTGGCACACTCTGCTTATCATCAGTATTAATCATCTATGAACTGTCCGCAGTGACTGGGCAATTAGGAAGTGCATGTCAGAACACTGCTGTTCCATTGTCAGGTACATATGGACCCTGGCACAGGAACATGGTTTGGAACATTTAGAACCATTATGCTTTTTAAACTCATGAATTATCATAGTCTTCAGTTACTATACTTCACTGTCTCTTAAATAGTAGCTTATTTTCATCAAGCCTATTATATAAAAAGCATAATCAATGCATTAAGTAGTATTACCATGAACTAACAAACTCCATTTTTTAGTAACATTTTTATTTACATAAAAAAATAAAACTGTGTGTATTTAATTTTATTTCATTCTTGGTAGACAGATTTATTCCTCACTTTTGATGACTGGGATTTATTGTGTGAGATGAGGCCTGTGGTTTATGTGTGTACGTATATACATATATGCATTCATGTTCTTTGTCTGACCAAACTTCAGTTCTTGCCATTAGTACCCACGTATGCATGGTCATGGGAGAATTGGAGAAATAACACTAATTGGTTTCAGCAGAGGTTTGAATGAGTTCTCTTCAAATGTGACCCCTATACAATGTGTCTCCATTAGAATTATCATCCAGCTTATCTTAGAGTAAATGTGAAGGACTGGATTAAACAATCAGCTAATGATTGATTCCAAGCTTGAAACTTTGAAAATATGCCCAGGAAAGATGCCTCATCAGCTATGTAGCTGTTCTTGAATCCAGACTGGCTGAGCATCACGATTTCCCATCACACTTACTGTTAACTCTGTTACTACTTTATATTGGCGAAGTATACCTTTTTGGTGCCTGGTTTTGTGTGTGTGTGTGTGTGTGTGTGTGTGTGTGTGTGTGTGTGTGTATGCTGTATATGAATATGTGTGTGCATACATGTGTACATGCATGTGTGCATGTGAATGCAAGAGTATGTGTTGCATTCAAGTGAATGTGTTTGCACATGTGTGTATGTCTTTGTGTTGTATGTGCAATAGTCTGTGCACATGTGTGTGTGGGGTGTCTGTGTGTGTGTGTGGTGTGTGTGTGTGTGTGTGTGTGTTCTGTGTTTTCTATTTTTGGTGTTCATAAAGTATGTAAAAGTAAATCTATTTTTATTTATAAGAATGACTGATTTACAAATGGAAATAGAACTTTCCCCTAAAGAAAAGTGGAACAAAAAGTCTTAAGTACCATGATGATCTATAAATTCCAGCCTTTGCAGCCATGTCCTGATTGCTTAACATTTATTTTTCACTAAACAGCCAGTATTGAGCTTTTATGACATAGAATGCATCTTATTATATGAACATATATGGATCACTATAACTTATCTTCATGAGCTGGTAACATTTATGTCTGTAGACTTTTACAAGTAAATGGTAAGACTGGTGTTCTAGTGACTGTTGCTGGCAACTTTTGAGCACAGGTAGTCTGACCCAACTCAATGGTGAGTAACCTTTGCTCTTTTCATAGTGTTTTATCTCACAGTATCCGTGAGCAGGGTTCATTTTTACTTCAAGAATGTTGTCCCTCTGCCTAGTAAATTCAACTCCAAAACTATTTTCCTAGAGTCTTTTTGTTTGCTATCTATTTTTAATGTTTTTGCCTGTGATTTGTCTTCATTTTCATCAATTATTTTGACATGATTTAAAGCCAAATCAGCATTTGAGCAGTCTCTCTGTCTGTGCTAGCTAACTAATTTTCACTTTAGCACTTCAATACCCTTAGTCCACTTCCAACTGGACTGTAAGTAGAAGTGTGTGTGATCAGTTAAACTAAGTCCTTTGTGTTGTTACATATGTTGATTATGTACTGTTATTTATATGAAAATCTAAAACCTTGATTACAGTAATAGCATTATCTGTTCACCTTAACTCCACAATCTATGATCGTAAATTTTCAGGATTTTGTAATGCTGTTCGCTGTGGGAGGCTCATGCCTATATTTGCCAGTTTGTCATATCTAAATTTTTCTCACTCATTGCTCACATTTTGTTGCCAAAACAACATTCCTCTTTATCACTTCTCAGTGATGTTAACACTTCCTACTGCTTCCTAAATAACAAAGCTATGACACCACCACTTTCTACCTGTGGTAAGAAAACTCACTTGGTTGAGCCACAAAAATGAGTTCCCATTTAAATCTGACCTAATATAAAGTTTTGGGTCAATATGAACTTAGCATGGCTTTAACTTTTGGCAATTGAATCAGTTTGTTTTTTTAACTGGTATTATCTAGCCACTCTAATGCCTGGTGCCAAGATCAGCACCAGAACCACCAGTGGACATTTCAAAATGATACACGTAGCCAAGAGTTTTGCATTTCCTTACTCTGGAGATGGGGCAGATCCTGGAATATATGTTTATACATCATGGAAGATTGATTTTCTAATTTAGAAGTGTGTCTCTCAATAGGCAGGTTAAATGATGAGTGGTCTGTGGAAACAAGCTTTCAGCACTCTGTACAATTCTGAGAAATGTGAGCAGACATGTTTAGAGAGGTTTGCAGCACACTAGGAATTAGTTTGCATCACTTATCCACACATGAACACCCCCAGTGTGCTATCCAAAACACAGACCCTGTGGTTAAAGTTGAATTATGTGGCAACATACACAATGCTAAAAGGGAAGCAATAATGTCGAGAACAATTTAGAAACCCTGTTGTTTAATGAAAGTCTCTGCTTCATAAGTTGATTGTGAACTATTTCATTTTCTTTCACTGAGTCTCTGGACAACTACAATGACCTGGTCACCATAGAACAGCTTCTCTGCTTGGTTCTAATACAGGAGTAATGATATATTTTATTTGTCTGGCCTCCTGACAACCTCAGCTTTTGGGCAGCGTGTAGCTGAGTGTAGCAGCATGAAGTTGTTTAAACTCCAACACCAACTTGCAAACTTGCTTAAAAGATTATAAGTGGTATTGTTTGTAATTATATCCTGTGTTATAATTTGATTCCACAGTCTTTGAGCACACACCCTTGTAGGTGACAATATTTGGTTGGACACAGCTAAAAGTTAATATTTTAAATCAACTCATTTGTCTACCATTTCAGATTTTTGAAGCGTAAAAGGTAAGATAATCATTCTGTAGGATAAATATATGAGAAATATCTGTAATATAGTGATAATCTCAATGTGATGAGATACCAAGTGCCTAGTTTTATTCAGTTGAGCATTCACTACTCCTTGCTTTGAGTACTTATTGCTATTATCTGCATATTCCTGATTGGTACAGTAAGCATAAAGACATGACAGACACATGTCCAAAAAAGCTGGCATCAGGTTGCTTATGCTCTTTGAAAGAGACAACACTAGTCACTCAGATAATTTAGCATGTTTATTATTAGCTAATCTCAATAGAGGCCTCTACAGTGGAGCAGTCTGGGGCTACAATCATCCCAGAACGAAAGATGTGGTTGCTATTTTTTAAATACACGACCAACCTATGTACTCAGACCAGGAAAATGGCCATGGAAAGGTTTACCATTTTCTTTTGTCTGACGCGTCAGAGTCTTTGACACAGCTATGATGATGGCAACAATATATATACACTTAGAACTTCAACTGTTACCTACAATTTATACTGATCTTCAATATCTAATAGAGAGATATACCATTGTCATAGATTGAAAGTTTTACCAAAGTAAAATGGCATTTCTCTCTAACTTGATATTGATTTATCACAAATCTGTCAATAATAAATACAGATTTAAAGCAGTGAGAAAAGTTGAACATATGTAAATATTTAGATGTTAGGATCTGTTATTTCTTAAATATTTTCTTTGAGAAAGTATGTATATAAACATTCTATATGCATTATTAATCTCTCTATATATATATAATATCAATAGATAGCTATCCTAGTGTTGTGATATACTATTTGAACAAACATCCATAAAATTTAAGTTTAAGATCAAATTTAACATTTCTCAGGCATGTTTAATATTGGCTCATTATTAGAATGTTGTGAAATGAAGCTCCTTCTCAGTGATCTGAGAAATATAATTTGCTTACTAATTGTCTATATCAGCTCTGTTTAGTTTCTTTGTATTTTGATTTTCTTTTCAACTTTAACTATATAAAGTTATGTTGTTTCTTCTTTAGATCTTTACCATCTGGTGTTGAGAATTACAGTGAACCATTCTGAAAGCTTAAGGTTTATCCTGAACACCTAGGAAGTAAAAAAGGAGATACAGACAACAGAGGAAGCCTGAGGGACTAAAGTTCTGAGTGAATGTGTATTTTGACATGACCAAGGCATGCTCAACATTCTGAGACTAATTGGCCCATAGTAAGTTGATAAAACCATTAACCACATGGGCCAGACTGAAGAGGGATGGCAAAGTTTTCCTTGGGTGTCCAAGTCTGAGTCTGAGTGTTTATGAACAAGTGATCAGTGTGTGAAAACACTAGCAACTGCAGCTTCTTCCTTCTGGATGGTTATAGCTACAGACAGCTGGCCTATGGAGAGCTCCTAATGATACTAGCGATCCCCTATCCCTGTGCAGTACCTAATTAACATGCTGACATTCTAGGTTGTCATAGCAGTAGTTAGCTTCCTTGTGAAAAAAGGAAAAAGCATGTTTCCATCATGCAGGTACTTTTTTAAAATATCACTCCCAATGTCTCTACATAGTTAGGTGATAATTGCATATACAGATGATAATCTCATTCCTCCAATATTTCTAGACTCAACACAACTGTTTGAATTTGTACTGCCATCTTTCCAACTTGTTATCTTCTTCTACCCCCATTACATGTTTAACTTTCTTGCTAAAACAAACTTATGGGCCATTTAATTGACTTACTTTATTTTATTTTGTTGCTGTTGTTGTTGTTGTTGAGACAAGGTCTTCCTTCATATTCTAGATGGCCTGCTATTTGTCATATATCTAAGACTTGCCCTTGATTAGGTGGGACTCTGTCTCCTAGGTACTGCAATTACTGGTGCTAAGGTTCAGTATTGGCAGTCCATGTGATCCTGTTAGATCCAGTTCTGAATGACCCACTAACTTCACATTAAGTCTCTGTCACCAGCTCAGTGTTCCAGTAATATTTTTTTTTGAGTCTCAGATTTTAATCAACTTTCAACTTTAGGCACTGACACATGATAAGAGTTCTCTAGAATGTTCTTTTTGCTACTAATTATATTATAGATTCCAGCTTTAATTTATTCTTCCAACACAGATTCGAATTATTTTAATTAAAACACCCAAATCCTGCTTATTTTATATAGGTAATTTCAAAAAAGATTTTCCATGTGTTTTTACATCCTTCATTAATGCATCAACTCCCTCTTGAACACTAAAGTCTTCTTGCCTGCTAAAATGAAACTTCATTAACTCAGAGGTTGTGTTCATAGTCTGAACAGTGTATACCTAGCACTTGTCATAGAACCTGGTAAATATTAAGTGTTTAATAATTATTTGTTGAGCCAATAATTACATCAAGTGTTTGAGCAACAGAAATAAACTTTTCTTTCTTTCAGCATTTCAAAAATAGCAAACGATGATGCATCGGTGACATGTGTTGCATGATATAAAGCCAAAAAAATACAACGTTTAAGAGTTCTGAATTTGTTGTAGCAAATTAATGTAACCTCATTATAAATTGCTTGGAGCTATTCATTTACAAAATAATGTTACCAATGTGAAACGAAAGCACTGGGAAATGATTCCAATTTTAGAAAAGAACATTTCGAATGAGAACATTAACATTTACAAAGACATTTATTTTCAATTTTAGCAAGATGACTAAATGGCAATGTGTGCAATACTTTGTGTACGAAGGTGTAGTCAGTTGGCTCTGCTTATGTGCCGAAGTGAGTATCTAATTTGCTAAAAAAAAAAAAAATGTTGAATCCATTTGTTCTCATTTCTCTAAGCCCAGGATATGTTAAAACAGATATAGGATCCACTTAATGACATTCTGACTTCTGCTAAATATGTTATAAAATTGTATTGGAACAACTTTATAGGATGATATAACCTAACTGGGGGTGAAGGTTCTTTGAGTCCCAAATAATTAAAAGCATTTACTCAGGTATTAAGTTCAATGTTGGCTTCTTGGGAATCTGATTCCAAGTACTGTACTTGGGAGTGCTCAGCCATGATTCCCTTCTTTCTGAGAATCATTGAAAACACATTGTGAAGTTCACATCTGGACTTAAACATCATGAGGAATTTTCTAGATTTTATTTCTTCAATCTTCCTGTGTTTTCTACGTTAAAATGTTAAATTTGGCTTTCTCTATCAGAAAGGCCAACATATCCTTGTGAAGTTTTATCATTTTATTCCTTTTTTACCTCTTTTATAATAAGAAGCTTGATGGCAGGGTGTTTTTGAGAATTTGTGCTTGCTTTCTGTAATTAAATAAAATAATTCTATGAAAGATCAGGTATTAGACAATATTTGGAAGACTACCTTGTACTTGTGAAATGAATAAGGCTGATTAAAGTTTAAACTTAAATATGATATTCTGAATGGCATTAGTTCATATATTTAAGTTATGTAGGAGAGTACAGAATACAGAATATATCCTCTGCATTTTAATGGATACTTATGAGCTGCCCACACTTTCATCTTTGGTTTTTAAGTGTTTTGGTGTCAGGAACAATGGGTGCAAAGACATTGAAAAATCATGTTTGGTACCTATGGGAAGGTTGTAGACCCCAAATTTTTCAGTATTTTTATTTTTGTATTCATTGAAATTATAATATAATTACAATATTTCTCCTTCCTTTTCGTCTCTCCAGAATTTTCCATATACCTACATATTACTTGTATATATCTTTCCAGACATGAGTCTTTGGTATTGGTTAAGGAATTGGTATATTCTTCTCAGGGAAAGCTATTTCTTCCTCATCCAGCACTCCTCAGCTGCCTATAGTTCTCTGTGTAGGTCTGATAACTCAGGGAATTTTTCCTATATTCTTTGACATGTACAATGGTGTCATGCTTGTTCACCTCCAGATATGATACCTACGAACCACAATAATGGCCAAGATGTTATAATAATGCTAAGGATGCGATAGTGGCATGCAGTTTTTGTTGGTAACCAATAGTTCTCTAATTGGACTTAAGATTCACTCAACAAGAGGCAAATCATGCCTGGTATTTGAAACTTAGCTAACTAATCAGTGCTTGTGAAGTCATACATATTTGAAAAGAATCTATAAGTGTTAGCTTACTAAACCAGCATAATACCTAACAACAATATAAATATTTGTTCTCATACCCACAGTTAATTATAGTTTGCACCTCTCTTCAAGTAAACTTCAATTTTCATCAGATAAAGACCACCAAATAAAGCCAAAACAAATCAAAATGCAGAGTTGTGGAGCCCAGTACTGGTGGATACACCTAGAAAACTCTCCCATAGTGCTTATGTTTTTGAGGAAGAAAGGCTATTTGTTATAGATTTGGTCAAATGTGAGAAAATGCTATGAATTCTTTGTATGAGTTGAAAGATTGGTTGAGCTTCTAAACATCACCTAATAATATGATATAATTAAAAACAAATTTTCTGTTTATTTATGATATAGTCAATTTATGGATAGAGTTGGAAAAATAAAATAATAATTCATTGGTATTAGGCTATTTCATTAAGTTCCGTTTCAATTATAAAGTGAATTGTGATCATTTAAGTTATCACCTATTGATTTTTGAGGGCAGTATCAAGGTTACAACTCTTCAAGATTTGATACTGTGAACATTTTAACTTCTTTTTAAATATCAACCATAAAATTACATAAGAAATGTCTTTCTTCCTATTTCCAAATTGTATGCATTTTATAATTGATCTTTTAAAAGTTTTCTTAAGGTAAGATATTATAAAAGTGCAAAAAAGGCTAATAGCACTCAGATAGTGATCTTGGTAGCTATTTTGATAAAGAGAAAATTAAGTGAATTATAAAATAGACTTATAAGTGTGTAAGAGAAATAATTCTATATATTGTATTTTATAAGACATTTACTGATAAGTAACATATAAGTTGATATTTCACTGTCTACTGTTTTTAGATAATATACCTTAGGAAAGTCGAGTGCTTCATCCATTTAATAAATGACATGAATTCTAACACAAACCCAAGAAATATCTAACTCTGAGTTTTAATTATGTAATTCAAGGATCTGCAAGTTTCATGTGATCATAATTTTAAAAGAGTTTGAGAGAATTCTCATAAAAAAGCAAGCAAGCAAATGATCTAAAAGAGTAGTTTTTAAATCTCACCAACATCAGTTTGAAAAGCTTCTTAAATCAAATTTTCATTTTAATGAGATTCAGATTGATTATTAGTTTGAGAATAAAACCTCTATCTTTACAATCTAGTGTTATGAAAATAAAGTCAATTCTCTACTGAATATCAGATTTCATATGTAAATATATTATATATATATAATACATATTATATATACATATAATTTTTTCAACATTTCAGGCTATTTCACCTTTTACTCATCATTAATCATTTTTATTTATTTATTTTTCTGTACTTATTTATTTGAACACATATTCCCCTGTAAAACTTTAAGTATTTTCTGTGCCTTTGAGTTGGTATTCTTCTCCTTCTTCTATTATTTTTAGGTTTGGCCTTTTTATGGTGTCCCAGATTTCCTGGACTATGGTGATATTTTATTTGTGCTGAAATGTGATTTTATTTGTATGTTAATAAATAAAAGTTCCGGGGGTTAGAGCAAATAGCAAGCCATAGCAGAAGTCTGGCAGTGGTAGCACACATCCTTAATCCTGATCACATGACTGGCAGATCTCTGTTCAAGAACTCCACCAGCATGGAGACACATGCCTTTAATCTCAACACCAACCATCGAGCTCTGAAGGTCTGTATAGACAGGCAGTGACAAGGAGGTCATGTAGTTGGGTTTACAACCAATGAGAAGGCATAACAGAAAGTCAATAAAAAGACAGACACACAGGAAGTAGGTCTCTTTCTCAGGGGAAGGATGGCAGTGGCAGTGGGTGGTACGAAGGTTGTCTCAGCTTTTGGCTACTGCTCTCTGATCTCTCGGCCTTTAACTCTGCATTTGGCTCTGTGTTTCTTATTTAATAAAACTGTTCAGAATTATATCTACACTGGACATTTTGTGTTATGACTTTTTTGGCTTTGGTGTTTTCTTTGACTAATCTATTTCTTCTATTGTATCCTCTACACTAGAGAGTCTGTCTTCTATCTCTTGTATTCTGTTGGTTATGCTTGCATCTGTGTTTCCTGTTCGTTTACTCAGATTTTGTATTTTCATCATTCCCTCTGTGTCTTCTTTATTGTTTCTATTTCAATTTTCAGAACCTGAACTGTTTCCTTTACATGTTTAATTGCTTTTTCATGGTTTTCTTGGCTTTCTTTAGGGGATTTATTGATTTCTTCTAATTTTTTGTTTGTCTTTTCCTTAATTTCTTTAAAGGACTCTAGCATCTTCATGAAGATATTTTTAAGGTCACTTTTTTCTGTTTCTTCTACATTGTGATGTTCAGGTCTTAATGATGGAACTAGAAAATATCATCCTGAGTGAAGTAACCCAGTTTCAGAAGGAAAAACATGGTATGTACCCACTCATAAGTGGATACTAGATATAAAGCAAAGGGTAACTAGGCAACAACACACAATTCCAGAGAAGCTTACTAACAGGGAAAACCCAAAGAGGGATGCATGGGCTGCCCTGGGAAGAGGAAATAGATGAATAACCTGGGGATGAGGGGTGGGCAATGGAGGGTGGGGGATAGGGGATGAGAGCATAAGGGAATGGGATGATTGAACTGGAAAAGAGAGAGAGGTGAATGCAATGAAAGAGATACCATGATAGAGAGAGACATCATGGGCATAGAGAAAAACCCAGTGTTGGGGAAGTTGCCAGGAATCCTCGAGGATGACCGCAGCCTGGGCTACTAGCAATAGTGGACAGGGTGCCTGAACTGAACTGGCTTGCCCCAGAGATCAGACAGGTGAATACCTTGTCATCACAGAACTTTTCTCCAATGACTGATGGAAGCAGATGCAGAAGTCCACAGCCAGTCACTAGACAGAGCTCCAGGAGTCCAGTCAAAGAGAGAGAAGAGGGATTCTATGAGCAAGTTCATCAGGATCATGATGGGAAAACTTGACAGGGACAACCAAACCAAACTAGAGGGAACTCATGAAAGTTGGATCAATGGCTGTGAAGCCTACATGGGACTGGACTAGGCCATTTTCATGGAGAGACAACTGTGTAGCTTGGTCTGCTTGGGAAGTCTCCTAATGGTAGGATCAGAATCCATCCCTGGTGCATGAGTGGACTTTGTGGAGCCCAATACCTATGAGGAGAAACCTCATGCAGCCTTGAGGCAGGGGGAAGGCCTTAGACTTGCCTCTATTGAATGTGCCTCCACATGGGAGGCCTTACCTTCTTGTGGGAGGGAGTGAGGGATGGGTTGGGAGTGGAGGCTGGGTGGGCCAGGAGGAGGGAAGAGAGGGATCTTTAATTGATATATAAAGTGAATGAAAAATGTTCTTGATAAAAATTTGCTGTGGATATCACTCTATATAAATAAAACACTGATGGCCAGTCACCAGGCAGAAAGTATAGGTGGGACAAAGAGAGAGAATTGGGGAAACAGGAAGAAGGAAGAGAGACACTGCAGCCACTGCCAGGATAAGCAGCATGTAAAGACGCCGGTAAGCCACCAGCCATGTGGCAAGGTATAGATTTATAGAAATGGGTTAATTTAAGATAAAAGAACAGTTAACAAAAAGCCTGCCATGGCCATACAGTTTATAAATAATATAAGCATCTGAGTGATTATTTTATACATGGATTGTGGGACTGCGGGGCTTGGTGGAGCCTGGAGAGAAGCCCTCCAACAACAAAAATTATAATAAAAAAGTTTTAAATAAAGACCTGAAGAGATAGTTCAGAGGTTAAGAGAACTTATTGTTCTTGAAGAGGATGTAATTTTGTTTCTCAACATCTAAATGGTGGTTCACAACCATCTGTAACTCCAGTTCCAGGGAATCTGATACCCTTTTCAGATCTCTGTTTATACTAGGCATACCCTTGATGCACATATTTACATACTGGCAAAATACTCATAGACATAAAATAAAATGAATATAATTTTTTAAAAATCTTTAAATAAAATTAAGAACAATTACTCCTGCCGTTAATTTATTTTATAGTATGAAGTAACAAATAAACCTCTTCCTTATCATTTTCATTTCTTTGGGAAAACATATTGGCTGTATTTTAACTGATTTAAAAACATATAAAGGACTTGAAACATGACTTAGTTGGCAAAGCACTTGCTTCTGAACATGAGAAACAAAGTTTGATTGCTAGCATCCATGTGGAATGTTAGGCGTTTTTTGGATTCCACTTATTTTTGTAGATCCATATCTATTGCCATGCAAAACACAAGTCCAAATGGATCAAAGACCTCAACATAAATCCAGCTACACAAAACCTGATAGAAAAGAAAGTAGGAAGTAGCCTAGAATTCATTGGCACAGGAGACTACTTCCTAAATATAATACCAGTAGCACAGACACAGAGAGCAACAATTAATAAATGGGACCTCCGGAAACTGAGAAGCTTCTGTAAGAAAAAGGACATGATCAATAAGACAAAATGAAGTACAGCCTACAGAATGGGAAAAGATCTTCACCCACCCCACATCTGACAGAGGTCTGAACTCCACAATATATACTTAACTCAAGAAACTAGACATCAACATACAAAATAATCCAATTAAAAAAAGGGCTACAGAACTAAACAGAGAATTCTCAACAGAAGAATCTCAAATAGACAAAAGATGTTTAAGGAATTGTTCAACATCCTTAGTCATCAGGGAAATCCAAATCAAAATGACTCTGAGATACCATCTTATACCTGTCAGAATGGTTAAGATCAAAAACACTGATGACTGCCTATGTTGGATAGGATGTGGAGCAAGGAAAACACTCCTCCACTGTTGTTGGGAATGTATAACCACTTTGGAAATCAGTATGGTGACTTCTCAGAAAACTGGGAATCAATCTACCTCAAGACTCAATGATACCACTCGGGCATATAACCAAGGAACCCTCAATCTTACCACAAGGACACTTGCTCAACTATGTTCATAGCATAGCATTATTCATAATAACCAGATTTGGAAACAACCTAGATGACCCTCAACTGAAGAATGGGTAAAGAAAATGTGGTACATATACACAATGGATACTCAGCTGTAAAAAAACAAAAACAAAAACAAATACAAACAAACAAAAACCAATGACATTATCATTGGCATCCACTTATAATACCAGTTCTGGAAGGGACAGGTTAAGGGGATCCCTGAAGTTTATTGGCTAGACTGCACAGTCTAATAACAGAGTCCCAGGACCCAGTGAGAGATCCTTTTTCAGCAAACTAAGCTACGTACTAATTAACTAGGCAAGTGGTATCAGTGAAATGGCTCATCAGTTCAAGGTGCTTACCCTCAAGGCTGATGAGTCTTGTATTTCTGTGTTCTATTTCTATCATTTACCACATTAAGTTTGTGTTCCACCTGTTCTGCTACAAATGTCAGGATCTCCTCCTACTTTTATGAAGGAGTAACGTTCCACTATCTCTATTTTCTTTGCATCTGCACCAGAAGATAGAAATAGAACTTTCCATTTCCTGGGCATTGTGAATCATGTTGCAGTACACAGAAGTGGAGATTTCTCCTTAACAGATTTCAATTTCTTTGTTTTAAAACATAGAGTTTAGGCTGTGGTAGCACAAGCATTTAATACTAGCATTCTGAAGGCAGAGATCCATTCGAATCTCTGTGAGTTCAAGGCCACACTGGAAACAGCCAGGCATGGTGACACACACCTTTAATCCCAGCACTTGAGATCTCATGTCTTGCTTGGGAAAGACACATGCCTTCAATCCCTGGAAGTGATGGCAGGAAGCAGAGAGATATAAGGCATTAGGATCAGGAACTAGAAACTTTCTAAGCTTTTAGGCTTTTAGCAGAAGTTCAGCTGAGATCCATTTGAGGACTTAGAGTTTGAGAAAGCAAGATCAGTTGAGAAGTTGGCAAGGTGAGGTTGAATATGGCTTGTTCTGTTTCTCTGGTCTTTTAGCGTTCATGCCAATACCTGGCTCCAGGTTTGTTTTTATTAATAAGACTTTTTAAGATTCGTGCTACACTTTGGACATACACCTAGCAGTTTGATTGATGAATCAAAAGTTAGTTTTAGTTTCTGAAATATTGCTATCATTTTTTTTAATGGATGCCCATCAACAATGTACAAGTAAAACACAGGGAATTTTTTAACCTCTTTGCCAACAGGTTTTTTTTTTTTTTTAATTTTTTAAATTTTATTTTACAAGACAATTCAATTCTACATATCAGCCACGGATTCCCTTGTTTTCCTCACTCCCGCCCCCCTCCCCATTCCCCCAGCTCACCCCCCATTCCCATCTCCTCCAGGGCAAAGCCTCCCCTGAGGACTGAGATCAACCTGGTAGACTCAGTCCAGGCAGTTCCAGTCCCTTCCTCCCAGGCCGAGCCTAGCAACCCTGCATAAGCCCCAGGATTCAAACAGTGAACTCATGCACTGAGCACAGGACCCTGTCCCACTGCCTGGATGCCTCCCAAACAGATCAAGCCAATCAACTTTCTCACCCATTCGGAGAGCCTAATCCAGTTGGGGGCCCCTCAGCCATTGGTTAATAGTTCATGTGTTTCCATTCGTTTGGCTATTTGTCCCTGTGCTTTATCCAACCTTGGTTTCAACAATTCTCGCTCATATAAAACCTCCTCTTACTCACTAATTAGACTCCCGGAGCTCCACCCAGGACCTAGCTGTGGATCTCTGCATCCAGATCCCTCAGTCATTGGATGGAGTTTCTAGCATAACAATTAGGGTGTTTGGCCATCCCATCACCAGAGTAGGTCAGTTCTGGGTGTCTCTTGACCATTGCCAGCAGTCTATTGTGGGGGTATTTTTGTGGATTTCTGTGGGCCTCTCTAGCACTTTGTTTCTTCCTATTCTCATGTGGTCTTCATTTACCATGGTCTCCTATTCCTTGTTCTCCCTCTCTGTTTTTGATCCAGCTGGGATCTCCTGCTCCCCCAAGCTCTCTTTCCCTCGACCCTTGCTCTTCATTACCCCAATTAATGTCCAGGCTGTTCATGTAGATCAATCTCATCCATTTCTCCGTCATTGGGTGATCCCCGTGTCTTTCTTGGGGTCCTGTTTTTCAGGTAGCCTCCCTGGTGATTGCCAACAGGTTTTTATCAATGTTATTTTTGATAATAATCACTCTTATTGCATCCAGGGGATAACTCATTGAATTGCATTTTCCTGGAGACTGATGACTTGGAGAACTGTTTTTCCATATGCTCATTGACAGTGTGTTGTTATAGTTTTTTGTTGTAGTTGTTGTTCTGTAGATATGATCTAGTTAGGTCAATTGTATAGGTTGCCATCAGGTTGTTTGCTCATTTTTACTCTTTTTTTTTTTTTTTTTTTTTTTTGGTTTTTCAAGACAGGGTTTCTCTGTGTAGCTTTGCGCCTTTCCTGGAACTCACTTGGTAGCCCAGGCTTGCCTCGAACTCACAGAGATCCTCCTGCCTCTGCCTCCCGAGTGCTGGGATTAAAGGCGTGCGCTACCACCGCCCGGCTTTTTTTTTTTTTTTTTTTGGAACTCTTTATAACTTTTTAATTTTGTTACAATTTGTTGGTTTTTAATTCTTGAGTTCCTTATATATTCTCTATCTCTATTACTGTACACTTGTCAGATACAGAATTA
Source organism: Peromyscus leucopus (assembly GCF_004664715.2). NCBI lineage: Eukaryota > Metazoa > Chordata > Mammalia > Rodentia > Cricetidae > Peromyscus > Peromyscus leucopus. The sequence goes on from NC_051064.1 coordinate 39,038,517, forward strand.
GTTTCCTTTATTGTTATTTTGACATTTTTATTAAATAGGGCTTTTCTCATCTGATTTTCTACTCTGTGTAAGAACTTTAAATGTTACACATAATTGTAAAATTTTATGGTCTTCAAGAATATGTCATTTAATTCAAGAAAAATTCTATAAAACAGAAATGCTTATTTAAAGTACATTTAAGAATTATTGCAATCAGAGATAATATATCTCACTATCAGAAAATTTGGCAATTTGGAATTAGGCCAGATTAGAAGTCTCTGGAAGAATTTATTTCTATGAACAAATACATTTGAAAGAATGTTTTTTTTTAAATTTATTTGTCCCTTTTTCTTTCACACACTGGGACACAGTGAAGAATGATCACCTCTGTATGGTTTCTGAAATGTGTTTTCAGTTTCTATGCACTCTAGTGCAGCAACATTCGATCTTCTCTTGTACAGCGATTCCCTTGACAATAACTCTGTTTTTTGTTGTTGATTTGTTTTTGTTTGTGGATTCAGTGTTCCAGTCTGGGTCAAGATTGGTGGACCCCTACATCCTATTGGTCATCCTCTCTTAGTCCTCTGATTTGGATAAAATAACTGAGTAACCACAGCTAACACTGCTCCTCTAAAGATAATTTCTAGTTGAAGTTAACTTTGAATTCTCCTATGAATTCTTTTTTCAGATTCCAATGAATCAAAGTAATGTAGAGAGTAAAATCTTGGCTTTGGATTTAATATAAAACAATAACAAGCCATTGATTTTATTAAGAAGTTTATGTGTTTATTCCTTAGAATTTCAAATCCAACCTTAATGGTATTTGGCAAATATGATTCCCTAGGCAGTTTCTCTTTCCCATGGTTATATTTTCTCACAAAGGAATATGTTAACCACCAAGAAAACATCTTAGATTTCTTCAAGCATATCATGAAGTGAAAAAAAAATATTTTGAATTAGAATATGTTTATTTGTATATGATACAATATTGGTTGCTAAAGTATAACCATTTTATCAAAGATCAATGCTGAGATTTATGTGCATAGAGAAGTTTTTATCATATACAGGGGACTGAGTTGTTCCTTGCTGAATGCACACAAGTTATTGCATTGACATTTAAAAGCCTCTATTTTAGCTCAGACATTGTATGTTCTTTTATTAGATGGAAAGTTTTATGAAGAGAAAACTCTTTTGTTTAGTCACCCAATATTTGACTTAGCCATGGATTGATTAGTGATATAATGTGGAGTACATATCATAATTATTTCCTGTTTATGTTTAACAGGTTCAACTTGAAAATCATGTTAACGATCCCCAACAATTAATTAACTGGTCAATTGCTGGAGTTTATTTTTTTAATTTTTTGTCTTTTAATTCTAGTTATAAACTCATGCCTAAAATATATCTCATACATTTCAGGTAACTGAAGTTAATATGGAGTTCAAACTTTCCTGCATTTTGGCCATGCAGAATCTGAAAAAGTTCTCTTGAAAAAGAGCATATTTTAATTGATTTGAGACAGGATTTAGCACTTTTGGAAGACTCTGTGTTCTGTTGATAATATATTAGTTTCTCTTGAATTATCCTGACTAGATATTTTCTGCAGAATACCCTGCTTCCCCTTCAGTCTCATATTTAAATATATTTCATGAAGTATGTATAGTGTACATTATAAATAATTATATGAACAAATCTTGATTTGATTCATTGAAACTTACTATTTATTATTTATAAATTTAAAAAATTTAGAGCAAGTATCCTTTTTTTCTGTTGCTCTTGCTTTTGCTGCTGCTACTGATTTTTGGTGATTAAGGTTGAGATAGGCTCTCCTGTACCCAAGTTGTCCTCAAACTCATTGTGTAACCTAGGCTGATATTCAATTTCTGATCTGCTTTTACCTTCTGATTAGCGGCATGTGACATTGTGCTTGATGTTGAAGTTATTTATTAAATAAATATTGTAGTACAATATCTAACACACACACATTCTTAATGTTATAGCCAATTCAAATTCAGGGCCTTAAATATTTATTTAGCATCTTTCACATTAAATAGTTTTCCTATATCTGTGCTAAGAATTCCCATTCTCAGTAAGTTTGGAACTGGTAGGATGAAAATACAAAATAATTACTAGTTTTTTGTTTCTTAGTTTATATGTTCAAGTATCACACCTCACACAGATATGTGACAGCTCTGAGGGGCCATTTAGGGCACATACCTTCCTTGTGCATACCCTTGGTCTGATCCTCAGTACTGCAAACAAAACAAATAGAAACAAACAAATAACCAAAGCAGATCTTCACCTCCATCCACATAATGTTGATGTTGTTGCTTAAAAGTTCAAATTTTGTTTCATTGTTTATTAATTAGAATAACCGAAGGATAATTGTCATTCCAATCTGAGCATGCTTCCTCTGTGCTCTTTGTTGTATCTGAAAATATGGGAACATCTGTGTTACCATCAACACAATCACGGTAATAGCTTTTGCTTTTAGTATATGCTCCTCTGGAATATATAATCAAAAATATGTTGTAAAGTCAGCTTAAATATTTCCTTGCTTTACACCATCAGCTGGGAACACAGTTGTACTTGTTTCTTGGTTCAATTTTATAAATCTCTTTTAATAGGTGTAATTATAAATGTCAATATAAATTATCAGTTTTCTAATTCATAGCAACAAAACTGGATATACTCAAAGATGTGAGCTTTCTCAGCTTAGCTAACCATTATTTCCTTTTATCCTTAGGGGAAGCTGTTTATTTCTTTTCTTTTACAATTTTCTGCATGTCTTTCCAACATGGATTTATTCATTCTTTTGTTCATAGTGTATGTAATGTTGTCTTTGTTGGTTCTAAGGCAAGTTCACAGTTTTTGTTCCTGTGTTTGCTTTCACACTAAATATTCCCCAATTCCCCTCTATTGGTTATGGGTTGTTAGTTTCCCAATATAAGAAACAATGAAATTGGTTGCTAATTTTGTCTTGCTTGTGTCCCTTCTCTTCCCCAGAATCTGACTGGAAGCAATTCAGCTTAATTCACAGTTAATAGCTACTGGGTGTCAGCAAGCAGAGTTCATTTCTTATTCCATTTAGTGTGGTAATGTTATTTAGGACCACTTTTGAATCAACCGTATTCCCTACATATTACCCAATTTTTTTCATTCATTTCCTAGAAATCATGGGTTTGGAATATTTTTAAATATTATTTCCTGAGCATGCCATATGTTCAACTTTTAATCATATGCATTGAATATATCATCTAATTTTGATTTCAAACTTTAATAAAATGATTAGATGGATTTGTTAAAATTTAATATTTCTTTCCATCTAATATTTCAACTTTCAGAAGATTTTTAATGGTTTGTAGAATGTAAAAGCTACTCATTTCTATCAAAATTTTGAGGCAGGAGAGTTGAAATAAAGTTGAGATAAGCTAGCTTGTGGTAACTGAACAATTGTCTAGCTTTATGGAAGTGTAACTATGCTGGGAATTTAACCATTTGGTAGACTCTGGTATTTACCTCTCTAAACTCTTTCCCAATTCACAAAGTTTATCTTTTGTATTTTAGGAAACACAACTCTGGACGAGTTCTCTTCTTGGTCTTTCTAATGTTACATTTGTAAACAGCCAAAAACTCTTGCGAAGTTTTTCTGTATTATCATGCTCGTAACATAACCTTCATCCCTCATTGTGTTTAAGTGTTTATGTATAGAAATGCTTTAAGCTTGTTACAATTTTCACACAGAATACTATTTGATGAAGAGGCTTTGCCTTAAACTAACCCAGATGATGAAAACAAGAACAACAAAATGAAAACTTCCCTTGGATCTGAATTAAAATAAATGATACCTTTGAGTAGATTTCAAATTTCTGCTTGTTGTAGATTGCAGCATTTTCCATGACTAGAATGTTGTTGCTTTTTTTTCTATTTTATTCTGAAAATAAGCCACATAGATACCACCTTTAAACTCAGTAAAATACATGAGGGATTCATCACTCTTTCAGTGGCAATGGGTTACTAGTCGCTCTTTAGCACTAAAGGGAAAACTATCCCTTCCCCATTCTTATAGACATACCATTTAATCAATATAGTTAGTCTTACGTAGTAATCTGGTTTGGACTTTGACATTTGTGAAATTTTCCTCCCACATACTTCTCACTATTTCAGGAATATGAGAAATCATATTTAAATAAGCAACCAAAATAACTGCAATTAGAATAGTTCATATCCTTATATTTATATCAAATCACTTACCTGTGGAATTCTGTAAAATTAATGGTCACCTTTCTAATGTACATGTTAAGAATCAGTGAAATAATAACAATAGCTAGTTCAGTGAAGAATCTCATATTCAATTCTGATTACAAGGCATTCAAATCAATGGACATGATACAAAAGTACAGTATTCTCTCCAATTATTTCTATAAGAGTTAATAAGGAGAGGTGAAAGTTTTGTAATTTTGTAATATTTCAGTGGAAGTTATCACTAAGTAGGGTAATAAATGATCTCACTTGCCTCATAACACGTTCATCGTGTATCTAATCAAAATGTTTGTCAGGAAGTTCTGAGATTTCAGTGAGGCTGAAGCTATATTTCAGGATACAAGGTGGTGCTGTTTCATTTCAGAATCAGCACTGCTGCAAAATATAATAAGTACTTCTAGAACAAGGACATCATATCTTATAAAGAGAGCAGAAATACAGAGTCAATCACATACCTCTACATGCCAGTTATGGTTTTGTTCAAAGGAAACATAGATAAGTTATATCTGTATACACTGCTCAATGCAAATTCAAAGGCAATAAAAATATTCAATGAAGGATGAAATATTCATTCTTCATAGTTTGTAGGGCTCTGTGGCCTGCAGTGTTGGCTGTAAAGGCCCTACTCTTAAAGGAACAAAAATATGTGCCTTTGAAAAATGAAGAGTGAAAGCAAAGAATTATTTCTAGTTCTTTTGACTTCTTTTACTGACAACATTTTACTGGCTTTGAAATGAAAATCTAGCTTCTCTTTCCACCATATTCCCACTGACCCGTGGTACTATTGAGGGTCTATTGTGCCACTCTGCTTTCTTATCTATACAGAAACCCATCACTATTGCCATCAGAACATATATTAGGCTGATGAAACCAGGAAGTTGATTTTCATCTCACTTTACTTTGTGCTTATTGCCTAGAGAATAGGGATAAGAAATTGGGCTCTACTTTCTATAACCCTGTTTCTCTGTGTCATCAGCCAATTTTAATCACCTTTCTGTCTAGTTTTGACTTCAGTTTAAACAGATGCTCAATGCTAACATTTTCACAATAGTTTTTGAAGTGTGTGTGTGTGTGTGTGTGTGTGTATGTATGTATGTATGTATGTATGTGTGTGTGTGTGAGCTGTAAAATATTCACAAGGTATTGCTGTGGGATGGTCTGTATGATAAATCTGTTGCTCTGACTGGTCAATAAATGAAACACTGATTGGCCAATGGCTAGGCAGGAAGTATAGGCAGGACTAACAGAGAGGAGAAAAGAAAGAACAGGAAGGCGAAAGGGAGACACTGCCAGCCGCCACCATGACAAGCAGCATGTGAAGACACCGGTAAGCCACAAGCCACATGGCAAGGTATAGATTTATGGAAATGGATTAATTTAAGCTATAAGAACAGTTAGCAAGAAGCCTACCACGGCCATACAGTTTGTAAGCAATATAAGTCTCTGTGTTTACTTGGTTGGATCTGATCGGCTGTGGTACTGGCGGGTGATAGAGATTTGTCCTGACTGTGGGCAAGGCAGGAAAACTCTAAAATAATATGTTTATTTGAAATTGGTAATGTAGAGAAGTTGAGTTGTTTTATGTGAGTTGATATACTTGGCTGATCTTTTATAACACTTATGTTTTATTACACTTCAATATATTCATCTTATACATTTGTCTAACATATTTTGCTGTTTTAAATGCATTTCAAAAATGAAAATTAGTGATAATCTACTCTTCTTCTTTGGACAGCACCTCACATAGCTCAGATTAGAGCTGAGGATGATCTGAAACTTCGGAATTTTCTCCTTCTACCTACCAAGTTCTAGAACTGCATGTGTGAACCTTTGTTCCCAGGCTTACATTTTATGAGTACATTATAATTCTTGCTTTAAAACTGTAGGATGAAAATAAGTTGTTTATTTGTAAATTAAGCATAAACACATTTATTTTGATAATTCTTTGTAGTTGGCATTATGAAATTTGTAGACAAATGAGTGGAACTAGAAAATATCATCCTGAGTGAGGTAACCCAGACTCAAAAAGACAAACATGGTATGTACTCACTCATAAGTGGATACTAGATGTAAAGCAAAGGATAGCCAGACTACAACCAGAGAAGCTAACTAACAAGGAGAACCCTAAGAGGGACACATGGATTGCTCTGGGAAGGGAAAATAGATGAAATCTCTTTAGTAAACTGAGGGAAGGTGGACAATAGGGGATGGGGGGTGTGATCATAAGGGAACAGGATTGTCTAACTGGATCAGGGCATGGTGGGAGAGAAATGAAAGATATCTTTATTATGATTTTTTTGGGGGGTCATATTTGGTTGTTATCTTTTCAAAGCCTGTTTTTTTTTTTTTTTTCTAATGAGAGACAGAAAGGAGTAGATCTAGAGGAAAGGGCAAGTAAAGATGAACTGAGAGGTGTAAAAGGGTGGAAAATATAATTAGGACGTAGTGGATGAAAAATCAATTTTAAAGGAAAAGAAAAAAGATTAAAAAGAAAAAGAATGTAAATACTTGAGTTTTGGAAGCCTGAGAAACTGATAAATTGGATCTTTGCTGATGTTGGATGTATGGGAACTCACATTCTTATTATACTTTCTGCTGTCCAAATATGAAAGATTGATTGGGAGCCCTTGGCCCAGAGGAACCGCTCCGCTGCATATGTCAAATGATCAGAAGTTTAGATGTACAATTCTAGGGAAATAGCTCAGGGCTGAGAGAATGGCAGAAAGTCTAACATAAGCAATATGTTGTCAGAAATGACCACTAGTCACTTATCTTTTCAAATTTGTGAGGTCTAGATGTTTATTTTTTCATTGGCACCAGAACACATTTTCCTTCGAGTATTTCAAGTTGACTTTAATCCGTATCATTCGATAACTAACTGTGATTGGTCAAAGTGGCCTCTGTGCTTAGTAATTCTGCCCATTTTCTCTTACATTTGACACAGGGTTATAGACTAATACATTTTAGTTTTGATATTTTCAGATTGTATAAATTAAGCAGCTGTACGTAATGTTTTATTCTATGTTATTATTTTTATGGTTCTAGGCATTCATTACTGCTGTGTAAGCATTACTCACATATATTCATTTTCAGATTAGATAAAAATGTAAGACTGGCTTTTCATTATTTTAATGCTAATTTAAAACTAGAGTCTTTAAATAGCAAAATAAATTTATGTTTGTATATAGTATATTATAATCATATCATAGACTAAACATTTCTATATACAAACATTTTAAATGATTAATATGTAGTAACTGTAGATACTTATTGGGGTTACTAAGACATAAATACTATATATATATATATATATGTATATATATATACACACACACATATATGTATATATATAGTATTTACTATATATATACACAATATATACTAATATATACACAATATATACTAATGAAATGAGGGTAATTAAACTTTTCATCTTCTTACAATTCCATTGCTTCTGGAACCTTCAAGTTCCTTTTTTTAGTTACATTTTTATTCACATTTTTATATGTATTAACTGCTGACTTTATATATTTTTGGTTCATTTGTCAATTGACTTGGTTTAACATTGACATTTTTTTCACACAAAAAGAATATTACCTGAAAGCTTTCAAATTTAAGAATGGTCTTTATTAGACTTTGTAACTGCATGATATCGGGTCTTGTGTACATGGAGTCTATGGCCCCTTCTGTTTCTTTCAGAACTTTGTTTACATAAATTTATCATCTTGTGCTATGTATTGTTATAAAGCATGTTGTCAGATTAACCTTATTTTTTCTTTTGTGTCCTTTTAAATTAAAATGACTCAAAATCCTTTATTTATATTGGATATTTAATAAAATTACAATATGACTCATTGTCTCTTTTCTCATACCTTTCCTAAAAATGAGACATCACGTCATCAATAGATACTTTCTTCCTTCATGTTACTGCTTCATCCTTTGTAAATTTGAATTATTGAAAAATGTCCCATTCTATCCACACAGTTCTACAAATTAATGGCTGACCCCACTTCACTTCTGCTACTGTCTATTATAGTCATCCTCTGATCCTAGAATGTCCTGTATACTAGAGTCTGGACTGCAACTGAGGATGTGCTTTAATCAATGGCATGACCTGACATCTCATATTGATTCTACCCTGCAGCTTTCCTGATGCCAATACTAACCAGTACCTTATTCAAGAATCTTATACATTATCACATTGGCTGCCAGCTTGATATATGGACTTGCCCTCCCTGGGACCAGATTTCTGTGGGCTGACAGTGAGGAAATACTTCCCAGAAGATTTTACCTCAACCGTGATGGTCTCTTATTAATTATAGCTGTTTTTTAACCCTCAGCTGACCAGCATTGTTTGTCCCAGTAAAGCAAAGTTTCCACATAAGTGGTGCTGATCTTTTGTTACTCATAGCTGATTCTTCAGCACAGCTGACCAGAAACACCACAGATTCTTATTTTAAGGTATTATTTGAATGGCACTGATAGAGTCTTCAAGGGAATCTCAAACTTCCTTCTGCAACTTCACATGACAGACCTCCATTATCTGATTATTTTTCCCCTTAGTATCTTACCTTGTGCTCCTACAGAACAGTCCATTAAGACTTGGAGACCCCATTGCCATTGTAGCTCAAAAGTTCAAATACCACTACAAGCTTAAAAAAAAAGGAAGGAAGGGAGGGAGGGAGGGAGGGAGGAGGAAGGGAGGGAGGAAGGAAGGAAGGAAAAAGAAAACAACACCCCCCGAAAAAAAAACAACCAAGCAAGCAAATACCCCCAAAAAATTAACAAAATTTTATAGTCAAGTCTGTCATAGCAATGTCCCACATCTGATATAAGTTTATGTCCTAATTAATTTACTGTTGCTTTTCTAAATACTATGACCAAAACCAACATTGGAGTGGAAAGTATTTATTTTGGTTTATGATTTATAATTCATTATCAAGGGAAGACAAGACAGGAACTCTAGATAGGAACCTAGATGCAGAAACCGAAGTGGAGATCATAGGAGAGCACTACTTACTGGTTTCCTTGTCTTGGTTTCTGCCCAGTGAAGCACTGCCCACAGTTGTCTTAGTTTACCTATATCAATCATTAATCACAAAAAATCCCCCAGAGACATGACTATAGGCCAAGGGGATGGAAATATTCTTCACGTAGATTTCCTCCACCTAAGTGACTTCAGTTGTTTCAAGTTCACAAAAGTAATCGCTGAATGATGTTCATTTTCTTGTTACTATGTTATCCTAACTGTTGTTATCTTTAACTGTAGCTGTTTTCTTTTATTCCAATAGATAATTTATCTTTGTTCATTTTGGCAGTCTCAAGACTTACCCATATAGCAAAATTCCATCTCTGTTCCCTCATCCTGAAAATCTCTGTATTCAACTTTTATTTTGACACTTAATTATGTGGATTGTATTTTTATTATTTCTATACTTTTTTGCCTTATATTTGTCTTTGCATTATATTTTTTAATACTCTGAGATTTGGTGTCTTTTTAGTTGTGTAATATTTTATTTAGTTGGAAGTATTCCACCTCAGTTAATAAGGATTTTAATCATTTCAGTAAGAAATATTTATATTCAAGTGTTCAAACCAATGAGTTCATTTTTTTTTTTTTGACATGACTCAGTGTCAATATTCCAAATTTATGGGTCGATATTTATTGGCTGTGGTAATTGTGACACTTGAACTAGTTCTTAGCTTCATTTTACTTATTTATTTTTAACTGCAAATATTCTCAATTGGAAGAGATAAAAACATATCTAATGGACCACGCGGCTGTGGCTCATGCCTTTAATCCAAGCACTGGGAGGCAGACCCAGGCAGATATCTGTGAGTTAGAGGCCACTCTGGTCTACAGAGCAAGATCCAGGACAGGCACCAAAACTACACAGAGAAACCCTGTATTGAAAAAAAAAAAAAAAAGGAAAATGTCTAATGATCCAGATAATTTCATTTACAAGTTAAAGCATGAATTCTATTTTTTTTTGGTATTTCACTTGTCAGTCTCTATATCATCTATCTATCTGTCTATGCTCCTATCTATCTGATGATTGATTATAATAAACAATGTAGTTCTTACCTAGAGTTTCACTAACTGAAGGAAATGGGAACAATAACAGTGTCAATCACATATTCTGCTATTTGGCTTGCATTTTATCAAACTGAACAATTAATATTTAATTTTTAAGTCAACACTACATATTCATAGTTCATATGTCATTTCATTACCTTTGATTAACATTTATAGACCTTTTTCATAGGCTTTCTTTGATTTTCTTCTGATGCTTAGTTATTTCCTAAATCAATATTTGCAAACCACATATTTTATACTACAATCAGAACTAGTGTAAGCAACATCCAGAATTGTGTCTTAGATACTAAGAGTAGACATAGATGTCTCATGTCTTAGACAGTGAGTCAGAAACAGCTGTCAACTTGAAGGTGCACATATTTAGTTGCTGTTGAAAGTAATTCAAAATTTCTCACTTAAGTGAAATATATCAGAAATTATACTTTCAAGTGTTAGTGTATAGATATTATTTACTTATTATTTAGACTTACAGCAAAAAAGCAAAAAAAAAAACAAAACAAAAAACTAACAAGGCATTTTCTAGCTGAGATCCATGTCATGTGTTGAAGAACAACTGGAAATCATTCATAAGTCTGTCACAATTATCTTTTGTCTTGAAATATGAATAAGGAATAGAGAATATTCTGTGTTTCTTGTGACACTGTTCTCTTTTTTGTAATATCATTGAAAGTCCTTGATTGTTTCAGTAATGAATGAATCATTCTTAATTAAAAATATAATGGTTAATAAAGTGGAAACAACTCACCTGGTTTTCTTTATAATTTTGATACCAAGTGCTTTTAACTATAATATTGTCATCAAATTTCAAATACTAATACAGATCTTAAAATATTACTACCAGAAAAGCTCATAAGGTTCTACATGAAATGAGTCAACTTTTAAAAATAGGTTCCTTGGGCCCACAGAAACATGAAATCTTCAGTCAATTTAGAAGCCAAGTCTCTAAAAGTACCAATGAGAATACTGCCGCCTCAGTTCTCTGTGGAGCAGCAGTTCTGTGTGTCTGGAATCTGAGCCTTGAGCTTTAATATGATTGCCATGTGCAATGTATTCCACGTACACTTTTATTCTTTTGCTCCAGTTTAATTTTTATAGACTGTCATGTACTATATATGAACTCAGTTTTACTCGAAAACCTTTGGCAAGCTCACTTTAGTATTTAAGGAATTGCCTGTCTATTTAAGAACTTGGCTTAGAATAACAAAGGGGCAAATGGTGGAAAGATGGCAAAAATCTGCTTTTGGATTACCAGCCAACAAGCAGAAAATAGACAGGCACACACACATTAGACTGAGTAGCTAAAATAAGTTATGCTTAATTATAAACTATGTGAATCATTAATTTACACCAAACCATAGGTCTTGTGAAGTGTTCTAGTCCATGGAGCAGAAGAATGTTGTGTCTGTTCAATGCACAGGAAGAGTGCTGAATCAGGACAAGTTTTTACTTTAGAAGCCTTCTTACTAACATTACCCAACTTATAAAACACCCTTATCATTGTCTAATTTTTGTTCATGAGCATTATATTATTTTCATAAAAATGGAGCCCTGAATTGGGCTGTATTTCCTTGAATTCCTTAGGTTACAATCATATGGAAGGGTACTACCATGATGACCACAATAAGTCACCAAAATGTTAAGTGTTCATGAAGGCATAAAGCAAGTGATAGAAATATAACTTGATATGTGAAAATTCCCACAGGTGATGCACCTGCACACTTCCAGACACAGCATTTTTCTTTATCTTAGCTGACAATAGTTCTTTCTTTCCAAAACCATTTTTCATTTGTCCAATAAACACATTCATTAAACTTTTGAAGTGTGGCAGATCTCTGAACACTTACCATTAGTGAAGGACCAGCATTCTGGGTCAGGTCTCCACAGCCAGTAGCCATGCACTGTTACATGATCTTCTGTTAGACCTCCTAGCCTCTGTGCTTGCCCAAGGGTATATGTATAGGACTTTATGCCCTATATTCTAACCTATGTTACTGTCAACATTCAGATACACAATATATGATCAGACAGTGTCACAGAGTTTTACATGACTAGCATCATATATGTGTAATTCTTTTCAGATGTCAATCATGTGAACAGAAGCCAATTATAATATTTGCATATAGAAGTTTTCCTTTTTAAAAAAATCTGGTGGGGATTTGAAGAAACAAAAAGGAAATAATGAAGTTAGAAAGGTAGCACTAAAATCCTCCCAAATATCAAAGTGGGAAATGGTGTTTCTGAAGACCAAAGGTTCCTTGAAAGTAGAAAGACAAAGGTACTATCAGATGCAAGCTGGAAACACAAAGAAGCCATAGATGAAAAGTACAATGACTGTTAACCAACCATTGTTTTCCAAATTTATACTAGCATCTCCACTGTGCGTTGCAATCAGAGCAAACATTGCACATTTTGGGAAACTATGAAGAGCTGCTTTCCTCTCACAGCATAGGGAGAGGAGAATGGAGAAGACATTAAGAACAATCAAGCCCAGGACAGACAATCTCCTACAAAAGTTCTGAAAATCATCTGTGTATTGCAGAGGATGGTTAAGTGTCCTTTTAAAGAGGCAACTTTGTAGAGGAGAGAAAAGATTGCATTTCAGGTTGGCTTGATAGATATAAAACTTCATAATGACAATATTGCAAAAGTAGCAATTTCCATTGGACACTGATATTATTTTATGGTTTTTAGTACATGTACACTATAAATGCACAACATAGATTTGTATGTATGTGTGTGTGTATACATACACACACATACACACACACACACACACACACACACACACACATATATATATATATATATATATATATATATATATATATATATTTGGTTTCTGAGACAGGGTTTCTCTATGTAGCTTTGGAGCTTCTCCTGGATTTTGCTCTGTAGACAATGCTGGCCTCAAACCCATAGAGATCTGCCTGGCTCTGCCTCCCAAGTGCTGGGATTAAAGGCTTTTACCACCACCACCCGGCTATATGGTATCTTATTAATGGGAATAAAAAGTTTATATCATTGTCAGCCAAGGGATGATGATATTAATTAAATTTTGAAAAACCTTGTACAATATTATTTAAATTTCCCTCTTTACTTAGAAACAACAAGAAGCCATTTAAACATCTCATTGATATAAATAAAAACACCCTAAACATTCTAAGTTCAGAAGAATAAATGAAAGATAAAATATCTCATCAATAACAAGATTATATCATACATATCATCATATGTCATAGGCTTCAGTCAGAATCAATCAGGTACAGTGCTCTATAAGATCTTTAATGCAAAATATGGAATTTGCGGAAATCAGTGAAAATATCTTTAAAATATGAAAACATTGGAAAGAGATTCTGTGTAGGAAAATTCTTGCTATACTGAAATTTCATGTATTGTGTTTAAATGTGTGAATTTTCTAGGTGGGAAGTAAGCTTAGCTTTGCAATATTAGAAGGTATTAACTTGAAGTTACTTCAGGTAAAGACACTAGCAAACCAGTATTTTTTTCCCCTGTGATTCTAGGGATCAAACCTATGATCCTGAGGCTGTTAGGCAAGCACTCCACCATTGACTTACATCTTCTGCTTATTTGTTTCCTACTGTGCTTGAGTCATGCATTATCCCAGGAAATTATGAATATAGCAATAATATTGAAAAGAACCTCAGAATCAGTTATACTAAAAAGCAAATATTTTTATTTCTACAAAAGAATTTTTACTTTGTTCTATTTTCTACCTACATATAAGATCATGTGGATTCTAAGCATATTTTGTTATTTTTATAAATTGGGAGATATGCCCAGCAATTATATTCAGCAGTGTTGATTTACATGTTTCAGAAAAAACACATAAATCTAATGAGTTATTAGGTGAAGGGTTGAAAACATGAATGGTGAATTAATTTGGGACAACATCTCTGGTAGTATGATGGGCACCTTCCCATTTTTTTTGCATATGAAGCATTTTAGAAATAAGTAAGAAAATCATAATACTCGTAGACTGACCTGGTATGGGAGTTCAGGAGTAGCTCACTTGTCTAGGATATGGGAGGGACCGGTTTCAGTTCCAGTACTCCCAAAATTGTAATAAATCTGAGCCTCTTTTACTTGACTTGGATACTCATTTTGCTTTGAGCTCTCAAGGGGACTTTTCAATGTCCTGTGTAAGACTGATACAATAAGAGGATTGTTGTTGGTTTTAATATTTGGGCTCTTTTTGCTCTTTTCTGGGGGGGCCTGCCACCCAGCTCCCAAATGAATACACATGGAATCATATTCTACTTATTAATGCCTGGCCTTAGCTTGGCTTGTTTCTTGCCAGCTTTTCTTAAATTAACCCATCTCTCTTTTGCCTCTGGGATTTTACTTTCTCTATTTCTGTATACCTTTCTTACTCCATTGCTGGTTGTGTAGCTGGGTGGCTGGCTCCAGCTGTCCTCCTCCTCTCGCTCCTAAATTTCTCCTCTTTTCTTCCCAGATTACTCTTTCTATTATTCTGTCTACCTGCCAGCTCTACATATTTTTTTTTCTCCTGCTCCACTATTGGCTATTCAGCTCTTTACTAGACCATCAGGTGTTTTAGACAGGCAACAGTTATACAGCTTCACAGAGTTAAACAAATACAACATAAAACAATGCAACACATCTTTGTATCATTAAATAAATGTTCTGCAGCATAAACAAAAGTAACACACATTACAATAATACTCCACAGAGAACATCACGATCACTTACTTTTTAGTGGGTATATTTACATCCATTTCCTTCTGAGCTGCAGAGACATACTGACAAGACTTTCACTGTCTATTTAACATAAGTGGAAAGCTTTTGATTAAAATATTATTGCATTGTTTTCTCCTCTTCTCTCTCCAATCCTCACATGCCTGCCATTAATACCCTTTCAAGTTAATGTCTTTTTTCCTTAAAAAGTTATATGTGTATGTATATTATATACATAATACATTTATATTATTTAATGTAGTTAATATATAATATATTTTTAAAATTCTATATAACTATATGAAATATAATAAATATATTACATATAATATATAATATACAAAATACGTGTGAATAACTACATAAATTTTTTGTTTTTATACCTATGATTTTAGGATTGGCCACTGAATATTAGATTAGCAAGTAGGGCACTCATTCCTGATGAATACTAATTCTCCCTCTCTTAGTGGTCAGTTGTGGTTTTCTGTAATAGTCTCTGTCTGCCACAAAAAGAAGCACCATTTGATGAGAAGCAAAAGCTAAATTTATCAACTCCATAGATACTGGTTTAGTCATATTCATCACTGTTCTACTCATAATAGCCAGGAAATGAAAACAACCTAAATGTTCTTCAGTTGATGAAAGGGTAAGAAAAATATGGTAGGTATACACAAAATTATTCAGGTGTAGAGGACAAGGAGTTTATTAGATTTTCAGGTAGATGGATGAATTTGAAAAGTTCATGTTGAGTGAGGTAACAAGCTTCATAAAGAAAAACATCACATATACTTGCTTATTAGTTCTTCCCAGGTCCATATCTTTATATGTGAATATAGGCTACTTCCTAGAGTAACCACAGATATCAAAGAATTCTGAAGGAATTGTTGGGAGTGGGGCTGTGGAGAGGGGAATAGTAACACACAAGTGGTGTGAAAGGGGAAACGGAAAAACTGGGGAGGCTTTATTTGGGAAAAGGATGGAGGAAATCGAGATGAGGGAAGAGAAAAGGATAAGCAGAATTGGGAAATTTTGAAAAATACATAATCATTTTATATTTACCCAAATATGTAAACATATGCCATTAAGTGAACTAGAGTGACACTGCTCCCCACAAGAGCCATAGATCTAACAAAAACCCCAGTATAAGGCCTGAGAACCTTCCTTTGGATTGGTGGTCAGGAAAGACCAAGGGACTCCCAGAACATTGCAGGCTATTGCTAATCCCATAGGTTGCCTCCTTTAAATTGAAGTTAGTCTTCCACTAAGGAATCCGGGCATGTAGGTGTAACCATCTTATTAAATAAGAAACACAGAGCCAATTCAAAGATGAAAGCCCAAGAGGTCAGAGCAATAGCTAAGAGCTAAAAGCCTTACCCTTCACTGCTGCTTCTGTCCTTCTCAGCAGAAGGATACTTCCTGTCTGTTTGTCTTTTTTATAGACTTTCTATTCTGCCTTCTCATTGATTGTAAACCCAACCACATGATCTCATCACTGCCTTTTTGTACAGACCTCCAGGTCTTCTATGGTTGGTATTGAGATTAAAGGCGTGTCTCCATGCTGGCTGTATCCTTGAATACACAGAGATCCGCCCAGCTCTGTCTCCCAAGAGCTGGGATTAAAGGCATGCACCACCACCACCCAGTTTCTGCTATGGCTTGCTATTAGCTATGACCCCCAGGCAACTTTATTTATTAACATACAAATAAAATCATTTTTCAGTATAATTAAAATATCACCATATGGGCACTTCATACTTAGGACTTATGGACTGGATCTGGATCTGATCTGAAAATCTGCTCCTTGAGAATTAGTTCACATAGCTCCAGAGGTTAATATTCAAGTTGCCTGGGAGAGGAACAATCAGAAGTCTATATAACTATAGAACCTAGGATCCACAGTAGTTCAGACTCATTAAAGTATCCCTAAAGGTACAATAGTGACATTTATATTTGGGAGGTAAATAACAGCTGTCATTGAACTTAACGTATAATAAACAGGATCCCTGCTATGCCTAATATTGTAAGCCTAGAGAACTACAAATGACTAGTAATGTCATGGATATGAGAAGAGTCCTACTACTACCATTTTACTAAACCAGTATAATTGCTAACTACATTCTAAATATTTATCCTTATTTTTCCTCTTGAACACTATAAAAACAGCATTTGAATATCTCAGCACCCAATATTTAATGAGTAAGAAATCAAATGATTATGTAAATTTTTCTGAGTAAAAAATTAAAGACTGAACAACTTGTAACCCTTAGAGAAGTTTCATCATTTTTAATTCTCTTGTGTTCCATTTAGAGTCTATGATAGGTTACACAATGTCTTATTAAGAAGCCCAATTGATTAATGGAGCTGTGGGTTGTAGTCTGGTTGTTCTTTGCTTTACATATATGAGTGAGTACTTACCATGTTTGTCCTTCTGACTGCTTCATGAACTGACTCTGTGGAGCCCACTGCCTAGGGTGGACACCTTGCACAGACTTGATGCAAGGAAGGGCTTGGAACTGCCTCTACTGAATGTACCAGGCTCTTCAGATTCTCTGTGGGAGACCTCACCTTGTTAGAGGAGGGAATGGGGAGGTGGGTTGGGGTGGCGAAGGAGAGAGGGGTGGGAGGAGGGATGAGAGAAAGATCTGTGATTGGAATGTGAAATGAATAAAAAAAATTCCTTAATTAAAAAAAAGAAAGAAAGAAGCCCAAATGATTATTAAAGTTATTGTAGCTTGTAGATTTAAGTGAACTTTAGTCTACTTTATAGTTAATATTTGATGAAAGTTTCTTAATATTTCAACAGTTTGCCTTGTATGCCCATCCCTTCTAAAAGTCTCTGTATGCCTGATGTTATCACTTCAGAATGAATGAAAGACAAGTTTTTAATTTGGTCAGATGAAAGCAACTTATTTTACAATTTTAGAGACTTCCCTTTGAAAATGTGATTTTTATCAGGAAAAGATAAAAGTAATATTAATTGTTTTTAAGAAAAGGGAAGAAAATTGTGAGCTAGAGTATCTAAGTCTTTCTCAGAGAGAGCATGTTCACTTCTCCACAAGTCACCTTGTTGCATGACTCCTAATAAAATGTTTTCAGCATCAAAAGATAATGGTCATAAGACTTTGGCTTGTTCACTTTGATGTTGGTGCAAATCATACTTCAACTTTTTAAAAATAGTTCAGTTTTTCTTAGTATCAAATACTAAAATTTCTTCCTTATCTAGTATAAAGTTTCTGAGTAGATAGTTGACAAGGGTGTTTTAATTTTATTTATGAACTGGTCTTAAAATTCTAGATGACCACCAAAGACAATGAAAATAACCTGTATAGTTTTGGCAGACTTTTGCATTCTTCCAACCAACATATCAGGAAGATTCCCATGTTTGGTATTGTATAGTACTTTTTTTTTTTTTTTTTAGAAAGCCCATTCCTTTTGTGGGAGCATAATAGCCCTGTGTCATATTTCCTTTAAAAATATACAGGGACTGGAGAGTTGACCCAATGGTTATAGATATTTGCAACATTTTCAGATGAATCAAGTTCAAATCCTAACGTACATATGGAGGTACACAATTGACTATAATTCTATCTCCAAATGATCCAATATGCATTCTGGCTTCTTTTGCAACCTGCACATATATGTTAGACACACATATACATATAAATAAGAATATTACATTGTGAATATATTACATATGCACTTTCCTATAAGTTTATAAAGTTATGTTTTCCTATGGCTTTTCAGAAAAACCTGTGTTATTTTCTCTTTTTTCCTCCCCTGTTAAAGCAGCTTTCATTTTTCCAATGGTCTGCTTCATAGCACTCATGTCTATGATTTTAAAGGATCTTATAGAGTTATAGTAACAAAAAACCCCAGCATTGTATTGGAAACACTTCCCTGTACCTAATGGAACAAAATAGAAGACACAAATGTGAGTGCACAAATTTTTAGCCATCTGGTATTTGACAAAGATCCCCCAAAATGTAAGAAAAACAGCATCTCCATCAAATGGTTCTGAGAAAACTAGATGTCCTCATGTAGAAGATTGAAATTAGACCCATAACAATCACCTAGCACAAAACTTAATTCTAGGTGGATCAGAGATCACAATATAAAAATTAAAACTATCAGAAGAAAACATTATCAGGTGTAGGAAAGGATTTTCTGGATATGACTCCATTTACACAGGAACAGACACCATCAATTGGCAAATGGGACCTCACAAAAACAAAAACAACAACAAGAAAACAACAACAAACCCTTTGTACAACAGAAGAAAAAATCAAGTGAGGAAGAATTTTACCAAGGGGGAGAAAACTTGGTAGCTATACACCTAAGAGACAATTAATATTCAGAATATTATATTAAGAACTCAAACAACAAAGAATCAAGAAAACAGATGACCCTATTTGTCTGGATAGAGAAGTCTTATGAAACAGAATTGGCTAAGAAAATCTTTAAAAATGTTCTATGTTTTGTCAGCCATCATCAGACAAGCTTTATCCTGCTGTAGATGAAAACCAATACAGAAAACACCAAGAGGACAATGTGCAGAGGATGAGAAACCTTGGAATACTCGGTCTAAAACAGGGTGTCTCCATCAAATCCCTCCCCTTGGGACTCAGACAACTCTGTGGAAGAGGGTAAAAACCAAAGGGGGTGGAGTACACCCAAGAAATAAGCCTAATGCAGGTATGAACTCACAGAGAGTGTGGCAGCATGCGCAGGGCCTGCGTGGGTTCAAGCTAGATGGCGTCTGAGCAGTCAGAGAGAAGTGAATGTGATCTCCACTCTGAATCAACAAACTATCTCCAGTGGAAAACTACTCAGAGAAGAAAAAATGGTTTTCTTTAATGTAGTATCACTGGGTAAACAAATCACACAAGTACAGGCTTCATGTCCAACAATAGATGGCCAACTCAAAACAAATTCAATGCCAGTTTGGGAGATTATTATTATTACTTTTTGTCTCATAATAGTTTGTTTGGGTTTTTTTTATCTTACCGGTATTTGCTTATTTATTATGTTTTATTTTTTTATGGGCTTTCTTTGTGTGCACATGCCTCTGTATGTTATGTTTTTGTCCAGTTTTTTTTTTGTTGTTGTTTGTTTGCTTGCTTGTTTTGTTTTGTTTTTCAAAACAAGGTTTCTCTGTGTAACAGCACTGGATGTCCTGGAACTTACTTTGTAGACCAGGATTGCTTCTAACTCACAGAAACCAGCCTAACTCTGCCTCCTGTGTGCTGGGATTAAAGGCGTGTACAACCACTGTGCGACAATTTTTGCTTTGTTTTTTTTGGTTTGTTTGTTTTTTTAATTTCTTGTTTGTTATGTAAAGAGGAGAGAAAAAAAGTGTGGAGTTGGATAGTTTGGAAGATGGAGAGGATCTGGGATGAGATGAGGGAGGGGAAACCGATCAGAATATATTGTATGGAAAATATATTTTCAATTTTAATAAGTGTTCAACATCCTTAATACTGTAAGTTAAAACTACTTTGAGATTTCTTATTACCCAAGTCAGAATGGCCAGTATGGAGAAAACAACTGACAACAAATGCCAGGGAAGATGAAGGGGAAGGGGAACCCCCAGTCATTGTTGGAAGGCTTTCAAATTGATGCAACCACTTTGGAAATCAGTATGCAGATATGAGCCAGCTCTACCACTTTTTGGCATATACTCAAAAGACTGAACATCCTCTTACAGAGAAACTTGCTCTGCTATTCATAGTAGCTAGGAAATGGAAACAACATGAACCACTCCCAGCTGATGGATAGTGACATTATGGCACACGTACACAATAAGATACTAATCGGCTATAAAGACACTTGTCTAAGAAGTCATTCTTTCCCTTGACTTCTTGTCTCCTATCTTCCTTTTCCTCTTTGTCAACTGATACTTCTGAACAAAATAGTAGTCTAAATGGTAATATTGTTTCTATTTTAAATATCTGGGACTAAATGAAATTCAATGTGAACAACTCAGACGTTTTTTCTTGAATTTTATGTCTATTTAGAATTAGGGTGATTTTCTTAAAATGGATAGTCACATGTTAATACTAATTAATATTTTATGCTTAATAAAATGTGTGTTCAAATTTCATATCAGTATCTAACACACTTATGAAGAGTTTCCCTAGAATACTTGGAATAATAACGTGCAGTTGGTTCCATTCATTACTCCAAAATATAGAATTTCTCATGAATATATATTAGAAAAGAAAAAAATTAAAATTCAGAAAACATGTTTCCAAATGAATTTACTGCTGTTTGTATCTGTGTAGCTTAGGTTTCACATGGAAGACAATGTACCAGGGACTGCACAGGCAATGGTTCCCAGGAACCCAGTATGGACATTGCCAACCACTTTAGGGATTATCTCCTTACAGAACATATTTGCCACATACAGAAATGTCACTTTTCTCCTGGAGAACCATGACTGGAAACTGAGCCAGGTTTTGTTTCTCAGTTCTTTCAGTATGGGTACCTTTTGCTTCTTTTACAAGGCTTATTTATTTACACTTACATTTTTCCTGTGCTTCAAAATCAAAGGCTGGGATTTATTTATCACTTGACTTATGCAGCAACTCTTTTTCTTATTATTTAGCTTAATAATAATTTATTATTTTAATAGAAATAGCTCAGTCTGAATTGCGGGTTGATAGAGGGATGTTTATGTAGAAGTATAAGCACTATAAGTCCAGTGAAGGCATTGCAAAACTACAAGAAACAACAATGGATGGGTCGCTAACCTCTGTTGATTTCTGCAATAAGTCGAAGCTTGAAAAAGCTTAGGAAGCTCATGAAGATCTATAGAAAACAATAAAAGAGTCCAACTTTCTAAGGACAGATGGAACATTTACATCTCACTTACACAGTAGGAAGTAGGAGGCAGGGAATGTAAGAAAGTTGGACTGCTTGGACTGTGCGAACTTTTTAGAATAGATGCAATTGCTTCAACGTGTTCCTTCAATTGACATTTTGAACTGCCTGGAAGATGGCTCTGTTCAATGCTGATAGCTCTGAGGGCAAAGCCATATGCTGTCACTCATATAACATCCTCCCAGATTAAGCACACTAGTGATTGAGCCTTGGAGTAAGGAAGCACAGTGCTATACTTATGCTTGCAAGCCATATGAAAATTGATTCTTTGAGAGTAGAAATCTTTACTTTCTTGAAAAAAAAAAAAAAAAAAAAAAAAAAAAAAAAAAAAAAAACGAGCAGGCAATCTTCCATCCTTCAAGGCATTCCTGTCGACAGCAAGAAGACAAAGAGGCTGATGCTACTGCTGTCACACTCATGCATATTCCTTTGATTGCTTAATCAAAACCTTATGTTTTATACAAATTACATATGTGAAAATGTTTCAGAGTGCTTTGCTTTCCCCCTGGATGACTGCACGATGATTGAGTTAGAGCATTATGTTGTAATCTTGCCTCATTTAAATCAAGTAAATCAGAAAAATTATCCATGTTTTAAGCAAAGTCAAACACAATGCTGTAAGTCTAAAATCATTTCCACTTTAGCCTCATGGATATTCCAATAGCATCAATTCACTTTCAAGTTCCACGGTTTTCAAATAAACTCCTGTTTCCTTTGTTCCCAGAATGGTTAATACATTTATTTGTGATATTAACATCAAATATTTAGTGTAGGTAGAAAAATAATATTTTCATAGTTACTTTCAAATATGTAGCAGTTGTGGACATCAAACCTTACTATTCTTCTGATGTTATCTGTGTCTATGCGTTCAGAATCTCATATGTCCATTGGAAACATGTTCTTATCTTCTTTTCTCATCTGCAAGTATTAGTTCCTTTCGTTCTGTCTCTGCAGGCTCAAGATTCTTAGTTCACATTATTATTCACTTACTTTTGTTGCAATAGTTATAACATATTCCAAAAAGAGCACATGGATGACATCGAGAAGCATTTGGCCATAAATGGATGTGTTTTAGCCAAGTTGTTTCACATGCTGTTAGTTCTCAGAGAAAGCTAATATGTGGTTACTATGTAACAGCTTTCAAAAATGGCTGGGCAAATTTAACATAAAGATTACCTTCATATTAAAGATTCACTTACTATTTTTAACATTATAGCTAACAGTCTATTTAAAAAGCATGAGATTAAAAAAGACATTTAAATTATGTTATTTTTTCATAACTGGCAGTAACAACTGAAGTTATTCTTTTTAGTCATTTGATATTCAATATGCTGGTCATTTCCAAATATTTATTCTGTTGTTTATGCATGCATAATTTAATATTTTTTTCCATTTTCTTTTTTTTCTGTTTTTTTTTTTTATTTTACAACACCATTCAGTTCCACATAATAGCCACAGATTCCCCTGTTCTCCCCCTCTCACCCCCCTCCCCCTCTCCCCAGCCCACCCCCCCTCCCCGTTCCCACCTCCTCCAGATCAAGGTCTCCCCCGAGGACCGGGATCTACCTGATAGACTCAGTCCAGGCAGGTCCAGTCCCCCCCTCCCAGACCGAGCCAAGCGTCCCTGCATAAGTCCCAGGATTCAAACAGCCGACTCATGCAACAAGCCCAGGACCCGGCACCACCGCACAGCTGCCTCCCAAACAGATCAAGCCAAATGACTGTCTCATCCATTCAGAGGGCCTGATCCAGTTGGGGGCCCCTCAGCCTTTGGTTCATAGTTCATGTGCTTCCATTCATTTGGTTATTTGTCCCTGTACTTTATCCAACCTTGGCTTCAACAATTCTCGCTCATAATTTAAATTAAATGGTTTGAATTTTTCATTCACTACCATTGAACAAAATGATGTATAGCACTTAAATATATATTAGTCAGGTATACTTATTTGTATCCATTATGATTTAAAATAGTTGAAAATAAAATATGTAAAATGGAAAATTTGGAAGATGAATTTATCAATGTGATAACTAATTTTCACTTTCTTTTAAAATGAGTACTTTGAACTTTTAGTGTTTTAGAAATTCTCCACAATAATGTAGAAATCTCTCTAACACATGAGGCTACTAACCACAAAATAGTCATTGCTGGAAAATCACCAAATGACAGAAATCTCATTACCTCATAAGGGGTTTCACCTCATCAATAGATAGTTCAAACACTGGAAATTTATACTTTGTGTTAAACTTTACATGGAAAGTATTTTGCATGCAAAGGCCACAGGGTCATAAAAATTATGGGTACATTACTTCCTCTTGGTATCATTACATTTATTGCCAGACATGAGGTCAAACAATTACAAAACAGGGTTAAGAGACGGGGCATTGAGAACTCTAAAATTTACTTAGCAAGTAGAATTTCCCAAAGAATAAAATAATAGGAAATGTGTACTAGACTTTGAGTGACCCAAGGTCACTGTCAGCAGATCTTCTTACACAGACCAACAGCTTGTAAACTTTCAGGTAACTGCTAAAGCTCAGGATCTCTTTGTCCTTGCTTTTGTATTCTACATAGACAGAAAATGGCGCAAGGAGTCCTCAGTGAAGATGATGGTTGAGTAGTGATCAGCTGGGATCACTGTCAATCACTGTCAATTCCTTTTCACATTTACTGCTTTAAGAGGGGTTTCGTGCAATTTCCTGGACCTTCACTGTGTGTTTGCTGTGATCATTCCAGGTGATTTAGCTCTAATATGGATGATAAAGTATATGAAACTTATATTTGGGGGAAGAAAAAGTTTTAATAGCTTTTGTCTTCTTAATCTTGCTACAGTCAAAGACAAATCATCTGCACTTTGTCTGTTTTGATAAGGAAGAGTGCATGATCGATTTAGAGTCAGCTGGCTTTATTAGTTGGAACAGTTGTTGAGTCAAAATAAATGCATTTATACCTAATAGGCAAATAATGCCATGAGTTTTATTCTTTTTAATGTTATATGGAATTTCTAGAAATGAAATTGGAAGTTAATAAATTTTATGGATAATTTAGGAGTAGATGTACTCAGTAACTCTGTATTTACTTCAAGTCTTAACTTGCTAAGGGCAGTGCTTTAACACCTTTTACAATAAAATGTCTATTTCATTTTACAACATAAACAGAGTTCTACTAGGTGATTATTCATCAAAGTACATAAAATGAGCTGACCCTAAAAAGGCTTGTTTGGTGACGGTGCATTTGTAATTTTTTGGTTTAAGAAGTTCACTCCAGTAAGCAAAGTAGAGGAGTTAATGGCTCCCATTTGTAAATAGATGGCATTATTTATTGTAACGCTCAATTATCTCTGGTCCATGGATTGTTCAATTATGCAAGCCCTCATCTACCAAAATAAATACTCATTAAGGTGAGCATCTATGCCAAAAATATAAATTTTCTGTGATTTAGTTTTCATGTGCATAGTAAATCCTAGAGAAATGGGTGAGCAGAATCAATAAAACTCTAGATTACTGGCATAATTTGACAAATTAGATGCCCATTTAGGAGCAATGAAATGATATGTTTAGAAAAATTTATAAAATTACTTTGTGCAGACATCCCCAAAGTTGAGCATAGTAAGTGAAACATTACATTGGCTCCAAAATTCTATTTTTATAGAAAGTCAGAAAGGGTCAAAGGTGGAAAAAACGAGGGTCACGATAGTCCTAAATTACAATGATATATAGCACATACGCCACCTCTAACTTTTTCAGGCTCATTGCAGGGAAGCAAGATCGTGCATCTCATTCAAACTTCAAAGCTGCTTTCTCCTTTTTATGTTTAAACCAAAGCTTTCAAGAATGGAGGCCAGGCTTTCTTTACAATTTAAAATTCAAAGAGCACCACTTTGAAATTTAATAGAGCAGTGTTTGCTAAAGTAAACATTTTAGTCACAGTGAGGGCAGATGCCTCTGCATCCGCAGCCTTTCTGTAGATATTAAAGCAGTGCTTCAAAATATGGCATGGCTTTTCCCCAACGGACATTCAAAAAGATAACAGATTTCACGGTTTGCAGACTCTTACTTCTCCAAATGAAATACACCTTTGGCGTTAAAGCAATTTCAAGATTTTAAAAGTTTTCCTAACACTTTAAAAGAACGAACTCTGATTCTTATGAAGGGCCTGTGGTTCCACCATCCCCATCTACAGACCCAAGCCTAGAGAAAAGGCCTGGAAGGTAAGGAAACAATTGAGTGAGACAAGCATTCATGGTATCAATGTGTGGTGTGAGACGCCTTTTGTATTATTTAAAAATGGGCTACTAACTCTGCTCAGGGAAAGGCCTGTTTCTTTTACAATGCATACCAAATCCAATTATGGAAAAAGAACACAGAGAATTCTTTTCTTATTGAGACTAAACCAGTGTACTAAACCATGTAATTTTCCCAGTAATCCTAGAACAGAAGCAAATACATGTATTAAAGGATTTTCTTCATGCATCAGTGATTACGTGTTGATGAACATCTTTTTCAACCTTGTGAAATATTACATCTTATTTTGTTAGTTTTTCAGCCTTGTGAAATATTACATCTTATTTTGTTACTTTTTCAGCCTTGTGAAATATTACATCTTATTTTGTTACTTTTTCAGCCTTGTGAAATATTACATCTTATTTTGTTACATTATTTCAATTATTCTCCATGCAGAATTCATTTGAATAGATAAATTGCCAAGTATGTGATAAAACTTGAAATTCAAATTATTTTAGAAAAAATTTTGAAATAAATTATTATTCTTATGTAAGTTTACATTTCTGAATCTATATCCATAATGTAATGTGTATAATATATTCTTAGTATTGTATATTGATAATGAACAACTATGTTTAGAAATTACAAATATGAATTATACATATTTAATAGGATTTGAAAACATCAAATTTTATTTGAAAGACTATATTTTCCCAATACACAATTAAAAGTAATTTCTCTTATTTGAATTATACTAAAATAAATGTATGTTTTAATTTATATTATAATATTTTTTTAATGTATGATTGATATGGTACATACTTTACTTGATTATTTTAACCTGAATAAACACTGCAGATTTAGATCCATCTTCAGGAAAAGGAATAAAAATAATTTTCATATTAACTACATGTTTCTAACTTTTTAATTACAAGTGTACATTGATCACTTGTTTTAATCTCCTTTCAGCTCAAGGTATGTTTAAACATTATCTACTTACTTGTAGAAACTTCTCTTCAAATGAAATAAGAGTAAACAGAGAAGAGAATTTAAACCAAGAATGCAGTCATTTTCAAACTTGCAAGAGGCACACTCGGCAAATTCTTCTGTTTGTTGTGCTATCAGTTGAATATGTTTCCCCTCTGGCACAGTAATTATAGCATTGCAGTTTTCTGGCAACAAATGGCTTCTGGGGGTCACCAAATGTCTCTGATTCACTGCAGCGTTTAATCTTCCATAAAAGCTGTTGACTGCTTCATGTAAGATGAACGCCAGAAACATTATCCTTTAAATCATGCCTAGCTGCTAATTAATGGATGTATAAATGTTGAACAGCCAAGTCTACACAGAGCCATCACAGACACTCTGCCCATGAGTAAAATAGAATTCTGATGAGCCATAAACTATTGCCATTCTGTGTATCTATCCTGATTGAAGTGCATTTGATAAATATAAAGCTATCTGACACTTAAAATATATTGTTTGCCCTCAAGCTGCTCAACAATATTTTATTATATTTCAGAGCACCCTTCCTTTCCATCTTATGACATTATTGCATGCCTAAATTTTGGAAACAAAACACAGAATCGAGATTTGATATTTAGTACGAAGATTTGACATGAGGTCTTTGTGAGACAACTGGCACCATGGTTTCTTTACCTTTTTTTTTCTAAATCAAGTTAAAACTACTTTCAGTCTAGGTTTCTCTATAGCTGGTCCAAGGTAACAAAGCAACAATCTAGTAGAAAACCTATAGAGGATTTTCTGTTGTATTAGGTACCAAGTAGGGCTCGAGGTTGGAACTGTAAGAAAACTGTCGCATACACCAACTCCTTCAGTCCTTATGGCAGTGCTACATTCTGAACTAAAGATATTTACCAACTATTTTTGGTTTCTAGATAAGAATGAACGAAAGAATGCACTGGGACTCTGGGAACTTATTCAGGGGTTCACAAATGACTAAGAACAGAGATCATAGAGAAAATCAAATGGAGAACTGGCTGACACAAAATTCCTATACTATAAAGTACCATGATGCCTTACTCTCCCATGAATCTTGTCTTTACAGGAAGTGGAAATATACCTGCAAGTTTTCAAGTTGCAGAGGGAAAAAAGCTAGAATATAAAAGTAAAAAAGTCAAGGATAGCAAACCAAGGTGTCATGCATGAGAAAGCAGACAATTCAGAGATTCAGAGGGAAGACACAAAGAAGGAAACACCTCTAACTTTACACATTGGGACAGAATTATTAATTGGCCTATTATTTTAGAATTTTTGTCAAATTCAAATTCTGATAGGAAGGTACAATAATTGCAACAGAATAGACAGGTGCAAGATGTCCTTCTGCTTGCTGAAGTATGAAGAACTGATTCAGATCACTAAATATACACTAAAGTTTTATCCCCAGCACTTAATTATTTTTATTTTGAGAAAGTTCATTTATTTTCCAGAACCTTAGCTTAATTCACCTTCAAACAAAACTTTTCAATTATTGTAGAAATAGTACAAGTATACAGATTCTGAATAAAGAGTAATAAGGGAATAACTTTTAATTGATAGTTGTTGTTTCAAAAGTAGTTGTGCCTAGAGAGATGGCTCTATAAAAAAGTTACTTGATTTTTCCTTTCCTTTTCTACCAGTAAAATAAATATCTTCCCAATACTTACTCACTGGGGTACGATTAACATTCAATGATGAGATGTTGTTCAAATCTTAGATGGTCTTTTAATAACATTACAATGAGATATTTGGAAAATAATTGAATATGATATAAATAGTATTGAATATGATTGTTATCTTTCTCTTGCTCTGTTCATCCCAACATTCTGAGTACCTTTTTCTCTTGAAAAGTAAGAGACATCTACAGGTGTGATATTCCCTCAACACTTTTTGGGAAGTTATTTATTCCAACCAGATGAATAACCATTATCAGTCTATGATACAATGTAGCTTTATGGTTCAAAACCTTTCTGTTCTCTGCCTGTTCTTTAGACACATCTGAAAATTTTTTATATGACTTGTTCTGTTTTGAAGACCAGTTTGGCAGAAAGCTATGACTGTATAATCTATAATGCGGTGAATTTTTTATGCTCCAGATAATGTTGATGTGGAATAAGATTAAAAGATTGAGAACTATGGAGCCCATTGATTATGTAAGGTGTTTAAATTGTAATGTTTTGTGAATAATACATTGCAAGTGAAAAAATCTTTGTCTAGATTTGAGAACAAACATATGAGCATGAAGATTCAATGAAATAAATTTGTCTGAAAAAGAAAAAAAATCTGTTCTCACTTCAAATTTATTTTAATCATGGAAAGTTTTAGCCCAGGTTTCAAAATAATACAAATATTAAAAAAAAAGACTCAAGAAAACTGCAATAAAGTTGCTACAAATTTAGTATTTAATTCAAATACTAAATTTCCAAGAATCATAAATTCACGGAACAGAAGAAGATTTAGGCAGTGTAGCTACTGTCTGCAAGTTGAAGTATCCTCTCCTGGAAGGAAGCATAATCCTCATAAAATTCCAGAAGCTAAGGAAATTTACAAGACACAGGAAACTCCTGAAATTAGAAAGTTTGCTATGCTTAGAAAGTTACAGAAAACACAAGGCCCTTGGCCAAATTTTTTAACATAGTCAACAATCACTGAAGGAGAAGTATATGGGCGGGAGCTGAGAGGTCTAACAATATAGCTGTCATGGTCCATTCCATTTCAGGGCTGGGTTTCTCAGTAATGCAGTAGCATGTGAGTCACCCATGCTCCT
Organism: Peromyscus leucopus; assembly: GCF_004664715.2. NCBI lineage: Eukaryota > Metazoa > Chordata > Mammalia > Rodentia > Cricetidae > Peromyscus > Peromyscus leucopus. The sequence continues at coordinate 39,068,438 of NC_051064.1, forward strand.
GGTAATCACCCATCACTCAATCTCATGTAATTAACACCAACAAACTTATTGATTCTCCAAGATGGATTGGTGGGGTTGTTTCTTTGTTGCCAGTTGTTACTGGACTGGACATTGTTTATATATATAAAGGAGTTTTTATCTGAATCTGTCAAGTGTTAATGGACTAGACATCGTTAATGTAATCTTGACTGTATATATTGTATATACTTACTGGATATAATTTTTCTTTTATTAGTTATAAGCTTTTTTAAATTTTAGACAAAAAAAAGAGGAAATGTGGTATTGTATTCCCCCAAATATTGTGCATGCTAATATACTTATCTGGGGTCAGAGACAGAGCAGCCACAATATTAAACATAAAGGATAGGCAGTGGTAGCACATGCCTTTAATCCTAGCATTCCAGAGGCAGAAATCCATGTGTTCAAGGATACAGATAGGCATGGTGACTCATCATGCCTTTAATCCCAGAAAACAAGCCTTTAATCCCAGGGAGTGGTGGTAGAAAGCAGAAAGGTATATAAGGTGTGAGGACCAGAAACTAGAAGCATTTTGGCTGGTTAAGCTTTTAGCTGGTTAAGCTTCAGGCTTTCGAGCAGCAGTTCAGGTGAGAGCCATTTGGGATGAGGACACAGAAGCTTCCAGTCTGAGGAAACAAAACCGGCTGAGGAATTGGCAAGGTGAGATAGATGTGTCTTGTTCTGTCTCTCTGATCTACCAGCATTGACCCCAATAACTGGCCTCAGGTTTGTTTTATTAATAAGAACTTTTAAGATTCATGCTACAGTCAGTGCTCTAACTGAGGTGAATAGACATTTGCTCATGCATCTCCAGGGATAGTCCACAATTCTCATATCTCTAGCATGTCTACGGACTATCTGTACCTTATCATGTAAAGCACCAACAGAGGTAATCTAAGAAATGACTGTCTGACAATGCAGTGGCACATTTTGCCTGAATAGTGACTGGTTTTGGTTAATTGCATTCATGTGTATATAGGAGGATATAAGTGTGCACTGGTGCATTGCTCATGGTTATCTTCTGCATGAGAAAGACTAGATGGACAGCAGCTTTTTGCACAAATATGGGCAGTTGAAACAGGATGTTGTAGTTGAAATTATTAATAATTAAATGTGAGTAAGGATCTTAACACTGTTTGAAAATGTACAAACAAAAAATAACTCACAGTAAAACCAATTTATAGGAATTTTAAACTGGGACATATGTTACTGATCATTCATTACAAGGTTGATCTTCATGGAAAGTCTGCTTAAACATTTAAGGATAAGAACATATTACTAGTGTATTATTTATTCCAATGAGTAAATGAAATGAAAACTTAATTTTTCTGAAGTAAAATTTTCATTACATAATATTGTGGTGATATTTTGCTCCCCAATATAGTGCACCCTATTAAACTTATCTGGGGGTCAAAGAACAGACCAACCCCAGTATTAAACATAGAGGTTAGGCAATGGTAGCACACATGCCTTTAATACTAGCATTCCAGGGGCAGAGATCCATCTAGATCTCTGTGAGTTCAAAGCCACACTGGAAACAACCAGGCATGATGACACATGCCTTTAATCCCAGGAAGTGATGGCAGGAAGCAGAAAGAAGTATAAGGCATGAAAACCAGGAACTAGAGCCTGGTTAAGCCTCAAGCTTTTAGCAGCAGTTCAGCTGAGATCCATTTGGATGAGGACTCAGAGGCTTCCAGTCTGAGGAAACAGGATCAGCTAAGGAAGTGGGAAGGTGAGGTAGCTGTGGCTTGTTCTGCATCTCTGATCTTCCAGAATTCACCCCAATACCTGGCTTTAGGTTTGATTTTATTAATAAGACCTTTTAAGATTCATGCTACATAATATAATTTTCTTCCTGTTCTCATTTCTGTAGCAAAACCACCCTTCTTTCCTCTGCTTCTTTAAACTAGTGGTTCACATGTGAGACAGATGAGGCTTTCACCTGTCTTCTCACTTCCAGAAGCCCCTTCAACAATGAAGCAAGGAATCATTTTCAAGTTACTCTCAAATTTTTCTTGTTAACACTGTAGAGTCATTTTAGTCTACACACTAATATTTGCAGAGAATCAGTGCAGTGTTTACTACTTGGGCTCGTCAGTGCAGTTTACAGAGTCATAATCAGTCCCAGGCTAGTGACACTTAGCTTTCTTGAGTGCTTATTAAAAATGTTTTAGCTTTGTTGAGGTTGAATAACACTCTGGAGTCGTATTGTTTTTGTCATTAAAAAAATCCAGTTAACTTTTCACAGCTATTGTTATTCAATACTTTGCACACCTTTAGGTTTTATGCAACTTAATTTTTAAAACACAAATGTAATTCTGTATCCATTCACCCAAACCCTATCCAAGACCATCAGTAAGCTGAGAGATATTGAATCTTATCTTTCTTCCTGTTCAGTAAAACATTGTTGTAGTGTGATGAAGTGTCTTACTTGTGTGTGGCATAGAACAGGTAACTGGTTGCTATAGCATTTATTTTCTTTGGTAATATTTCTTTAGAAATTATGGCCACATTGAGCTAGAATATATATTTTTGAATTAAACAGTCATTGAATGCTTACTTTGGAACTGAAATCAATTTGCCATTAAAAATTGTAATGTAGTTCAAATGTCAAACATAAATATCTAAGCCACTGTTATTTACAAAATGAAAAAAAAAATTCTGTGTAAGCCAAAAAGGAAAAATTATGTCACCTTCTCCATGTTTTAAGAAGCATAACAGAAAGACTAAAAAGGCAGGAGGATGATGAAGAGCACTGTGAGTATCTATATTCTGGGTATGGCATGGACTGTGTGGCGTTTACCCACCACCCCCACAGCTTCCCAGAGTTTTCTTGAATGAGATCAGCAGGAAATATTAGATAGAAGGATTTATAGTGGAGCATCTTGCGGAGATAAACAGATAGAAAATAAAGGATAGCCTTGAGAGGGCCTGGAACCTATTCCAACGGGCCCCGACTGTCTCTGGTCCAGGGTTTTTATAGAGACACCAAGGGGTGGAGCAAAAGACCTCCTCCCCCCAGCACAGACAAGTGCAGACCATCTCAGACACCTGCACTCAGACCCGTGGTCCTGATCATCCTCTATTCGGACCTGCTGGGTAAAGCCACGAGGAACCCCAGAACGGGCTCCCACAATGGACATAACAGTCAGCAACACACAGCAGATGCACCATCTGCCCAGGACAGGCACACAAACCCCCAGATGCTGGAGAGGGACTAGTGAGACAAAGTAAGCAGCAGAGGAGAAGGACAAGGGAGGGCAGTAGAGGTGAATGTGCTCATAGTGCCTTCTTTTACATGTACAACCAACTGTCATAGAAGAACTGGTTCTGACTAAATCCATTATCATGCATCATTGATATATGCTAACATACAGATTGAAAAATGGGAAGGTTTTTTTTTTTTCTCACAGAAATGATGTCAGAGGAATGAGTATGGACTGCATGTGACAAAAAGGAAAGAAAACAATTTCCATGCAAAATTAAAATATGATGAAAAGAACTTCTAGCCAGAAGATTCAAATTTCCTTTCATAGACCACCTGCAGTGTGTCACCTTGTCATAACAGGAAATCTGCAGACGCCTCTGTTTATCTCCAGACATCCAAAAGAGTATTTCTGGATGAGGCTGGGCAACCTGTACTTGTGCTGTTTCCTTGGTGATGATTATGCATGGAAATGTTGGGAAACTAATATTTTATGGTATGTGAAGTCACTGAGTACTATTTCCACACTGAGGCCATGCTGTTCTAATGATGAGGCTGAACCAAGTACAGGGCTGGCAGCAGACAGCCTCATGCTCTTTTGGGTTTGGACATTGGGAACAGATGCTGCAAAAACTGTCCTGCAAGACACTGCAAGGCAGGGTCATAACATTAACATGGGAAATAATAGTGCTAAAAATATGGACAGGATAGTGGGTGCAGCAGGTCACAGGGTTTTAAAGACCCTTTGAAGACTCTGAAAATTCAACATTTCAGCATCCATGATACTGATGAGGAAGATTGGTAAGGGAACTGATGGCTTTCACCTTTAGCACTGGAGAATGAAACTGAGAACTCAAAGGGGGTGGATTTGATGATTGAGAGATGATAACGCTTCAAAACTGATGGCCAATTTCTAGTTATGGTGCAAAGAGGTAACAAATTTTGTGGAAGAATTTGAAACAAAACTGCTCTGTAAGTAGAGAATATCAATGTGATGTTTGGCTTGTGTAGTGTTAAATTCTTCTGATTCAGAAGTTATCCAGCAATTAACTTGGAATATGAATCCAAAATATATAGAAGGTGTCTGAAAATTGGAAGACTGTATTTGGGGCCTATCGTCTGCTGCTGCTGAAACATATTAGACTAAAATCATCCAGGTTTGCCATAATTTTTAAGTCATGTAAGGAGAAAGAGAACTATGCACCTGCATGGTTGATACAGAGGTAAGGGAATGGCCATGAGGTCTCCTGGAAAGAGCAATATGGAGAAACAGCATGGGGCCTGCGGACAAACCAAAGTATTTATTTATGACAATGAAATCCAAAATGAAGGCAAAAGAACCAAGAAAACGGGAAACTCAATAAAAATTGGAAAGAAAAAAATAGTATCATCAAAAGAACATGTTATACAGTAAAAATAAAGAACAATGTTTTTATTTTATCTTACCTTGATGGTTTTTTGTTTATTTATTCATTTGGTTATAGTTTTTATTTACTTTGTTTAAATTGAAAAAAAAATGTTTTCTTACAATATATTTAAATCTCATTTTTCCTTCTCCCAACTCCTGCAACTTTCATAGGCAAAATTAATTTTCTACTATTAAGTCTCACTGGGTATATTAACCAGACTTTAGAGTAGGCCCATGCCCAGAAGCCAACACAAAACAAACTACATTTTTTACAGAATTTTTGTCTCATATTGCATTGTTTAGTAGTTTATTGTTATTGTTTTGTTTTGTTGTACTGCTCTTTTGTTTTTATAATTTGGTTTCTGATTTTGTATTTCTGTGCCTTTGTGTGTGTGTGTGTGTGTGTGTGTGTGTGTGTGTGTGTGTGTGTGTGTGTGTGTTATAAAAGAGAGAGAGAAGAAGACAGAGAGAGAGAGAGAGGAATGAATGTGTTAAGTGGGTAGGCAAGTGGGGAAAATCTGGGATGACTTGGGAGAAGGATAATATGTTTGAAACAAAGTTTTGTCACTAGATAAATTCTAAATTATTTCCCTCCAATGAATTGTCGCAATATGAAAAATAATATTTAAACATAAATGTGTCTAATTCTCTTTTAATATCTCTCTAAGATTTAGTTAATGTTTTCATCTGTAATAATAGTTTTCCAATGCCAGTCTTTAAGAAATTTAAGTTTTTCCTCTAGGAGTGAATCAGTAGCATCATTACTATGTCACGGGGATGGTTTGTCTCGACATTAGATGAGGTTTAGACACTTGCTCAATGAAGAGAATGAGAAAAATCCTGTCAGTGCTAATTTTTATAAACATTTCAGTTACTTTCAATCCTCTTAAACACAAGGTCGAACAGATAATATGGAGTTCATAAACATAAACATTATTTACCGATATGCCTGTTTATATACTCTCTTAGAATATATGTTATTCCTCCCTTTGAAGTTAAATGTTGTCTTATAATTGATTTTTGGATGAAGAATGTTATCGGAAATGACATTTCTTTTACACAGAAATATGTCTGTTCCTCTTTCTCTTTTCTTGACTGGTACTAGTTATGAAATCCGGGACTGCACGCCCATATTCTTCCAGATACAATACCACTAATCTGTACCCCAGCACTATACAGAGGTCTCTTAAAGTTAATATGCAATTCACCATATACATTGTGCTGTCACAGTATTCCAAAATGTTCAGATGTTGATGTCAACATCAACTATGAATAGTTTAGAAAAATCCAAAGTGGGTGTTATAGAAGCAAATTCTTATTACTTTGAGTAATATTAATTTTGAAGTTATCATTGTCTCCACATAACTTAGCATATTTCAACTTGAAAGCATTAAATGATGTAAACTCTTCCTAGTGAGACATGAACAAGCATCTATTCACAAAGATGTGAAACCAATAATAGATCAAAGTTCTACCTTTTATCAAAGTTCTTCTTTCAATGTTCATCTTGGAAAAATCAATGAATTTTTTGAACTAGGAGCATGAGTGAGACATTAGTTCCAGGAGGGTGAGAAGCCCTAGATTAGCTTCACCATTGCAAAATTCCATGCTATCATGGATGACACTCTTATCAAAGTTAAATTATGGAACCCCACTGTAATTTAACCATCCACTTCCTGATGAGGAACAGAGACATTTCCAATTCCTATTGGAGGGGCTCTAACAGGCCCCAGCATTGTCCCTCTGGGACAAATAAATCCCCTTTGTGCTGAGAACTTTGTCTTGGTGTGACTTGTGTTGGCTAGTCCTTCCACCTATACTCTCATTTATCTAAATCACTTGTAACTGGAGGAAAGCAGGGCATACTAATGATTAGACTCCCAGGTGACAGTCCTATGATAGTCTCATCTCCATTTAGATAGAGTTAGTTACCAATGTATCATGCAGTATGATAAGTTAGTGCAAAACGGGGGAGAGAAGACCTTATTACAGATAGGAAAGAAAAAGCCGTTCTGTAACACAAGGTGAGCTTTTGGGTAAAACAGTTCCTTGATGCTTTCTGTGTGGGCACGGCTCTGGGCAGTGGTCCTCATTGTTCCTGCCCCTCCCTGCAATATCCCAGATCAGACTATGAAAGCAAACAATGTGTAGAGACACCAAATATATTAGAGGAATGCATGCATGACATAAGAGGAAAATAATGTGTATTTGTAGATTGTAGATCAGTGGTAAGATGAATTGGGTTTTCAAAGGACTATAGTCTTGATTCTATTTAGAATAGATTAAGCCAAAAAAGTTCAATTCAAATAAACTTCTGACTTTTTTCAGAATTTCTATGGCACAAGAATCTGGGCCTGAAATAAGTGTGGAGTGTGATTTGGCTGTTTGTCTGCCATGACATTACTTTTGTTTGTTGGTAATGCTGACAAAGTTCTTCCACATGCAGCTCTGAATGTCATATCTCCTGATTGCGCACTCAGGAGAATATTGGGGTGTTCCACTTTTCAAAGTTACCTGAAAGTCATAATGTACATACTGCACTTTTAGTTGTTACATTTATTATGATGATTTATTTCTGTTTGTTACGCATGCTGGCCTGCCTAGTTACTCTTAATCGAGTCTAAACTTGCTGAAACAATATTTTCTAAGTCGAGTTATTGCACAGAAGTGACCTGTGCTCTCTGTCCCCCTTAAGATTTTTTCTATGAACTCTCCTTTCAGCAGAAAGAATATAAAAATGCTTAATGCCCTGGTTACTAGATCTGCTTCTGTTGATATTTCAGAACAAGAGCATTTTATAACTCTGTCTTCTGGATTTGCTGCCTTCTGAGATTTTTCTAGTTGAAAACACATATTCCATGTTAGTTTATTCACCTCCTGTACTCCTTAATTCAATATTTTTCCTATAATCTTTAGTTCTGATCTCCAACCTTCTCAAGGATACAGTTCATTTATGAGCTCAGTTATTCATTCAAAAACTGATAGATAACCTATTTTACTCTAGGCTCTGGGATCTTGAGCCAGATATCATGCAATTCCTAGTGAAGCAAGACAGTGTAATAATGTTTCCTTTGGGATTATGTTACAGGTGACATGTTTGATCACAGGATGAGTAAGCATGGCATGGCCTAAGACCAAGGCCGTCCTCTGACCTCCATTTGTGACTTGTATGATACACTACACATGGGTTATTTATAAAAGTGTTTGCTTTAAAATTTATCTATAAATACATATGTACAGATATGCATTCTGAAAAAAAATGCTATTTGTAATAAAAGTAGTCAAAACTCCAGTAAATATTACCTTAACATATTTAATATAATTGATTGCCATTACTATCAGTGATACATAGAAGAAAATAGAAAATTTGTGTTTCTGAGTAAGAAAATTTACATTGGACAGACAATTCAGCTATCTAAATAGTTATTTTCTCTTTCTTCTTAACCATTCATTGTCCAGAATCATATTAGTTAGCAATCACAAAAATAATTTTGTTTTCTTTTTCTCTAGATTATTCTTTAATATTATTAATTCTTTTCTTCTTGAGATTATAATATCATCTCATTTCTCCCTTCCCTTTCTTCATTCCCAAACCTCCCACAGTATTTTTCCTTTCTTTGTTTCAAATTCATTGCCTCCTTTTTTCATTTAATTTTTTTGTTACATGCATATATAAATGTGTAAATACTCATATATTAAAAAATATAACATGTTCAGCCTTTGTAATATTACATATATGCATATTATTTCTATTATATCATGTCCATTTCTAGCATACAAATATATTATTTTTTGAATAAAATTCTGAATGGAAAAACAAAGATTTCAGTGCCTCATAACATCCTAAATTTATAAATAAATATGAAACTAAGGGTAATTGTTTATTCCAACAGAATTGTCTTATGAAAGCATGTGGGTCAGCAAGATGCTCAGCAAGTCAAGTCACTCTCAGTCAAGCCTGAATACCAGAGTTCTATCCATAGGAATTACACAGTGAAGGAGAATACCAATTCTTAGAAGTTATCCTCTGACCTCTTATGTATGTGCTGCGGCATGCACACACAAAGGCATACACTCATATTCACACCCAAATTAAAGCAATAAAAAATGTAGTGCATGTATATCAAAATACCACGTTAAACAGTTTCTGGCCAGCAGAGAAGATTCCTGAGGGCAAGTTTCCCCACCAAAACCCCCCATCGGATCCTGCAGAAAGTCCCCTCACAATAATTAAACAACTTAATATACAGTATAAAGAAAGAATATTAAGAGCAGCAAAGGAAAAAGGCCAAGTGACTTATAAAGGCAGACCCACTAGAATAACATCTGACTTCTCAATGGAGACTCTGAAAAACCAGAAGGTCCTGTACAGATGCTATGCAGACACTAAGAGACCATGGATGCCAACTCTAGACAAAATACCTAGCAAAACTTTCAATCACCATAAATGGAGTGAACAAGACATTCCAAGACAAAACCAGATTTAAACAACACCTGCCCACAAATCCCCTTCTACAGAAAGCAGTAGAAGGAAAACTCTACAGTTGCACCCACTGACACAGGCAATAAATCCCAAAGAAGGGAAATACACACAAATCTACCACCAAAAGATAACAGGAATTAATAATCACTAGTCATTATTATCTCTTACTATCAATGGACCCAATTCACTTATAAAAAGACAGGCTAACAGAATGGATATGAAATCAGGATCCATTCTTCTGCTGCATGCAAGAAACACACCTCAACTTCAAAGACAGGCACTACCTCAGAGTAAAAGGCTGGTAAGGGACTTTCTCATCAAATGGACTTAAGAAGCAAGCTGGTATAGCTACCCTAATATCTAACAAAATAGACTTCAAACTAAAGTCAGTCAAAAGAGATTGAGAAGAACATTACATATTTATCACAGGAAAGATCTACCAAGATGAAATCTCAATTCTGAAAATCTATGCCCCATATACAAGGGAACCCACAAGTGTAAAAGAAACATTACTAAATCTAAAATCACACATAAAACTCCACACATTAATAATGGGATAATTCAACACCCTACTCTCACCAATGGACAGACATGCCAGACTGAAACTTAACAGAGAAATAAGGGACCTAACAGATGTTATGACTCAAATGGATTTAATAGTTGTCTACAGAGCATTCCACCCAAAAAAATAATATGCCTTCTTCTCAGTACCCCATGGAATCTCCTCTAAAATCGACCACATAATCTGTCACAAAGCAAATCTCAACAGATACAAATAACACTTTAACTAAAAACATCATTAGATATAAAAACCACAAACTCTGAGTTCAGTAGCCAATTAATATATTGAATATGGAAGAAGTCAATGGCAAAATTCTTAGGCATATTTAGTTTCCTTACCAGACATATAATTATATTCAAGTTTAATTTTTTATTGCACAGTAAGAACATCATGGTAATAAATTCTCCAGAGTAATAAATATTCACGAAGAGATGACATTAATTGGCTTAATTTACTGATTTTGGTAATATTTTACAGGCAAACCCCAAAGTCTTACCAAAGATTTTTTTTTAACCTTGCTAACTCTTTTTATTTTATTTTTTAATTTTTTCCTTTCATTTTATTTTACAATACCATTCAGTTCTACATAACAGCCACAGATTCCCTTGTTCTCCCCCTTCCTGAGCCCCTCCCCTTCCCCCAGCCCACCGTCTCCAGGGCAAAACCTCCCCTGAGGACTGAGATCGACCTGGTAGACTCAGTCCAGGCAGGTCCAGTCTCCTCCTCCCAGATTGAGCCAAGTGTCCATGCATAAGTACCAGGTTTCAAACAGCTAACTCATGCAATGAGCACAGGACCTGGTACCACTGCCTAGATGCCTCCTAAACAGATCAAGCCAATCAACTGTCTCACCTATTCAGAGGGCCTGATCCAGTTGGGGGCCCCTCAGTCTTTGGTTCATAGTTCATGTGTTTCCATTCCTTTGGCTATTTGTCCCTGTGCTTTATCCAACCTTGGTTTCAACAATTCTCGCTCATATAAACACTCCTCTTTCTTGCTAATTAGACTCCTGGCGCTCCACCTGGGGCCTAGCCATGGATCTCTGCATCCAGATTCCTCAGTCCTTGGATGGGGTTTCTGGCACAACTATTAGGGTGTTTGGCCATCCCATCACCAGAGTAGGTCAGTCCAGGCTGTCTCTCGACCATTGCCAGCAGTCTTTTGTGGAGGTATCTTTGTGGATTTCTGTGGACTGCTTTAGCACTTTCTTTCTTCCTTTTCTCATGTGGTCTTCCTTTAAAAATTATTTTAGGTTCTGTTTTAGCATGTTAGAAACCCTCTACACTTTTTCCCTCCAAGACTTGATTTCTCTGTCAGCTGTCCAAGAACAGGATAGCTTTCTCTGTAGACTAGCCTGGACTCAAACTCAGAGATCTACCCACTTATGCCTCCTGTGTGCTGAGATTAAAGGCATGCACCACCAAGATCAGCTATGTTTTAGTTGAGTTGTTGGTCAAAGGAGCTACATGGGAATCCCCCAAACAACCCAGGCTGTTGCCAAGACACAACCTGAAAGCAAACCCCCGTTGCTGAAGACAACATCTACAGAACTCACTGAACATATAGATGTGAAGGTGGTGCCTACATAGAGACTTCACCCCCTTTTTCTCTGGTATCTTTGGTACAGGAAGGTACTCTGCAGCATACCAAAAGAAAATGTAAGCACTATACAAGACACAAACCCTAGGAGCTAGAATGGTGTACTGTCTCCACGACATGCTAGAGCAATGGTGTCACAAAACTTGTGGGAGTAAGAAATATCTAATTTAAATGAAGGCCCATTCTATAAGATGGAACCCATACCCAAAACTGCTTAGCTGACTAAAATCCACAGACTAGATAATTTAGAAATCTATGGCAAAACCTAAAGATACTGTGGAGTCCATTATATGTTGGTCAACTACCCTTGAACATGGGGCCTGCAATGGAATGGTTGATTTAGAGGGCCTTGATTTCTTGGTGTCCTCCATCCCCTCTGGCTCTTACTCTTTCTACCTCTTCTTTTGGGTACCATGAGCTCTGAGGGGAGAGATTTGATAAAGACTTCCTATGTAGAGATGAATGTTCTAAGGTCTCTCTCTCATCCTCTGCTTAATGTCTGGCTGTTGATCTCTGTATTTGTTCCCATCTGTTGCAGGAGGAAACTTCTCTGATGATGCCTGAGCAAGGCACTGATCTATGACTGTACCAGGTAATCATTAGGAGTCATTTATCACTATCTTCTGTCTTTCTAGTATTTGCAAAATAAAACTACAAAGAAACATGATAACCTTTTAAATCAATTTACATCTTTTTTCTGAGTATAGTTTACCTGATACATTTATGTTATAGAAAATTTATTATTAAGGAATGGTCAGTTTGTTGCTGATTTTTCCCTCTGGCTTGTACCCTATTGTTTCTTACTTTCAGATTTTTTCAGGCCCCTTTCTTTCTTCCTTGTTCTACCTTATTTCCAAAAATCTTACTGTGTTTAAAAATCCCATTGAGTTTACTTTTTGCATAATGAATATTCTTAGTGTTCTTCACCTAAGTTATCATGTTTGCACAGACATAAAGACTACTCTTTCCTAAAGATGGTCTCAGAAAATAAGAGAACATATTTAAATATCACTTTTGGATATATATTATATCAGGTCTATCTTTCTTAAAATACTTCCTGTTTCACATACTAGATTATATACTGCTCCTAGGTAAATAAACAGACTGTGTATGCCATTCCTTATTAGCAAGTCTCTGGACAGGTGAGCGTTTGTGTTCATCCTGTCAGTTCACATTTACTCTCCCTTTATTTCCATTTGCTTGGAAGATCTTCATGATAAAACCTATGTTTATTCATCACCTGTCTCCTCACTGCTTATGGGATCCTCTGAAAATAACTCCCAGATTAAAAAAGACAAATGTACCCAAAGCATAATTAGAAATCTGTATATAAGAATTGGCTGTAAAGAAACATTATTCTTTCCTGTCCAGTTTTTAAACATTTCACCATACTATTTCTGTTCACTCTATTTTGCTCCCTATTTTATGTGTGATCACTTTTTAAAAATCTTCCTAATGGCTCATTTCTAGTGTGCTGATCTCAAAGAGCTAAGATTTTCCTATGTAGTGTCAGCCACTGACTCTTCCACTAATTGGGATTTTTTTTTTTAATTTTCCCTTTTCACTAACATTACAAGTTTTAGAAAATCCTTTAAGAGGGATGCATGCATGTCTTAATGCTGAGAAACAGTAGGTTTGGGGTTAAATTTACTTGAATGATTTAAAAATAATATTGTTACAAGGCTAGAAATAATTTATGAATAAAATTGATACCTGTCTCCCATTAAGTACAATAATACGTATAAGCACATTAAGATGTGCTTTTTTGTAATGTTACTTGCAAAAACATATATCGATATCTGTATTTATTTTTTGAAATGTTGAAAGGAATAGTACTTTATATTTCTTATCATACCACTTTTAAAGTGTTGACTATATTGCTGTTTCTTTTTCTGTTTTTTGTTTTCTATCCTTAATAAATGTAACAAATTATCTGAATGTATAATAGAAGTCAATGCCCCTCCTCCAAAAAATAAAGAATTGACCTTTGGGGAAGGAATTACTTTGTGGTAGTTATTGCATTTCATTAGCCCTTGAAATAAAAGACTTTGAGTTATTGACAACTATATATGCAGAAATTGTATCTGATTTGGAAGATGATTCTCAAGTGCCTAGGTATTTGGGGGCAGTATAGATTGCAGCCAGGCAGGCTAAAGGTGTGTTTTAGCTTCCTTCTTCCTGTGCTTGTGAATTTCAACATTTTAGCTGGGAATGAATTTACTCTTTATTTCTTCCTCTTCAAATTGTACAACCATATTCAAGAAGTAAGTATAGAAAAATGTGTGAAGAGCAATGTATATGCTGCATTGTTTCAGAAAAGGCCTGGGTTCCACTTCCACTTTATACTTCTCGTGCAGATAAAATGAACCTGAGACTACCGAGACTGAGAATTTCCTGAGCTCTGTCAGTGCACTAATAGTCATGTTAGGTACTTTGGAAAACAGAATAGGATAAAATAAATCAAATATAAATGGAAATTGCATAAATGTGGAACCATTTCTATCTAAGAAGTGGGCATGAAAATGAACTTCTTAATAGGTCAGGTGGTATGAAGACCTGAGTTTATAAAGAATTCCCCACTCAGGCTGACCTAGGTCCTCTGCGTATATGTTACAGTTATGTAGCTAGGTCTTCTTGTGGGACTCCTAACAGGGAGATCAGGGACTGTCTCTGACTCTTGTGCAGGCTTTTGGGACCCTATTCCTCATACTGGTTCCCTTGTCCTGCCTTAACAAGAGGGAGGTGCCTAGTTTTCCTAAAAGTTGATATGGAATGTTTGGTTGATATACTTGGGAGGCCTGCCTTTTCTGAATTGAAATGGAGGAGTGGATGAGAAGGAGTATTGACTGAGAGGAGAGGAGGGATGGGAAACTGTAGTCAGGATATTAAAAAAATAATAATTAAAAAAATGACCCACTCAAAATGTGAATTAAAAGTAGTGGATAATAATAACCTCACAGAGTATTTGGAAGCTTTGAAAGTAATTATGAACCACATTTTAACTGGTAAGAACAGTGACACCTAATTATTGAAGCTAGCAATAAACAATTTGGAGAAATACAAAATTATTTAATTTGCAGTAAAGTATCTATTAAAATCAAGAGTTTTATTGTAGACTGCATCTATAATGAATTAAAACTAGATGCTAATAACTTAAATAACCATCCTATCCTTCAATTTTATCAAATATATAGATACAAAATAACTAATCTTCATTATGAGAAACAAGGTGAAGTTGTATGAAGGCCAAAATGGTACAGCTAATATTGATATTATGTATTTATACAATGAGAAGTGGTAACATAGAGAATGTGTGTAAGAATAATTCACTCCTGTGCTAGTGGACTGAAAGCCTTGGGTAATGACTTGACACAAGACTCAAATCTGTTGTGGATGTGTTTTGTCTTGTATAACTTCTGTGTTGGAATCTCCATTGTAGTATAATGGTAGTGTTGATGGTTGTGTAGCATTAAAGGAAATAAAGTCCTACTGGTTGGTCCTTAAACCACAGGGTTCCTCTGCTAGGAGGAGATTAAAGTAGACTTTATTGGATCCCTGATTGTGTTCTTCTGAGCCATTGCTATTGGAAGATTGTGCCTGGTGTCATCTAGTCTAAGGGTCTCTGCTGTCTGTTACACACAAAGGCCATTTGCCCAAAGATTCTCACCCCAGGTATTCACAACAGTAATAATCAGACAGAATTTATGAAACCCTAAAATTTGGTATTTGAAGATGTATGTCTGAATCTGTCATTTGAACTAGCCAAGAATTTCATTTACTGTATGAGATGACTTTTAAATGCATGTGAAGCAAAGTACTACAGATTTAGCATTATAAAATCAACCTGATGCTTAATTTTTAATTTTACCAATTTGATCGATCAGATATCTGTATAGATTAAACCCACCATTTGCTCATGGTTCCACCTGGCTAAATTTCATGGTATGTCATGGCTACTATCTCACCTGCAGTCCAGGATTTCTCAGAGAAGTTATCCGTGTTTTCAGTATGTTTTAATATGTTGTTGTTGAAAGGTGAACTTCATGTTTTCTTCGGGCTTGCTTATCTACCTTGAGCCAAATTAATACACTGGAGACCATGTTCAAGTCCCAATTATGAGTTGCTTTCCAACACAGAAATTTATTCATAAAATCCAATGAAGGGGTCTTTCCATTCTATATCAGTGGGATAATATATAATATAGAGAACCAAAGTTATCATTTCACTTATGCTTCAAACAGTGACTGTGGTGATATATTGTGTACCCCAGTAAAGCTTACTCGGGGATCAGTTACATGAATTTTAAAAGGTCTTATTAATAGAATACCTAGAATTATTAAATTTATTAAAATATGATCTGTTTTAACAAGTTCTTCTAAAATTTTTATCTCGGCATTCACATTAACAAACTTTTTAAATGATAAAACAGAAATGATCAAACAAATAATGTTTATAAATGATATTACATCTATCCCACCAACATTAATTATCTTCTCATTTAGTTGTTCCATTTTCAGACTGCCTAATGTGTTATGAAACAGAGACCAAACACCTTCTGTTGTAGAAATGTTTCCCATTTTTTAATGTGGGAAAAAATTTTCATTTAACTAATTTCTCCCTTTAAGAAATTTTAATTGTCTCACCAACTCTGCCAACTATGTAGAACTGCAGGAGCCCAAGCAGGTTTCAAGGCAGCTACCAAGTGTGGTAGCAGTCTGAGATGGGGATCCAGTGAGAGCCCACAACCCACCAGGAGAGAAGTGAAAGATCCAGCTGTTGGTTAGGGACTCTGGCCCATATGTGGTGGAGACTCCAACTGTGTGCAGCTCAGGACTGACCTGGGGCCTGGAAGGCTACAGGCAAGTGGTATTTTCATGAATTTGTGTTACAAACTTTGGCATCAGATGTAACATGAATCTTAAAAGGTCTTATTAATAGAAAACCCGGAGTCAATATTGGGGTGAAAGCTGAAAGAACAGAGAAACAGAACAGCCAGACACTAGCTTACCTCTACAAAATCCTTAGTCTGAAGAGAGCGAGTTTCTGTTTCCTCATGCCTTATATAGCTTTCTGTCTCCTGCCATATTACTTCCTGGGATTAAAGGTGTATGCCACCACTGCCTGGTTCTGTTTCTCTCATGTGGCCTTGAACTCAGAGAGATACAGATGAATCTCTGCCTTCTGAGTGATAGGATTAAAAGTGTGTGCTACCACTGCCTGCACTCTATGTTAATTTAGTGGCTGGCTCTGTCCTCTGTTGCTCAGGTAAGCTTTATTGAGTTATACAATAAATCCCCACAAATGACCTTATCAAGAAAGTCACTATTGCATCTTCTTCCCACATTTAATGAGAGGTATGCAAAGGCATTTTCAGTGGATATATTATCTACAAAGTCTTAAATATTTTCATTATGTAGCCTCTTTTTGCTGAGGAATTTTTGTATAACCTTGAATGTATAAACAAATAAAACATTAATAGTTATATAAATCAAATGTACTGGCAACAAATTATATATATATATATATATATATATATATATGTTTAAAATTTTCTTTAGTACACATATAATTTTACCATCTATTAAGGAAAAAGCAGTTTTGAATACTAATGAGGTTGGTGTGTTTTCTGGTTTTACATAAAGAATTAAATCTCGCTTGAATATTTCATACTGCAGGACACAGTATCTTCAAAGTTTTCAGTGTTGATCAATATTTTGATATAATTTTCAATCATGAGATTGGTTTCTCCACATAATTAGGTAGCCAAAATTTTCAGAAGTATGCCAAGTGTCATTTCAGATCATCTTAGTAATCTGGTCCCAATTCCAAACAAAAATTCACTTAAGTTCTTTTAATGCAACTTACATTAGTAACTCAAGCACTAAGTATTAAAATCAAACATTTTAACACAACACAACCCTAAGTTGTGGTAATGTGATCCTCATGTGCGAATAAAGGTCAGTATGAATATATTCTCTGTATTTTCTATAATTAGGCCAGAATATTTCTGTAACAACATAAAACTGAGCATGTACATTCAAAACACAGCAGTTCATAGCATAGAATAATATCCAATCTGAGCTAAGGTTTTTGTGGCATTTTTTTTAGTGCTGCACAGCATGTTGCATATGAAGTGATAGATGTGTTCATATCCAAGGTTCTACAGTGCAAACCTGTCTGAACACAGATGTGAAAACTTCATATTCATCAAGGGCTGTATTTTTTTTTTAAAAAAATCACTAAGTGTTGAGAAACACTTTACTACTGTGTAACTAGTACTATGTGACTGGTATATTTAGTTATATGATTTCATGTGGCAGAATATTTGTTTGACTATGCAAAGATATATTGCATGTGTTTAACTATGTTAAGATGTGTTGCATTTGTTTATAGTGTGGAATATCTGTTTAACTGTATAAAGATGTGCTGCTTTTGTTTAATTATATAAAGATGAGTTGCTGTTTTACCTTGCCTGTCTAAGGCACCTGATTGGCCTAATAAAAAGCTGAACAGCCAGTAATAAAAGAGGAGGTATAGATAGGACTCCCAGGAAGGGAGAGTAAGTAGTGGGAGGAATTTAGGCTAAGGCAGGAAAAGAGACACCAGAGAGATGCCAGAAGCCAGCCAGAGAGACATGGATGAAGCAGGAAAGTAGGACATACAGAATGAAAGAAAGGTTAAAAAAAAGCCCTGAAGCAAAACATAGATGAATAAAAGCACATTAAATTAAGTTAAAAGAGTTAGTGGGGGAAGCCTGAGCTAAAGCTGAGCATTCATAGTTCTCATAAGACTCAGTGTCTTTCTTTGGGAGCTTGTTTGCAACCAAAAGAAAACATGAACTACAAATGGAGCCCAATGTGGGGTCCAAATTTCTACACTGGGTCTGAGAAAGCTGAAAACTAAAACAAACAAACAAGAAATCTAACAAAAAACCCACATACGTCTCCTTTACGAGGTGCCAATGTGCAACAGAGCACATGAGCAGCTGCATGCTAAGTAGAAACAGCAAGTTAAGAAAAAAATGCACAGTGCAAGAACCACCTTCCTAGAGCTGGTGCACTTAAATGCAGGTTCCAGTTAAATGCAGCTTTCAACCAAGTCGGCAGGCTTGGCATTCATGGATCTGAGTAGAGGGTGGAGGAACCTGCCAGAGCTCCAGAGTGGAGAGCCTAGCTACGGCTTAGCACTTGGTTTGGCTCACATGGTCCGAGAATGCTACAAGTACACATTGAAACAGGTCTAGGCTGAAAAAAAAAAAAAAAAAAAAAAAAAAAAAAAAAAAAAAGAAGAAGAAGGTTACAGTATGTGTAGGTGACTAAGAAAGAAAAGAAAATGAGTGCAGTCATAGGTAAAAGTAATTATTTAAAAAAATAAGTAAGATCTTTAAGAAAGAATAAGGTAAAATAAAAAAAATAAGCCATGTAAAGATAGGAAATGCATGGAGAGTTTGGATCCTGTATGGCACTTTGTTGGTTTTGTGTTTTTTGAATGCTGTTTGGTAAACAAAAGCTGCCGAGAGACATGGGATTGTAAAAGGAACTGCAAAATTAAACCAGCCTAAATACTTTAGGAATGTCTTGACTTTAAAATGAGATTCAGAAAACATTATGCTTTTTACCCCCTATAGGAAATGGAAGTCTGTGGATTCATTAAAAATGATTTGATTGCAGGAGCTCCCCTGAAAATCTTGGCTACAGACATAAAGAAATAAACCTAGAAAAACTATAAGGTTCAGTGATATATATGCTTATAATATATGATTATTCCTTGACATGGGAATAGCTCTTAAACTGGATGAAACAAGAAAAATCTTTTTGGTTACAGAGTCCTCATGAATTATCATTACATGTCATCATTTCAAATGGCATTGATAGAAGTTTGGTTATACAATCCAAACAAAACAAACCTATAAAGTTGACAGATTCCTTTTGCTTACTCAAATATAAAACAAAATATCTTTGGCTGGGTTGTGTACAACACACAGTACATACTTGGGTTAATTCAAATATGTGTGTTACCTTTGAAAGTTTGTGTGTTTTCAGAGAAAGGGGAGCAGCAAACAATGGAAACAGGTGATCCAGGTTATCCAGCCACTCAGAGTGCCTCTGTTGCACTAAGAAATTCAGAACAACTTCAATGCTGCTAACTGAGATAGTCCTTCCTCACACACTTCACTAGCCAGGACTTCGGAAAGGCCTTGCACTTTCCCATTACACAGAAACTGGATAACAGTTATTATAGCTAGTTTTTTAGGGCTTGATCATTTTCTCAATTTTTTCAGGATCCCTTGGTGATGTCATTACTCCAAGATGGTAGGAAGCAGTCTAGAGAACACAATAACCACATTTTTATGATGTGCGGTGAGTAGATTTTGGTTATTCAGTGGGTTATGGATGTTTGTTATCATTTAATGGGGAAACAGGAATATAGGATAAAAAGACAACTATTCATCTCAAATATTTTAGATTTCAATATGGATTTTTGGCACAGCCATATCTGAAAGGAATGGCAGAAGTCGTAAAGCCAGCACAGTTGCTTGGCAAAGATCTAGAAAAGCTGAGGGGCATGATGGTTGATATACCACCTTTAGGTTCCATCTCCACTTGTTGCATACTTGAGGGACTTTTAATATTTTTGCAATTTGGCAATATTGGATTTTTGGAAATTTTCTTATGAATCATTTATGCTTTCTTCTAGGAATGCTGCTTCTAAGTTCCCTAAGGACAGTCATAAACATATCATTTCCCTGGCTTTCAGGGAGATATCTTTACCTACTTGAAGGTCTTCCTTATGTGCTGGAAGTTGTGGCACATAAAGAAGCCAGAAGTCTCTTCATGAGTCTATGAGACACTCTTGAATCATCTGTCCCTGTACTTACTCAGGAACAAGATAATCAAAACAAAGTAAATTTAAAAGGTCAACAGCATTTGGTGGGCTATAGGAAATGGCCACAGATCAAATTACAAACCTGTTCTATATACTCAGACAAATTAGGTGGCATATTCCTCTGCCCTACACAGAGACATGTTGATGAGCAAAGTATGGAATGGAAAGATGATAAAAGAATGAGACATCAGGACCTCCCTTTCTTAGAAAAGTTAGATCATGCAGAGCCACTGTGATGTCATGATCAAGGAACAACAGAATGCCAGGATTAGACATATTGAGAAATTCTATAAAGAGGTAAATTTATGCCAGAGTTTGAATAATAATTGCAGCAGCTTTGTCCTGAGGATTTTTCCTGGACACTTTTGACTATTAAGAGGTGATAATGCACAAGAAGAATAAATATGGATGATTAATGAGGGCATAAATGTTGGAATAAGATGAACAGCAGTGAGATAACAGCTGTTAAGTGAAGGGAGATAGACAAATCAGCAACAGTGATTTCATTGATATGAAATGATAGAAGTTAGTAAATCTACTGTAGTATGCTAGAATTTATACTTATTAAAAGTCACACACACACACACACACACACACACACACACACACACACACACACAAGCACATGGTTGTTTCAGAAGGATTTAAAGGTTCCCTAAATGCTTGTTAAGATCTACCAGAATTTTTCAATACACCAGGCAATCATTAGAAAAAGAAAGTTAATATTGTTGTTTTGTTTTTTGTTTTTCAAGACAGTTTTCTCTGTGTAGCTTTGAGCCTTTCCTGGAACTCACTTTGGAGACCAGGGTGGCCTCGCACTCACAGAGATCCACCTGGCTCTGCCTCCCGAGAGCTGGAATTAAAGGCATGAGCCACCACCACCCGGCGCATGTTAATACTGTTAAGTTTTTTGAGATTGTTAAATTAGGTTGTGTCTTTACCCAGAACAGCAGATCATCTTGGAATATGATCTGAATTTTCACCCATGCCCAGTACCCTCTTATTACTAGAGAGAATTTCAGAGATAAATTTATGGTATAAAAGTAATTTTTCTCCTTATTAAATATATGACTGCTTTTAACTGATGTTAAATATGATTATATATAGAAGTTAAAATAAATACCAGTAATATAAAATTGCTATATGATATATCTGAAGTGCAAAGTATATCAAGGATTTCAATGTTTATAGAAAGGCATGGAGTATATTACTTTTTAAATATTTTTAAATAATTGATGGTAGATTATTTAAAACTACTTTATTCTATTCCAAGTCTTTGTTTTTAGACATCATGAATATCAGAAGATTCCTAGTAGCTTCAAAACTTTCCATCTCTTTTCTTATCATAATTATGGATTCAGTTGTTCTGTTATGCTTGCATTAGCCTGACCAAATGATGGATGTGAAGTATCTTCAGCAGAGAATTAAGTCTCAATTAGAGCATTTGAATTTAAATATCATTTTACCTACTACAGATATTCAAAACATGTTACAGACACATAAGTAATATTAGCAAATTTAAGTGTCAGCTTTACAAAAGATCTAATGGTCTGGTAGTCAAACATCTCTGTTTTATAAATTTTTTACATGTTCTTTTTAATATCAAACATAATTGTAATCATTTTAGATCCTTTCTATCCTGGGCTACCCTCCTCCATTATTTTCTTCACCATCAAGTTTGATAAATAGGTCTTGACAGGATTTTCTCAGGCATCAGTGGGAGATGCTTCAATTTGTACTTTTGACTGATATGAGCTACATTCTGTCTTTCCAAGAACATCATTTCCTCATATTCTCCATGTTTATTCTTTCAACTTCACTAATACTTCCAGTGCATCTATATTCTGTGCATATTAGTATCTTTTATTTATTTTAACTTAAAGTTATTGCAAGTAAATTTTCAAAGATTTCTTTTTCAACACACTCAACTTTGCTAAACCAAACTTTGCCTTTCTGCACAATTTTAACATTTTTTTATATCAATAACTTACAACAAAGGGGAGTTTTCAGGGAAAATGGTCTCACAAATATAATTGCTGCTGGTACTGGAACTGCTTTTCTATTCACATGTACCCCTGACTTACTATCCAATTATTTACCCTACTTTCTAATTCATTACTAGTTACTCCAAAGTTTTACTTTTCTCAAGGTACATACTTAGAGAAATTGTCCCACATGAGAGTCACTATATACATCATATAGATCACATAATATACCAGGAAGAAAATACTCAGTTTTAAAGATTTACATTTTTGTTTAAAATTTTTTATTGTTATGTATGTTTGTCTCTGTGGGTATGTGCCCACAAATGAAGAAGCCCATGGAGGACATATGTGTTGATTCCCTCTTGTGCTTACAAGCTGATGAGAACCCCCTGATGTCAGGGAACCAAACTATGGTTCTCTGCAAGAACAATACATGCTCTTGGTTGATGAAATATATTTCCAGCATCCAAATATGCAACTTCAAGATCATATATATACTTTCTAAACATTTTGTTGAGGTTGATTCCAAAGCCATAACAACATTCATTCCCTTAAAATGGTGCTCTTCATTTCCAAGGGTGAAATCTAGATACACTGACTATATCAGTTTTAAGTAGTTAACTTGCCTAAATTAAGATGCCTCAATAATACTTTCTGGAAATTTAGAATGAGATAGCAATATAGTGAAAGCTAAAATTATGGAAGTCAATTAAAAAATGTAGTGAAGTTTTAATCTTTCATGTTAACTAGAGATCAGAGAAAGCTGATTTCTAGTATTGTCTATAGAGAAAAATTGGAGAGAAAACAAACAAACAAGCAAAGGTAACTCTGTGCTCTATAGACTTCCAGTGTTTATTTAAACATGTAGTAAGCCTAGATTGTACTCTGACAATGGAGTATTGGAGGCTTTGCTTATACATATTCACTTTTCCTTTGCCAAGAGAGGAAAAATGGGTTTTTATCCTCTGAAAAGTTCTTAAGTTCCTTTGTAAACGAAACAGCATTTGATACATGTGATCATGGGGACATTGACAAGGCTCATCATAAATATTTTGTTTATTTTTACATTTTTACATGTACTAATGATGTTTACTCAAATCAAAATTTTTGGTTGTTGATTGAATTAAATTCTTTTCATAATTTCATTTTAATCAACACTATTGAGAAAGTTCTATAAATATATCTAAATGTACTCACATTCTGATCTTTTCCTAAGTATAAGGAGTAAGGCAAAGAGAAAATTGTTTACTAGTATTGGAATAAAGTTATATCCTTATCATTATATTTTCTTAAATATATTATTTCCAACTTTATATACATTAGTAAATGTCTATAATGAGAAGAATGTTTCCCTTTTTCTGATTTCTAAGAATTATTTATAAATGTAAGTAAACAAATGAATTTTTAAATATATTTTTAGGTCTTGATTATGTTTTTAGTTCTTGTTTATGGGCCCATGCAACTTCATAGCATTTTATTCTATAATTAATAATTTTAAAAATTTAGTTTCTATGAAGAGTTTTATGGATTTGAGATTTTTGTAGTTTGTAAATATTCCTCCATTTAAATTAATAGTAAAATAATTATTTATTAGTTACTCTAGGCATTTACACATATTGCTTTTATACATACATATACTTTAGAACCATATATATATATATATATATAATTTTTATCTAGATGTTGTAGTTGAAAATATATTGTAATAAAATTTCAGACTTTTAAATTAAATTTTCATATTTTCACAGACCTAACATTACATTGCCATCATGAATTAAAAGCAGGGCTTTGACACCATTTTTCTCTTCTCATCTTGAATTAGTAGAAAATTTTCTCCCTTATACAAAAGACTTGGTATACTTTATGTCACTATCAACTACATCACTGTATCTTTATTATTGTCAAAACTATCCTAATCTTTATTAAGCATTTTATTTAACAAATAGCATGAATTCACACTGTCCTAACTGAGAGTCCATTCTATGTGTATATTTTGAGATTATGCTATAACATATTGTAGATATAAATTGATCTATTTTTTTTAACTTTATCTCTAGCTATATACCATTTTATTGCTAATAATAAATTCTCACCTACAGTTTATGCTACATTGGTAAAAGTGATCTTATAATAGCTTTTCTGTCTTCTTTTCACATATTTATATTAACATTACCTAAATTTGTACCTTCCTTATTATGTAGGATGTCTACAGGTATTTCTTCACTGAGAATATTTTATTAAATCTTCTCATCTCATTTTATTATCATTGCTCCTATTATATTAGTTTCAACCAGGACATTACAAGCAAATGTGTTTCCAAATTTTATTTTGGCAAATATTTTATTAATTTTCTGTCCTTAAGATTTTTTGTAATATTTAAAAAAATTTGAACTATACATTTTATATCCAAAAGTTTGAGAGGTAAAATAAATTCTCAAACATACAACTTCTGCTCTGTTACATGCCTCACTGTGGTTACAGATAATACCAATTCATATTTATTATTGATACAGCAAAGATGACTCATTCACTTCTACAGTAATATTAGAGTCCTTTTATAGTGTGGCAATATGTATGCATTTATAGTCTCAACTCCCACACCATTTCCAAAAGGACTTTGGCTCTTTTATCCCTATAGGAAGTACATATATTTGATCTCACATCTGCTAAGGAAAGCACACTGTCATACTCCAAACAGGGATGAATTGTTTGTTTTTACTATGACATAATGATTCTCTCTTCATGAATATAGCTATGCTTATTTGTTTTGAAGAAAAGCAGATGTAATAATCATGGTTTACAATTCCTGCAATCATAAGACTTTAGTTTTTCTTCTGGAAAATTAAAAATATAATAGTGAAATTGTCTTCTGAATGAAAGAAGCTATCCATACTTAGTTTTACATATGACATATTAATATCATATGGGATTTATTCAATAATAAACTACTATTCTCTAGCACAATGTTGTATAAATTACACAAAATCTATTTTTATAAGAGCAAAATATTTAAAGCATTACAACATGACTTCAAACTAGAAAACTATGAAGCAGGGCTGGAGAGATGGCTCAGCCGTTAAAGGCTAGGCTCACAACCAAAAACATAAGAAAACTATGAAGTAGAAACAGACATTTAATAAATGACAGGAAAAGATCGCCTTTACTCTCCCATTAGACATACAGCATTCTGCACCAGAGATACTTCATTTTTGCTGCTGAACATAGAATATTCATAAAACAGACATGCTCAGATTCCACTAAAGATCCATTGGCTTCCACAATGAAACAGTGTCCAGAGTGTTCACTTGGCCAATAATGTTGAGGCAGAATTTATCCCTATTTACATTGTCAAATTCAAAGGCAAAGAATAGAAACTTTAATTCTCTTTTAATCCTTTAAACTTCTTACTAGCAAAGAAAAAAAAAATCCTTTAACTAGGTTGTGATGATTTCCACTCACAACTCTGAAGTAGGAATAGAACAGAAATTAGACATTAAAAAAAATCCCTTTCAACTTTTGAGCACTATTTTGAAGTGAAAGTTTTATTCTGAATTTGAAATTTGCCAAGGTCTGTGGCTGAATTTCAGACACCACTTCCCTTGTTGGCAGGAGATGGTTTGGAAATCAGAAGTCTGCACACTTGTGATATTTCCAGGCTTAGAGTGTCAAAAAGACAAGATGGCATATGGTGAAGAAAAAGGAATTTCTCACATTCAGGAACACATTTCAACTTCCAAAACATAAAAATAAATAAGTGCTTTTTTCAAATTCATAAGAGAAATAATGAGAGTTTTTCCAAAATATTATAGACATACCAAACTTAAGCAGCAAGATGCTTGAGTCTGTCACTTCCTGAAGCTTTTTGCTAAGTGGATGAGTTCAGATTTCAGGATTGTCATGTTAACTTTGGCATGAAAATGACTTCTTCTTTGGCAAGCATGACAGAAATCCCCCTCAAGGAAAAAAATATAGTCTAATTAAAGTATACAATTTGATGTTTTCATACGAACATTTTTGTGGGAAGTTTCTCCAATATTCACTAGCTAACTTGCTCAAGTGGATCAGTTATATTGAAGGAAATGGCACAGTTGAACTAAGATCTGCCAGCATGGGGTCATTCTATTGTACATTTACTAAATTTCTTTATCATGACTGTTTTGAAAAAGACAGAAGATGGAGCATTTTGGAGTCTGCTATGTTAGTTAGTTAGTTGATGATGTGTTGGTCTTTGAGCACATCAATACATGTCAGAGGAGCTGTAAGTCATTACACACTCAATTAGTGCATTTTCTAATTTCTTCCTGACAAAATTTGACAAAAGAAAAATTTAAAGGACTAACTATAAAAGCTGAGGAGGTATCTCAGTCAGTAAAGTGTTTGCTGTGCAAGCAGGAGACACTGAAGTAAGAAATCAACGCACGCACACACACACACACACACACACACACACACACACACACATAGATACAGAGACAGACACACACACACACAGAGAAACAGAGACAGATACAGAGACACACAAAGAGACAGAGACAGATACAGAGACACAGAGAGATACATACAGCCACACATATGTACATGTGTACATACTATTTTATTTGAAAAAATCACCCAAATCATTTCCTTCATACTACATATCTGAAATGATATTTTGACCTATAAAATAAAAATTTGACAAGAATAAAACTTACATCAGTACATATAGCAATAAAGTTATCAAATATCAACCATCCATGCTGAATGTGCCTTTCTATGATGATATATCAATTTCAAAGTATTCATAAACAACAGAGTACATACTTATTTTAATTATAAATTTACATTATGCTATAAACAGACTATTTCTTAAGGAGATGACTGTTCTGCTAGGTATTGTTGTTAAATAACTCAATATATGAGAAGTTTTCCATCTTTCTAAATACTTAAGAACTCCCAGTTTCAAAATAGCTTAATATTATTTAAATTTCATGTTTATAACATGAAAATATCTGAGTTCTCTTCATTTTTGTTCGACTTTTAATTAAATTTATTTATTTTACATCCCAATCACAGTTTTCCCTTCCTCCTCTCCTCCCATTCTCCTCCCATTACCTCCCCCAACTCCCCTCTGTATCCCCCATCCACTTCTCTGTTTCTGTTCAGAAAAGGGCAGGCCCCCCATGGGCATCAACAAAGCATGGCGTTTCAAATTGCAGTAGGACTAAGCATCTCCCCTTGTATTAAGGCTGGGCAAGGCAACCTAGAATGAGGAGTAGGTTCCCAAGAGACAGCCAAAGCATTAGCTACATCCCTGTTCCCACTGTTAGGAGTCCCACAAGTAGACCAAGCTACACAATTGTCAGACATACATAGAAGGCCTAGGATGGTCCCACACAAGCTCCCTGGTTGTTGGTTAAAACTGTGTGAGCGCGTATGAGCCCAGGTTAGTTGTTTCTGTGGGGTTTCTTGTAATGTCCTTGACCCTTTTGACTCATGCAATTCCTCTGCCCTCCCTTCAGCAGGATTCAACAAGTTTGGCCAAATGTTAGCTGTGGGTCTCTGTGTTTGCTTGCATCAGTTATAGCGTGAAGGCTCTCTAATGACAATTGGAGTAGTCACAAATTTGTGAGTACAGCAGAATAGCATTAAGCATCATTACATTGTCAATTGTTTTTTCTCCAGTTCTGTTTGGTTCTATCTTAGATCTCTGGGCCATCCAGCTTCTAGGTCTTGGACCTCCACGCAGTGCCAGGGGCGGGCCCATTTTCATGGCATTGGTCTTAGGC
This sequence comes from Peromyscus leucopus, assembly GCF_004664715.2. Taxonomy (NCBI): domain Eukaryota; kingdom Metazoa; phylum Chordata; class Mammalia; order Rodentia; family Cricetidae; genus Peromyscus; species Peromyscus leucopus. Next base: position 39,096,352 of record NC_051064.1, read on the forward strand.
TGGACCAGTCATTGATTGGCCACACCTACAATCTTTACACCACCCTTACCCCAGCACTAGGAGGACAACTGTAGGCCAAAGGCTATGTAGCGGGGTTGGTATTCCAGTCCCTCCACTGGAAGTGGTTCCTGGTAACAGAAGATAACCAGTTTAGGCTATGTATCTACTATTGCTAGGAATTTTATCTGGGGTCATCCTTGTAGATTCCAGGGAGTTTTCCTTGCACCAGGATTCAACCTGACCCCAAAGTGCTCCCCTTTCCAGTCATCTCTTTCAGTATTCCCCCTCACCATCCATCCTGCAACCCAATCCTTCATGTTCCTACCCTGACCTGCCTCCAGTTCACCCATGATGTCTCTTCTATCCCCACTTCCCAGAGAGATTCATACATCTCCCCTTGGGTACCCCTTGTTACTTATTTTCTTTGGGTCTATGGATTGTAACATGGCTATCCTTTACTTTTGAGTTAATATGCACTTATAAGTGAGTACATATTATGTTTGTCTTTCTAGGTCTGCATTACTTCACTTATGATGCTTTTTCTAGTTCCATCCATTTGCCTTCAAGTTTTATGATGCTATTGTTTTTAGTAGCTGAGTAGTACTCTATTGTGTAAATGTACTAAATTTTCTTTATCCATCCTTCAGTTGAGGGACATCTAGGTTCTTTTCAGGTTCTGGCTATTCTGAATAAAGCAGCTATCAACATAGTTGAGCAAGTACTCTTATGGTAGGATTAAGTGTTCTTTGGATATATGCCCTTTGGATACATGCCCAAGAATGGTATGCGTGGGTCATGTGGTAGATTGATTTCCCTGAGTTCTATTGAATAAGATGTCCATTTCTCAGTAAAATTAATATTGTATATTGTGGCAGGGTCCTGTGCTGTTGTTCCCTTTGCGGGGTGGGGGTGGGGGACAAGTAGGTGCAAAGTCAAACCACAGAGACTCAGAGAGAATGTAGAAACAACAAGCTCAGTTTATTCAGAAAGAGACAAGCATTATATACTCTCCACCCCACCCTGGGGGAAAGTCTCATGAATATGCATCTGCTGGTGTGATATGGCTGCCTCTTATTGGTCCGGGTCATCTCCAGATCATGTCTCAGCTGCTCTTGCTAAGGCCCTTATGCAGACCAAGTTGGCTCTCAGAAAGTATCTTTTTACTGGTTTGGGCCGGCTTGCCCTTAGCCCTGTTAGGGATGAGTCATCCCACAGTATATAAGAGTAACTTTAAGTATATCATTAATAATGTGAAATCCAAAACATTTTCAGTGACCAAATATAAAAATTGAAATGAAACATTTTAAATGCATGGTATTTTCCTACCCAGCTGGAAGGCCTATGAACCTGGCAAGATATCACCAAAGTCACAATAGTGGTACTTTTTTATTTAAGTAACCAACAGTCAATAAATTGGGTTTAGAGCCCACTTTATAGGAGGTAATTAGTACCTGATACTGTAAGTCTAACCAAATATCCTTAGCTAATGAGGCTATGGAACCTAGAGGAGAACCTACTGCTGCCATTTTTTCCTACACCAGTATAATTTCTAACTGTAATCTAAAAATGTATCCTTAAACTCACAAGTAAGTATAGCTCAATCTTTACCAAAGAAGCTGTTTTTGCATCATTACAGAAAGCCACAACTGGCCCAAATACAGAGAATAATTGATTGTGAGGAGTTCCATTGACACATCTACTGGAAAACCAACCTCTAATCCTAAGGCTCAAGAACTATCATAGAAGAGAGCATGCAGATTGTATGAGTGAGAGTATCATATATTCTGCTGCAAGATAGTGCCTTCTGATTATGACAGGTTGGCTATATCCACAAAATCTCAATAAAATGCTCTCCTAAACAAGACTTTAACAATGACAGCAGCAATTGTCAATGTGGATGGGATACATGACTCAAGGCCTCATCCTTAGGTGACATGCCATGAGCAATTAATGGCTGCTGAGAGAGGGAAATTCATTCTTTCCCAAAGTGAATCCAAATTGGTTATATAATACAAATTATCAGCCATACATACCGATAAAAGAAATGTAAATTGACGAAGCATGTTATACAGATGCAACAAAAATAAAGAACAAGTGGTTATGAATTTGAGAGAATCTGGTGGGAAGAATATATGAGGAATTAGAGGGGTAGAAATGATGTAAACAATGGAGTCATGTATGAAATTATCAAAAAATTAAATAAATAAATGTCTGGTGTTTAAAACCTAATAATTGATATTTATAAATTTTAAAAATATACTTAAATAATTTCTTTTTAGAGATATAGAGACTTTTATTTCTAATAAGTCTGAATATCCATGCATTTTACACATAGAGTATATGATACATATAATAATACAGATTTTTTGTATATTTATAAGTAGAATCAATTTAATTTCACTATGATCATTTTCTAATATTACATTTAAGACTGGTTAAATGGATAAGTCTGAAAACCTGGCTTTGGATCCTTAGAATCCATGTAAAGGCTGTGCATGGCCACATGTATCTACAGTCTGAAAGCTGGAGCGGGGATGATGGATACAGGAGAATCTCTGGGCTAGGTATGCACTCACACTCACACAGACACTACTCACACACTCAATGTTAAGATGATGATTAATCTATTTTAATCTTTAAGTAAAGTATTCATATTTTATTGATATCTTTGTATCATTCTCATTTAATTGCATGGATGCTTATAACCTCAGGAATACCTCATTGAAATTAGAATTCTTATTCGAACAATGCAAACGATTTTGAGGATTTATTGTACTCATGGCTTAAGTGATCTCACATTCTAATGACATGTGGTTTTAAGTACTTCTTACATCTTGATTACTTGAATGTGAAGTTTCAAATCTAATAATTCTAAATTCTGAAGTTACAAGTCTAACTACATGGCCACTCCACTTGGTATTACAGCAAGCACAAACCTCACAAAATTATTCAAAAGAGAACAAAAAAAACTTTAAACAATGCTCTCATATACATTTACATTATTAATAAAGATTTACATAAACATTTCTATAATACAAGATTTTTGTGAAAGTTGCATGTGCTCTTTACATGATTCTTAAAATCTTTGCCCTAAATTTATAAGCAAAAAGATAATATTAATTAGAGTAAAGTCAGATTTCTTTTACAAAATATATGTGCCTCTGTAAATCTTCTTTTCTCTTTTTAATCTTTTTTCTTCAACCCAGTCAGTGTATTCTTAATAATGGGCCAGCCAGCAGTAGTAGAGCTATTGGAGGATAAAAGAGGAGAAAACCATGAAGGGTGTGCAGACATATGCAAAAAACAATGGTAGATGATATAGAACAACCACAAATGGATTTTAGAGAGCAGATATTAGTTTGTTATATATTGACCTACAACATTATTTCTGACAGTTTCTCTGAGTGCTGGCCTTTGAAAAGGACACTAAGCTTTCAATACATGTGTGAGTATGTGATAGAATATAATATTTATACACAGATATATCCACAGAGAAATATATGTATCTCACTATACATATTTTATTATACATGTATATTCTGCAATAGCAATACATATCATATATACATATGGGGGCCAGAATCAATACTATAAAAGTACATGGTACATTTAAATGAAAATGACTGTATAAAATTCAGCAATGTGCACAATGAGTAAACACCCATAACAATATAAATAATATATAATTTTAGTTATCTAGTCTTTCAAAAATGAATATTCAATGCATTCCAACCATAATATTGACCCAGAAAAAAATAATATTGTGGGGACAAGACTGACAATTAACTTAGAATATATTCATAATCTTAGTATATTCAATAAATTTTGACATAATTTACACAACAGAGAAAACTACAAAGTGAAATATAGTGTATCAATCTATAAACTCAAAATTTCTAAGTGTAAGCTGAAAATGAGCCTCATAATTTTTCTAATATAGTTTTCCTAAGTTGACAAAACATTTATTTTTGAATAAAATATTTCTTCCTCCTAATGTTTTCATGTAACTACACGTATGTCATAACTGGGTATTAAATGGACTACTGACAAGCATGTTCAATAATGAGGATTTATGATGATTCCAATGCTAAGCACATGTGATTCATTTAAATACAACATCTGCTGGTAGTGAATACTATAGCTGATAGCTGCTATTCATTCCCCATGAGATGGTTAATATAAAGCTATCATGGAACTAGTTCCTTCATCTTCCTCAGTGATGCTCCAAATATTATCAAGCTTTTTAGCATGTGCGACAACAGATAGAGGGAGAAAACATCTTTTCAGGGAAGATTTAGTTCTCAGATGTGTTGCATAAAAATAATAAAATTGAGGTATAACTAGCAAAAAAGGAAGGAAATTGAGGAATGGGGCAAGGGAGGGAGGAAAAGAAAGAAATACAGATAGACTTACTATGTAAGTGCTAATGTCTCTTCTTACATCATCGAGAGTTTTCTGCTGGGAAATAGTGTAATCTGGACAAGACAGAGCTGTTGTACTTATGACCCACAACAGCTGTAGCTGACCTGTACACGGTTAATTCAGTCAACATCTCAGCGTAAATGGGGAGAGACTCATGGGGCCTCACCTCTAGCTGTAGAGCTCTGGGAAATTTATGATTACTGAGGAAGAAGGTCAATTTCTTCAGGTGTATGGCCCATGTTTCAATGGATACCTAGCTGTACACCATTCACATATGGGAAGCACAAATTGGACTGAGTATAAAAAAAAAAAAAATCAAGAGGCTTTGAAACTGGAATGGGACATGGTAGAATGAATGCCCAGAAAAGGTTGGAGTAAAAGTACTATTGATTTTTAAGTTAACACTTCCAAGGAATTTATGCAAATCATTAATGTTTGAATGCATTTTAAATCAAAGAACATCACTTATTCAAGAATATAACAGGAAAATAGCTTTAGGATATTTTTGAATAATTCAGTCCCATGTAAGAATTTTATATTATTCATCAGCATATGAAGCAGAAAGTAAAATTTAGCTTTTCATCCAAGCTTGTCTTATAAATGACAATGGGACTCTGTCTATTACAAGATCTAAAATGTCTTTAAACTATTGTTCCAGAGAAACCAAAATTTCCCCCATTTTTTCCTTTATATTGTTTTTACCTTTTAATTTGTTTTAATTTTATAATTTAATTTAATTTAAATTTACATATCAGCCACAGATTCCCTTGGTCTCCTCGCTCCTGCGCCTCCACTCCGCCTTCCCCCCAGCCCACCCCCTATCCCCATCTCCTCCAGGGCAAAGACTACCCTGGGGATTGAGTTCAACCTGGTAGATTCAGTCCAGGCAGGTCCAGTCCCCTCCTCCCAGGCTGAGCCAAGTGTCCCTGTATAAGCCCCAGGTTCCAAACAGCCAACTCATGCACTGAGGACAGGTCCTGATCCCACTGCCTGGATGCCTTCCAAACAGATCAAGCTAATCAACTGTCTCACTTATCCAGAGGGCCTGATCCAGTTGAGGACTCCTCAGCTATTGGTTCATAGTTCATGTGTTTCCACTAGTTTGGCTAATGGTCCCTGTGCATTTTTCCAATCTTGGTCTCAACAATTCTCGCTCATACAAACCCTCCTCTTTCTCATCAATTGGACTCATGGAGCTCCTCCTGGGGCCTGGCCATGGATCTCTGCATTAGGTTCCCTTGGTCGTTGGATGAGGTTTCTAGCATGACAATTAGGGTGTTTGGCCATCTTATCACCAGAGTAGGTCAATTCGGGCTGTCTCTCAACGATTGCCAGCAGTCTATTGTGGAGGTATCTTTGTGGATTTCTGTGGACCTCTCTAGCACTTTTCTTCTTCCTATTCTCATGTGGTCTTCATTTATCATGGTCTCTTATTCCATGTTCTCCCTCTCTGTTCTTGATCCAGCTGGGATCTCCTGCTCCCCTAAGCTCTCTTTCCTTCGACCCTTGCCCTTCATTACCCCCACTCTTCTTATAAGTTTTTGTTCCTTTCCTTTCTATGTAGATGTTATTTTTCAACATCTCCTTTCATTAGTAAAGATAGTATTGTACTTTGCAATATACCATCTTTTTGATGATAAAAGTTCCTCAATAAAATAATATATTTTATATATTATATAATTAATTTTAATTCTCAAGTGAATTCTTAATATCTTATCTCTTACATTTTGCACAGTATTTAGCATATAGAACAAATTTGGTAAATATTGTTGAAGCAATGTGTAAATGAATTGTTAAAGTTAGCGGGTCATCAATCAGGTCTCTATGTCTCAATGAAGAAATATTAAGTCATAATTTCCCAATTAGTTCCATATGATGACTTTATAATAACTAACCTTCAAAAATTCACCTAATTAAATTCCCTAAACAGAAGCATGGAGAAAGTAACTGGAGATATTAAGAATTAAAATTGTGTATGAAATCTTTCTGAGGCAATTATCCAAACACTGAATGATTGAGGTCAATGTAAAAAAAAAAAAATAACAAAAAAAAACTTTGACTAATTAACTAATTAACTTCTGGAATTAGTGAAAATTTATTCTATCATTGGTAAGGCAAAATCACATGCTGTGTGAAGGCATGTGTGTCTCTCTGTGTGTGTGTGTCTCTCTGTGTGTGTGTTTATGCATATTTACTTGTGTTCATAAATGTATGTGTATGCATTTAGGGGAAAGAGAGAGATCCAGAGAAAGAGACAAAGAGAAGGGGAGGCAAAAAGGGGGAGAGAGGGAGAGGGAAAGGAAGAAGGGACTAGGAAGGGCAAACACATTCTGGATAAGTTTGTCACAGTTAGTCTTTTTCAATTTTTATGAAAACCTAGACATTCATAGAAGAAAACCTAGAAACCTAGAATTGCTTTCATCATATTGGCCCATGGGTCTCTCTGTGGTGTATTTTCTTCATTACTGATTTTGTTGGAGAGCACAGCCCACCAATGGTGGTGCCTTCTTGGGCAGGTTGGCCTGATTTGTATAAGAAGGTATCTTGGCAAGCCTTTGGAAGTAGGCTAATAAGCATAATTTCTCCAGCATACTTCTGCTTGTTCTTGACTCTAGCTAGGTTCTTGCTTGAGTGTCCACCCTAACTTTTCTTAGTGGTGTATGATGGCTTTGGAGAGTAAGCCATATAAACACTTTATTCTACAAAGTTGTGTTGGTTTATGCTCTTTATTATAGCAATGATACACAATTGGGACAAAGTTACATGATACTATAAACAAAATCAGGGTCAACCAACCAAAAAAGAAAAAATGCTCATCATTTTCAACAAAATTCTCCCCAAAATATATGAATGAAGGATTTAATTTTTTCAGTAGTAAAAGAAGAAAATAATGAGTTTATTATTACAATAAAATTAACTTAATTGTTACATTTCAAGATTGAAAAAAATTCCTAACATATGTTGACTATTAGAAAATAAGTATTATGTAAGTTTCTATTGTGTAAGCCTACTAGAAGAATTACCAAAATAAAATTTGAGTTCTATATAGCTGAGAATTTAATGTTTACAGAGATTTGTAAAATGATTGCAAGGATAAGAAAAGTAAAGGATGGACTGCTGAGATAAAGCAGTATCAACTGCTGGAGGAAAAGAGATTATGTAAGTACTCAGGACTTGGAGAGTGTAGTAACTTATGTACTACATAGTCCTGTATGAGAAACATGCAGCTGTCCAAAACTCTGAATTCGATGTGGAGATGAAGAGACATCAGAGTTAGAAGAAGCAATTGAACAAGAGAAAACTTTTCCTATCATGTATTTCTCCTCTGTGACCGCTAAGAAGAGAGAGATTTGTTAACTTCAGTTTGCAAAGAAGCATGGAGAAGAATGAAAGCTGAAGTTTAAACTGATGCTAAGAACTTCTTAACTGGCAAAAATATCACATTCTGTCACATTAGTTTATCATAGACTAAATCATCACTCATCTTATTGGAATTTCTATAAGACACCATTAGTTTTATGCTACTTTGTACAATGCCAATAGTATATTTACAAGTCCTTTGAAGTTTATATAAATTTAGTTTTTGTTTGAGTGAAAAAGTTAATCTGACACTTTGAAATTTTTTTTTACCATATAGTAGTTTCATAAAAAATCTATACTTCTTAAGTTGCAGTAGATGAAGCTAATGCTATATATTTTGTTCCAATTTTTAATCTTCCATTAAAGATGAGAATAATATCTATAATCCTGCTATGCCAGCTATGGCTCATTAGTCACAGGAAAAATAGACAGCCGTATGGGGAATGGTTCTAACGAAATTCATCATGGCCTCTCAAAAAACAACACAGACCGTCTATCCTATTAACGTTATGCCAAGAGCTTGATCATTAAAAGTGAAGGATGGTGTGTTAATGAATTTATATAAAGACAGTTCTCAGATTCACATATTTCAAATTAACATCAGTCAGTCAATTATACACACGATATTGACTTACTTCACACACTGCCCTTGAGCAGGCTGGAAACATACAAATGAAGAGGAGTCAGAATTATGATGGATCTGCAGATTCCTAATTTACATCCTAGTGGATGCTTTGTCTTAGCTGCAGAAAAACACAATTTTTAATTAAAAAAACGAACTCTAAAGCAGTATGATTGATACCCAAGCAGTTATAGAGAAAACACAAACCAACACAAATAATCGTAAAGGTAGCAAAATGTGAAGGCTCAGGCAAAAGCCCCATGACCCATCATTAAACACTGCATTCCACTAAAGTAAAAGTTTTCAGAAATCATTGCTAAAAATGATTCCAAAATTGCATGGAACAATAGTAGCATGTTATATAATGCATTTTTAATACTATGGTTTTTATTGAGATGACTATATGTTTTCTATTTTTATATCTATATATTCCTATACATGTTATATTAAAAGATACAGTATTTTAAATACAGTTGTGTGTTAGAATTTCTTAAACTTATTTAAAGTGTTTAAAAGATAAGAATAGTAACTGGATACTATTTTATTTACCTCCTGTCTGTTTTAATAATAAGATAAACTCTAATTAATATTATTTTTGCAGTTTTTATTAAGCAGCAACCTCAGTTATAGCTAAGAAGGGATACATTTTAACATTTTAACTCATCCAAGGGAAGTGTGTATTAAATAGGTATTACAGCCATAAAATTTAATGTACTTTAAATACAAAATTTAAAGGGGTGAACACTCAAATAGCACATCCAGGTGAATATTTGTTATTTTCATTAAGCAGTAGATAATTTCTCATCTTGAGCTTTCTTTCCAGCCAGATATTAGGGGTATCTGCAAGTTTAAACAAGGCGGTTACGTGGATCCTGGGTTCTGATCCTAAGAATTTTAATAGTAGATGCTATAAGCCTGTAAATTTTAACACTAACTCATGCTGTCTGGAGCAAAGTTTGACACTGAGTGGACAGAAATCTTCATAGTAGGTTTGTGGGAATAGAAGAGGAAGATTTCCTGAAAACCTCTTAATTTATTGAACAACTTTTCAATTACTGCTTTTTCATTTTTTATTTATGACAATAAAAGTAGTTGACCTAATATAGATATTAGGTTAGTATGCCAACACTGATTTCATTGGTAGCTAGCTTTATAGTGTGACTGTGTATGTTAAGAACTCGGCCCAACACTACATCTTCATTTGACACCTTTCCCACCACCCAGTAGCTTCTCAAGATGCATTCTGTCCTATTTTCTTACTTCCCTCTCACACTTTTTATTTATTTATTTTTCAACTTTAGTTAAAAAATGATATATCTAAACTGGTGTTTATTTGGTAACACAAGTGGCCAGGGTTGGAATTAGGAAACTGTTAGCTTGATTCATTATTATGAGGTAAGATTGTGGATATTTTAGACACATTTGAAGTTACAGTTGCCAGTCCTCATGAAATAGAAGCTCACAAAGATAAGAGAAATCCTCATTTGCTCTAAAATTTCAGAAGTGCAACCAACACTGTTGGCTAGTAATTTTGTGTACTACTAGTTCATTTCCCATGTAGCATAAAGGGGAAGTAAAACTAAATAAAAGCAGTACTTAAGAATTTGTTTTTAGGAAATAATTATTTGTATATTTTCTTTTGGAAATTTAATGCACACATTATTTTGTATTCCAAAAAATCTGTCAAGAGTTGTACTGCTCTTGAGTAGATTTAAAATCATAGCATATGTACATTGATTTCTTGACATTTAAATCATGTCATAGAAACAGACCATACCCCACTATCTAGGCTGGTTGCCACAAAATGAAAGAAACTATAAAGTAGAAAGCTGAAGCTATGAGTCTTACTGGAGAGTGGTCAGAAATTCTTTGGGAATAAGGCAATACTTGTCAATTGTCTGTGTAATGAAATTTCTAAGCCTTTCTGTGACCCTAGGAGTTTTATATTTCTTTAGCTTTCCCTGGAGTAGCAATCATAGAAAATGAAGAAAATAAAGGAGAAATCTCTCTAACATAATTCCTCAGAAAATTCATTGATTTGGCATGTGGTTAGAGAAGGATGTAGACAGACATAATCAACAGTTAGCATTTATGGAATTCTGTTCTATGACAGTCAGTTCCCTGAAAATCATGCATTTGAATTACAAGCACATTTTACCTTCATCATTCTTTTCCAGTGCTATACTGTAAAATAATAGTACTTTTCTTTTTCACACACATTAGTATATCTTTCCATACATTTCAATTCAAATATGTTTATAAGATACTGCAATCAAACAAATTTCCACTGTTTTGAACAGATAAAAGAATCCTCATGAACATCTGAAAATGCCATATTTTTTTTACTTGAATGTTGCTAAAAGCAATTAAGAATTTCTATTGTTAAATTATAAATATATAATTTATATAATTATAAAAATATATAAAATTATACATTTAATATTGTTAGAAAATAAGATGTGAAATTTTGTAAGTCATATAAAACCTCAACCTAATTTGAACATAATATTTGAAATATAATGTAGTTATGTTCATATTAAATTACAGAGTTTGTCTGATTGTCTTTAAATAATCTAATGGTACTTTAATGTAATTGGTCATATACGCTAATACAAAGAAACAAAAGACATCGTGTCTGAGTTCAAACAAAGTGTATGCTTATTTAAGTTACTGTGTAAGACTTTAAATTTTGAATTAATTTGAATCATGTCATTTTTAATGAGAGTTGAAGATTTTCAATCCCTCAAAAAAGAAAGGGAAAAATTAAATTTGATAATCTGGTTATTGTTTTCATTCATTTTTCCATGGTTGGGTGGCAACTGAGTAAGCTGTATAGATTTCCTTGCTAGCATAATGTGGAGGGAAGATTTCCAGTATGTCTGAGATGCTTTCTGATCAAATGATACTTTGTAATTAATTATAAAGTAATTGGTATAAACAGGAAATAGTTTCCTCTTTATGCTAACAAAGCCAGGCACAGTGGTAATGGAAAAGGAAATTCAGCCAGAAAATATTCACACTAGGGCTTATACTTTAGCTAATTCACCAATGATCTTGCTTTTCATTTATCTCTCTATGCTACAATAGATCACAAGACCTTTGAAGTTCTATGCTGCTTATATAAATCTATCATTTGGAGAATACAATTTGGAGAAAAGTATTACTTTTGGAACAAAGGTAATTTACTTAATATGGATTTTGGTGTTATTATTGTTTAATTATCTTTAAACAGTCATAAGCATTTTTTGTGAGTTAGCAGATTTAGAAAAAAAAAAGTACCACAAAATACTAAATGTAAATAGTCCAAATCTTAATGAACAGTCATTTATAAACCATTACATTTTCATTTAAATTACTACATATAATTTTGATTATTCCCTAGACAGTCACTACAATTCACTTCTAAAATTTTCAGAACAAAAAGATGAATTTAATGAAAGGAATTTATATACCCAATTGTCTGTTATTAGATTGAAAGTGAAGATAACTGATTGACACCTATTAAGACAGTAAAACTTCCCTTATTTTTCTGTTAAAGATAATTCTTTTTTTATACAGCATAGTCTAATGATGATTTGTCCTCACTCATCTCCTCCCAGATCTTTCCATCTATTACCCACTCAATTCAACTTCACACCTTCTTTCTGTCTCATCTGTCCCACTTTACAAAACAAACAAGCAAAACAACAACAGAAACAACAAGAACAATAAACCAAAGAAAGAAATCCCCACCAAACTAAATTAAAGTAAAAAAGTGAGAAACATATATATATACACAGACAACAGGGGGGAGGGAGGAGGGAGAGAGAGAGAGAGCAAGCGAGCATAGAAACAATATATCAGTATCAGTGGTACACAAATATAAGACCAGTAAGGTAAAAACTGCTAAACCAAACAAAAAAAAATAAGAAAAGTATTTCCAAAAATACCATTGAGTTTGTTTTGTGTTGACCATCTACTACTGAGCATGGTACCTGTACTTAAAGGTGGCTTATACACTCACTGAGACTCCTTTAGAGAAAATTATGTTTTCCTTGAAAGTGGTTGTCAATTGGAGCTGGTTTCTTTGTTAAGGATGGGGATGCATGTCCACTTCTCCCACTCAGCACTGAAAACCCATTTGGCTTAGACCTATGTAGGTCCTGTGCATACTGCCACAGTCTCTGTGAGTTCATATGTGTGCCACCCCTATTGTTTCTACAAGACATTATTTCCTTGTAGTCATCAATCCTCTCTGGCTGTGACAGTCTCCCTGCCTATTCTTCCACATAGCTTCCAGAACACTGAGAGGAGGAGTTTGAAGAAGACATATGATTTAGTACTGAATGTTCCAAGGTCTCTCTTTCTCTGAACATTGTTCTGTTGTGGGTCTCTGTATTAGTTCCCACAAACTTCAGGGGGAAGCTTTTATGATGATGGCTGAACAAGACATTGATCTATAGCAGAATATTTTTAAGAGTCTATTTATTGCTATGTTCTTTTAGCAGAATAATAATATTTGATTTTCCTGTAGCTCAATGACCTAAATAGTCTCCAGTTCTTGGCTATTCAGACAGGTTTTGTATCAAGGAATGGACCTTTAATCAAATCAGACAGTGGTTGGTTTTTCTTGTAATATTTGTACCATCAAAGGACCAGCATATTATTCAGGTAGGTCACCATTAAAGATTGATTGTTATGCTTTTCCTCTAGTGGCATGCATAGTACTTTTCCAGTACCATGAATACTAGTCAGTGATGTGAAGGCTCTGTGTAGACACCAGCTCCATCTCTCCATGTTCAGTGAGATATGCAAGTGTTATCTTCTGCAATAAGAGTCTTACCATCATTTTATGGAAGGAAGTCTTTGACTACAGCCAGAATTGTTTTCAGGTTGCCATAGGGCCCCTTTGGCCAACATCTCAATTAGATGTAACCCCTTCCTGGCACTTGAGGTTTTACTTGGTGGCATAAGATGTGAATTGGGAGCTCTATCTCCTGCATTACTTGGTTATTACATTTAGATATCTTTCATATATGTATATATTTGGAGATGCTTTATAGAGGGCACAAGGTCTTTGTGCCCACAGATAAGTACTAGGTAAAATAGGAATATTACACACAGAGGTTTGACTCTTCAACAACAGAGATGCATATCTGGGTTTTTTTCCCAGAAGGCTGGGAATGGATATAGTTATTGCCTGTTGATCTGTGCTATCTCTGGGGTGAGACCACACCTGAGTCTGCCAGACTAGTATGTTTATCCCAGACCCTTCATATTGAGAACTGTTATTTAGTTAATAGAACTCATCCTTGTGGGAGATGCCACATGTACTTTACCTCTGTGCTAATTGTAGTCCACTCCTGACTCTCACAGATTTTTATGTTTATCTCAATTTTTCTCCCTAGACACCCATCTTTAGCATTGTTTCTTAGTCAATAGAACTCCTCTTTTTGGAAGTGGGCATATGTACTTTGTAAAGGGTTTCAATGTAAACATGTCTGAAACTTCATTGTGCATAGAGGATTGAATTACCTTCAGGAACTTTTATTTTCAAAATTGTAATGTGAATAAATATGCCTAAAATAAACTGCTCAGGGACAGTCTCTAGAAGTTTGAACCAACATTGGCTTGCATTGAACTGGATGAATTTTTCTCATGCAGATGATTACTCTGCCAGCCCTTATGTGTGAAGAAACCACCACAAAGCTTATATTGTAGTACGTTTTCATTTGACCTCTACAAACAAGCTTTAGTGTTAATTTTCCCTCTCTTTATTCCTTCCCTTGCACACTTCCCCCTTCTCCTCTGATTAGTACTGTTCCTGTCTTTCCATTTTCCCTTATAACTGTATCTTCTAGTTTCCCTTCCTCAGAAGATCCTTCATTCACCGCTCATTCCTTATTCCATATCTCACCTCTGTATATGTATTGTAGAATATTCATAGGAGGCTTAAATGTTAACATTCATATATAAGAAAATACAAACAGTTCAAGCTAAACAATTGTCTTGCTTATCCAGAGGGCCTAGTCCAATACCATGGGGGCTCTTCAGTTATGGGTTGGTATGTAAAATGAATAGAAAATCTCTTAATAAAAACTTATTTTAAAAAAAGAAAATACAAACAATATTTGTCTTTTGGGGTCTGTATTACCTCACTCAGGATGTTTTTTTCCTAGCTCTATCTTGTGAATTTCATGACTTTTTTAAACTCAATAATATTTAATTATAGTAATATAACACAATATTTTATTATCCATTCATCTCCTCATGGAGATCTAGGTTATTTCTAAGTTCCGTGTGTTATGAATAAAGCAGCAATGAACATGGAATAGCAAGTGTCTCTGTAGTAGAATAAAGAAGCCTTTGGATATATGCACAACAGTGGTATAGCTGGATCTTAAGGTATCAATTCTCAGCTTCCAGAGAAAACACCACACTGATTTCCATAGTGGCTTTATGAGTTTGCATTTCCACCTACAATGGTTGCATGTTCCTCTTACTCCACATCCTCACCAAATTTTTTCTTAGTCAATTTTATTGATCTTAACCATTCTGACTAGTGTAAGATAAAATATCCACATACTTTTCATCTGCATTTCCCTGATAACTAAGAATGTTGAAGATTTCCTTAAATGTGTCTCAGTCATTTTTGTTTCATCTTTTGAGAATTCTCCATTTAGTTTTCTTCCCCATTTTTAAATTGTGTTGTTGTCTTTTCTGGTTCTTTATACTTTTCTAGTTCTTTTTATTTTTCTAGTTCTTTGTTAGTTATTAACTATCTATCAGATGTGTAATTGGTAACGATGCTTCTCAATTCTGTAGCCTGCTACACTTTCTGAATTATGGTGTCCTTTGTCATACTGAAATTTTAAATTTTGTGATATCCCATTTATTAATTGTTAGTCTCAGGGCTATTAGTATCCAACTCAGAAAGCCTTTTCCTGTGCCAATGAGTTCAAGCCTATTGCCCATTTTTCTTTTCTATCAAACTAAGGTAATCTGGCCTTGAGGTACTTGAGCCATGTGGAGATGAGCTTTGTGCAGGGTTGTAAATATGGATCTGTTTGTATTCTTCTACATACAGCCATCTATTTTGACCAGCACCATTTGAAGATGCTGCCTTTAGAGTCATATACAATGTAAATCTGGGGAAATGTGTGAAGATCCCTTTTCTCTTTTGCTAGTTGTTCATTTGTTTAACCACTTCAACCATTTTTTTCTAACATTCCTCTATAATTAGACTGAGTCCTGTGTCTTTTTATTACCACTCTTACTTGGTTAATTAAACTTATTGTGTGTGTGTGTGTGTGTGTGTGTGTGTGTGTGTGTGTAAGTGTGTGTGTCACAGTAAGTGTGGATAACTTGTTTGCTCAGAAGTCAGTTGTCTCCTTATGTCATGTAGGTTCAGAGATTAGAAAGAATTTAGACTTGTGGACAAGTACCTTTAACATCTTACTCACTATATTTGTTTTTTTTTTCTTTTTCAACTTTCAAACAAGGAAACTTGAAAGATTACTAGTATCATGGTTCCTTTTTGTATATGACTTGACAGCTCTGGGTTTGAAACCCGAACAACTGAATATCCATTTTGTAACATTACTCAAATTATTTCCAACCTATGAAACTAGGTGATCTCTTCCTTAAAACTATACTTTCAACCAAGTAGAATTATATTAATATCTCTCCTCCTACCTCCCTGGGCTATTTGTTCATTCAAAGTAAATAATGAATATAAAGCCACTTTCAATTCACTTCTGTGCCCTTTATCCTCAAAATTCTATAGCCCTAGACCAGCACCATTGTGTAGCTACAGACAGGCCAATATCCAGGGAAAGTTGAAAGTACAGAATTATATTCAGTGAAGGAAAAGGTGTAACCTCTATTTCCATTACCCCAGTCCTGTTGCTGATAGGTTTTGTTATGCTTATGAGTGATTTCAATGCCAGTTGAAGAAAAGTTAGAACCTATTGTCCTATAACAGTGCTTCTCATAGCTTTAAGGACAGAAAATAGGACACAGATCTTCTCAAATCATAATTACTCATTTAGGCTTTTATTTCTTCTTTTTTTTTTGGTTTTTTGAGACAGAGTTTTTCTGTGTAGCTTAATAATATGGTGATATAGTGCCACAGACTTTAATTTGGTGTTAAAACAAGATGTGGTAAGAACCATCAACCCTGCATCTTTCAAGACCTTGATGGTGACACTAATTTCTGCATTTCCTCAAAAATTTTGATAGTATATTTGATTCACTATTTTTCCTGGCAGAGGCAGCTTCAGTGACTTTCATTTAGCATTTTCCACCATAATAATCCTCGCTCAAAAGGTCGGGTAAACAATGTGAGAAGTCTGAAAACTTCTTTGTCTAATTATCTCAACTTTACTTTCTGGGATTTGAGAAATAACCACAGGATGATTTCAGGGAGCCACTGGACCTACTGTGAGTCAGAATGCAGCAAAAACCCCATTAATCTCCTGACCTCCATATGTCCACACTTTAACTGGATGGCCACAATGTTTCTTGGAATGTCCTGGACCAATAAACCCCTGAAATTCTGATTGTTTCTTCCAGTGCACAGGTATACTTGTAAAAGGCCATAGCTCCCTCTGGGGAAGGACAGGAGAAAGGGAAACAGCAAAACATTTTGGTAATATTTCAAGGTCCTTCCTCAGGGGAACCTGGCCATCTCTTCATTAAAGGAGTCCTGGGTCTGTAAACTGGCTCATCTGGAAACTAGGTCACATGAAGAGATCCCCTTTTGCCATGACTCATTCTAGCCTTTCTTTTATGTGTTTTAGAATTGTTCTGCTTACAAGCTGAAAACAACAACAGCAACAACAACAAAAAAAAAACAGTAAACTTCTTACCTATTTCATGCCTAGAACAACCATGAATGATTAGCCAATACAGAGTTCCATGTGAGTCATACCATCATAAAATTCACCATTATGGGTCACTACATTATGGACATTACTTCGTCTATAATGTCCATTACAACAACCATGATCACCTTCCCTTTGGCAATTAAGTGCTACCACCTGGCCCCTGCTACTTTGGGGCCATATTAAATCCCTTGTATTTAACCCATCCATCTGAACAGCAGTGTCTCCAGCCATATGATCAGTCAAAAGTAAAAGGGTAACATCAAAACTCTTCAAATGTGCAGCAGCAGATGTCCTTTCCCTATTTTGTATCTTATAAGATTAGTGAAGGGCATGTATTTCAGGATTCACTCCCAGTCAGATCAGAGGATGATTTCTGCTGTATATTTCATTCTGTATTCGTGAGTGTATTTCCTCAATTTATATCTTAACAAATTCTGTTACCCGTTCAATAGACTCACATGGATTGATTGTAATATCTGAGTCTGAGACTTTAGTTTTAGTTGTGATTTAATCAAACTTATAATCAGAGTTTTAATTTGATTTTCTGCAGCTTAAGCTCAGTGTTGCTAGAAAGAAGATTCTCTTCTAGAGCACACTTAGAAAACTTTAGCCTGCTTGTATACATCTAGAGCCTCGCCTCTCAATGTCAATTTTGTGACTGAGTCCATTGTTTTCCTTCATTGTACTCTGAAATGCTTGAAGCTAGCAATTTTTTATCATAGAGCTATTATTTTCCTTTGTCAGTTTGTTCAGAGATAGTAGAAACAACTGTCTAGCATCATCACTTTCTTTATTTTTCCAGAAACCATCAAAAGTTTTATATACAGAGTCACCAAGTCCACTGCCTTTCACGACTGGTGACTCAGAATAATCAAATACATTTGTCTCTTTAAGCTTGCAAGACAGTTCTCACCATGGGCTTTCAACACTCCCCAAGCTACCAGGATAGCCTTCAGTAACAGGAGAGGCTTCAATAAATTTAGCTTTTGGCAAATTTGAAAGCCTATTTCAGACACTTAAAAGATTCATCCTTATGCTTCCTATGTTCTAGAACCACTTCTGGTTCCAAAACTTGTATGAATCAGGGTTCTTCGAAGTAAAAGAACTTATAGAATGAATCTCTTTTATCTTTCTCTCTCTTTATGTGTATATATACTATTTCATATATATATATATATGAAAGGAACTTAATAGAATGACCTACAGGCTGTGGTCCAGCTAATCCAACATGGTTGTCTATAAGTGGAAGGTCCAAGAATTCAGCAGTAGTTCAGTCTCTGAGATTATATATATATAATTTTATAATTACTTGATTTCACATATCAGCCACGGATTCCCTCGTCTTCCCTCCTCCCACCCCAGTGCTCCCACCAACAAACCCTCCATTCCCATTTCTTCCATGGCAAGGTCCCCCTGGGGAGTCAGCCCAGCCTGGTAGACTCAGCCTAGGCAGATCCAGTCCCCTCCTTCCTACACCAAGGCTGAGCAAAGTGTCCCAGCATAGGCTCTAGGCTCCAAAAATCCAGCCCATGTACCAAGGACAGGCCTAGCTCCACTGCCTGGGGGCCTCCCAAACAGTTCAAGCTAATCAGCTGTCCCACTTATCCAGAGGGCCTGGTCCAGTTCCATGAGGGTTCATCAGCCATTGGTTCACAGTTCATGTGTTTCTACTAATTTGGCTATTTGTTCCTGTGTTTTTCCAATCATGGTCTCAATATCTCTTGCTCATACAATCCCTCCTCTCTCTCACCAATTGGGCTCCCAGAGCTCCACCTGGGCTTAGGCCATGGATCTCTGTATCCACTTCCATCAGACACTGGATGAGAGTTCTATCATGACAGCCAGGGTGTTCAGCCATCCAATCACCAGAGCAGGTCAGCTCAGGCACTCTCTTGACCATTGCCAGTAGTCTACAGTGGAGGCATCTTTGTGGATTGCTGGGGACCTCTCTAGCACTCTGCTTCGTTCTACTCCCCTGGGGTCTTCATTCATCATGGTACCTCCCTCCCTGTTCTCCCATTCTGCTCCTGATCCAGCTGGTACCTCCCACTCCCCCAAGCTCTCTTTCCCCCTAAACTTGCCCTCCATTACCACCCCAAACCTCAGTTTGTTCATGTAGATCTCTTCCATTTCTCTGTCATTGGGCGGTCCCTGTGTCTTTTTCAGGGTCCTCTTTACTAGGTAAACTCCCTGGAGTTGTGAGTTGCAGTCTGGTTATCCTTTGCTTTATATCTAGTATCCACTTATGAGTGAGTACATACCATGTTTGTCTTTCTGAGTCTTGGTTACCTCACTCAGAATGAATTATTTGAGTTTTAATCAATTCCAGCCATGGTCAAGTTGGCACCCAAGAATGACCATCACAATAACCTAAATCCTATTTACATGGTTTTCATTGAAATCACATAGATACCGAGGCAGAGTCAATGAGCCTTACCTTATCATAAGATAGTTACTGGGTACAAGACCACTTACTATTTCAGTTAATCTAAGGTCAGATCAGAAATAGTTTCAGCACACTTCTGAAATTTGGCATAACTTTACATAATAAAGCCCTAAATTATTAACCTTTAGGCATACTCACTTGTTTTACTTCCTGATCCCTTTATAAAACATATTTACTGATTCCACTGTTTATTTATTTATTTATTTTTGGTGTTTGTCTTCTGCAATGAATGGAGAAGAGATGTGATGGGAGGCAACTGGGTCACACAATGACCAGAGTAAAATTATGTCCTTTCATGTATGTGCAGATTTGGAAGATGCATGAGATTCATAAAAAGGGGAAATATGGAAATTATAGTATTCTGGTATTTCTGTTACTGTGAAGAACTCCATGACTTAAGGCAATTTGATGAGGAAAGGCATTATTATAGCTTAGAATTACCAAGTCTCAATCTGTTACTAAGGGAAGTCAGAGCAGGAACCCTGAATAAGACACCATGAAGTAACTTCTCTCATCGGTTTTCTTCCTCTGGCTCATGCAGTTATATAATTCAGCATTACTTTCCCAGGGGTGGCACTACCCACAGTGGGTTGAGATCTCCCTTATCAGTAATTAATAAAACCCCTCATAGATTTTCCATCAGGTCATTCTCATAGAGACAATTTCTCATTTGAGGTCCTCTCTTGTCAGGTATGTTGAGTTGACAACCAAGATTTGGACAACATAGAAAGGTTACAATACATATGATGACAAATTTTCAATTTTAGTATAGTTAGAATAAATATTATTTGTGACTTCTAATGCATTTGCTTGAATGAGTAATACCAAAGTAAGATTTTGTGTATTCTTTGTTGTTGATTTTGACAAAAAAGTACTTATACACACTATATATTTCTTGTATACATGAAAGTGAAAATCTCTTTTTATTATTTGGTATAAATACCTTTTAAGGGGTATTCAAACAATATTTGAAATACTAGATCACACTTATTAAAATCCAATTCATCTTGCCAAATGCACTTCAAATAAATTGTCTTCCAAAAAGGTAATCATTAATTACTCAGCTGGCAGAAATAATTGTTTTTAGATATCTGTCTTTGACAGCTCAGCAAAAAGAAAACAAAATTGCTCCTGCAGAATAAGCAATTGGAAGATTTCTTGTAGTCAGCATTTAAAGGTGACTTCTGATCTGCTGTGAGACATCCTCCTCTGGAAAGAGCATATGGCATTCTCCCCTCTCCCTTTGCTTAATTTACAATTCATTCATAGAAAAATTAGAGGCTGAACAGCAGCATAATTTCATTCTTGATGCTTGCTCTTTTTTTCTAAAGAACTACATCAAAAGTGACACTGGTGCAATGGGATTTTACTTTTGCCTTAACAGAGCAAAGATGTTGCTGATTATACAGAACTTAAAATGAAAACACGAAGATAACACATTTAAAGAATCCAGGATTTTAAAAAGAAAGTATACAAGCAATAAATTGCAATGCTTTAGACTATGCTTCAGGATATGAAAGCCTTAAACTCCCATGAGGGTCTGAGTTTCAATTCACAAATAATTTTCCTTTCTTTTTCTCACCAGCACTTGACTTGTAAATAGCATATACTTGTATTCGAAGTCAAGCCATACTTCTTGGTTTACTTCGGTTCAGAATGACTGTCAATTAATCAGCCTTCCTTGGTACTTTCATTTACATAGTTTTGTAAGTGCATCAAATATTTTCAAAATGGTAAATTTAATGCTTTATGTAGAAGTATGTTACTTTTCAAATGTTGTGTCTCCAAGACAGTGAAACTGAAAGACAATAAAATAATTACTTCATCTATTCCTTAGACCACATTGCAATTACATGAAGCCCATTGAATTCAGTGTTCATGATGATTATAACATCAAACAATAAAAACAACAAAAAACAATAAAGAAAAACTAATGCAACTGAACTTAATATGCATAAATCAGTGTGAAGTATTGGGAGAACAGGAGAGTTTAGTCATGTCCCAGACAGTATCACCTTTCTAAAATTAAATGATGATGAAGAAGTCATCACGCTATTGCATCTGAAGTAGCAATACAATTTAAAAATAAATAGTAATTATTGTGTCATATTCTTATTTAAAATTTCATTTTTGGTTATGTGTATTTTAAATTTAATTGCTAGATTTTAAAGATGTTTCATTTTAAGTAAAATTATAACAACATTTTGGCAAAAGATTGGAGTGTGAAATTAGGTTGATGGAACTATAATTAAAACACTCAATGAAAAGGATTACTATACATATTTAATCTCATGTCATTGACATACATCAAAGATAAAAAAAGCCAGTACCCCTCTGGAATGTATTGCTCTAATATCCTAATGAAGAGCGATAGACAAATTGAAAAATTTCAAAGAAATGCACTATTATAGCCAATGCACTGGACTTAAGAAGAACGGGTATGGATGGGAGGATGAAAACCGAAAGACAAAAACAAAGACAGAAAAATATTCTCTGATAGAATATTTTTTAACACTGATGACATATTTTCAGTGGTACAAACTTCAGTGCTCTTGCTATCTACCTTGAACATAACAGAGCCATCCACTAATAGGTTAAATCTTAATAGAGATTGCTGTTTAAAATTCTAACTAATAAAAAGCCTTATATGAGAAGAACCCACCACAGTCACTTTAGTAAGCCAGCACAATTCCTAACTTCATTTTAAATATAGTCTCTGTACCTGTAGATACATGGGGATCTTACCTCTCACCAAAGAAACTTCTGTTTGCAAGAGGTATAGACAATGACAGAAAACTACAACTGGTCAAAATACAGAGAAGACCATTTATAAATGTGTGTGTGTGTGTGTGTGTGTGTGTGTGTGTGTGTGTAAAACAATGAAAATGTAAGAAAAAGAGGAGTAGTAGAAGACATCCATCAGAGGTATTGAAGGAAAGGGAAATCGGAGAATGATGTAATTATATATTAATTAATAAATAAAATGAATAAACAAAATTGTAATTATCTCTTGAATGTTTTAAATTTTTAACAATGATTGTTCACCATCTTAGTTGTAGTCATTATTTTATATTTCATGACAACTATAAGTATGAAAGACCAGAAGGGAAGAAATATGACTGGCAAAAACAAATTTTAGAGCTGGAAAGATGCCCTAGTGGTTAAGAAAGAGCACTGGCTATTCTTCCAGAGTTGCCGAGTTCAATTTCTAATACAAATTGGCTCCAAACCACCTACAATGGGATCTGATGCCCTCTTCTGACGGACGCCCTCTTCTGACGCCCTCTTTCTTCTGACGCCCTCTTCCGTCATGCAGGCAAACTAGAAAATAGAGCACTTATATATGTAAATTAAAAAGAAATAAATCTTTGCACTTAATTCCAACACGGGAGGCTGAGGCAATTGGATCTCTGAATGCCAGGCCAGCTTGGTCTACAGATTGAGGCTACAGCCAGGGCTACATGGAGAAACCCTGTTAGAAAAACCAAAGCAAAATATAAAATATTAAGGATGACATTAGTGTGAAAAAGAGAGAAAATTGTCATCAAACAAGAACTTAAACAATTTGTTATATCAGGGCAATAAGAATGCATATCAGTAAGGACATTAAACAAACAACAAATTATATTTCTGAAGTATTAAAACATATTGAGGTCATTTGATGATTTGCATGAGACCCTTTCAGCCTACAACTCAGTTAGATGAAGCTCAGTTCTGACACCGGATGCTTCATTTGGTTACAAGAGGTGACCAGTGAAGTTTCTTTCTCCTTCATTATTTGGAGACTTCTTTTTGATCACCTTCACATTTCATAGAAAGTATCCACTGCACTAGGTTTCCATACTGCCGCTCAAATGTTCTTTAATTCTCAAAGTCTCTCCCTTCATCTCCTCCCTCACCTCCCATGTCACCTCTCCTTTCACACCTGATGTGCCTGTCCTCAACCTACCCCCACCCCTGGCTCCAGTCCATCCACCAAATCTATTCTATTCCTCCTGTCCCACCAAGGAGAACCATGTGTTCCCCCAAGTTTCTGCCTCTATGCATAACCTCTATGGATTGTAGCTTGGTTATCATTTATGTCCAGATTTAATCATACACATATCATATTTACCTTTCTGGGTCTAGGTTACCTCACTCAGGATTACTAGTTCCATCCATTTGCCTGTGATTTTCCTGTCATCTTTTTAAGAGCTGATTAACACATCATCGTGTAAATATGCTGCATTTTTAATCCAGTCTTCTGTTGAGGTGCATCTAAGTTTTCTCAAATAGTTTAGTCTGCAGCCAAGACAATAGGTTGTTTTTCACAAACTGACAGCAAGCCATCATTGCTGAAGACAACCCCAACACAGCTCATTGAACATGGAGATGTTGAGCTGATGACTACATAGAACCTTCAACTTCATGTTCTAATGTCTATGACATAGAATGGTACTCTGTAGGCTACCAAAAGACAAAAGTAAATGTAGTGATATATTGTGTCCACCAATATATTGTGCATCTTAATAAACTTATCTGGGATCAGAGAACAGAACAGTCACTGGATAGATATAGGGGCCAGAAAATGGTGGCACACACACCTATAATCCAAGCATTCTGGAGGCAGAGTCCCATCTGGATCTCTGTGAGGTCAAAGCCACACTGGAAATGGTCAGGGATCGTGACACATGCCTTTAATCGCAGGAAGTGATGGCAGGAAGCAGAAAGGTATATAAGGTGTGAGGACCAGGAACTAGAGCCTGGTTAAGCTTTTAGGCTCTTGAGCAGCAGTTCAGTTGAGATCTGTTCAGATGAGGACTCAGAGGCTTCCAGTTTGAGGAAATGAGATCAGCTGAGGAATTGGCAAGGTGAGATTAGCTGTGGCTGGTTTTGGTTCTCTGATCTTTTAGCATTCACCCTATTCTGGCTCTGGGTTTGTTTTCATTAATAAGACCTTTTAAGATTCATGCTACATCTGGCACCCAACACTTGTGGTATGAATTCATGAAAAAGCCACTTGCCCATGGCCTTGCAGGCCCCAGCTCAGGCCCCAGCTACACTTGGCTGGTTGTGGTGGTGCAGGCCCATAGGATTTGCTGAAAGAGGCAGAGGCAGGAGGATCCCAAGTTTGAGGCCAGTCTGGGAGGCTTGATATGGAGAAGCTTCGGCTGGGGCCGAGCCATAAAGGGTGGCAGTGGGACCATGGAGGCAGTGGCTGCTGCTCCAATTTGGTGGCTGCTTCTCATTGTGTTGGTGACTGTGGTGATGGTGCTGCCTGGGACAAAGGGTTTACTGCTGCTGGTTCAGAGAATAATTGCCAGGACCATCCATCATGTTACAAGAAAGCATCAACAAAGGTCAGTTTGGAAAAGTTTGGCAAGACAAATGGTGGGAAGAAATTGCTGTGAAGATATTTTCTTCTAGGGAAGAACGTTTGTGGTTCTGAGAGACAGACATTTATCAGACTGTGATTGCTCCAAACCACAGATAAGGAAGAGGCGCGCGCGCGCGCGCGCGCACACACACACACACACACACACAAAAAAAAAAAAAAAAAAAAAAAAACTTTGAAATCTCCAATGCCAGGACCCTACAATGACGATTCCCTATAGACTATGGTAAAACCATTAAGCTGATTAAGGCCATGGAAAGATCAACTTTGGACTACAAACTGTTCAGGACAATTTCAAGGTGGCTAGCTGAGATGATCCAGAATCATAGGCTACTGGAACAAGGACTTGAGACAAGCCCTGCTCTTTCCCATTATGCAGAGACTGGACAAATGATACAGCTCACTCTCTCAGGACTTGATAAATAACCCAAAATTTTTCTTTTCAGCATTCCCTAAGGTTGCCTTCACCCCCAGAAAGCAGGAAGCAATTTTAAGAAAACGACACCCACATCCCCAAGAGATGGGATGGGAGGTTTTTGGTTGTTTAATGAGTTATGGATATTGTCATTGTTTATGATGGTTGGTTACAAGTTGTTAATTATTAATGGTCAGGAAAAAAGCTGAACAAGGAGATTAGATTCAGAATTGTTGTATAAAAAAAGAAAAAGAAAAAAGAGAATATAGATATGAGGTAGATAATTGAATCTATTCTGAGATAAAAAGACAAAGAAATAATAGGATAAATGGGTAGATGATTGATCTGCTCTAAAAAGAAAAGGCAGAAGATATAAAAATGACAAAAGGTAGATTACTGTATCTAATATGAAAAGAAAAAAGATAGACTATGGATATGATAAGATAAAAAGGCCAACTATTGAATCTACTTTTAAAAAGGGACTACTTGTCTTAAATAGGATAAGTAATGAATTTTTTTTGTCTGAGTTTATCAAATGTTACTGGACTGGACATTGTTAATATATATAATGGAGTTTTTTGTCTGAATCTGTCAAATGATAATGGACTAGACATTGTTAATATGATTCTTGACTGTAACCTTTTATTATTTTAGACAAAAAAGGGGAAATGTGGTGATATATTGTGTCCACCAATATATTGTGCATCTTAATAAACTTATCTGGGATCAGAGAACAGAACAGTCACTGGATAGATATAGGGGCCAGAAAATGGTGGCACACACACCTGTAATCCAAGCATTCTGGAGGCAGAGTCCCATCTGGATCTCTGTGAGGTCAAAGCCACACTGGAAATGGTCAGGGATGGTGACACATGCCTTTAATCGCAGGAAGTGATGGCAGGAAGCAGAAAGGTATATAAGGTGTGAGGACCAGGAACTAGAGCCTGGTTAAGCTTTTAGGCTCTTGAGCAGCAGTTCAGTTGAGATCTGTTCAGATGAGGACTCAGAGGCTTCCAGTTTGAGGAAATGAGATCAGCTGAGGAATTGGTAAGGTGAGATTAGCTGTGGCTGGTTTTGGTTCTCTGATCTTTCAGCATTCACCCTAATATCTGGCTCTGGGTTTGTTTTCATTAATAAGACCTTTTAATATTTGTGCTACAAATAAATACCAACCTAATCATAAAAGTTTTGATGATCTGTCCTGCCTGCAATATATATGAAGACAGTGGTGGTATAAAATTTTCAAAAATAACCAACAGATGACTTCTTTGACTCAAGGCCCATTCCAGGAGATAGAAATTATGCTTAGGTAACCAAGAACAAGAGTCTAGAGATCCCAGAGACCTAGGGCAAAATCAAGAACTACCGGCCTGAAAGAAAAAGTAATAATAAAATAACTCCTAATGATGTACTCAAAGATCAGTGCCTTATCCAACGATCATCAGAGAGGCTCCTTGTGCAGCAGATGAGACCACATGCAGAAACCCACACCCAGATATTACACATAGAGGGAGAAAGCCGAGAACACACAGAATAAAACAAGATATCTCCATCAAATCCCTCTCCTCAGAGCTCAAAGAACTTCATGGAAGAGGGGACAAAGAGAGTGGGGGGAATGTGAGATGGAGAACACCAAGAGAACAAAGCCTTCTAAACGACTGAGCAAAAACCCCTCGTGTATTCATAGAGACTGAAGCAGCTATCACAGGGCCTACATGGGTCTGCACCAAGTCTTTCATATATACTATAAATTTTAGTTTAATACTTTCGTGGAACTTTTGAATATGTAATTAAGTGGGTCTCTGATTCTTGTGCCTTCTCTTGATGGACTTTCATTTTTCCATTGGCTTGGCTTGTCCAACTTCAATGTGATAGCTTTTTCCCCCTCTCGTTATATTTTAATTGATTATGTTTTTTGTTATCTCTTAGGAGCCTGTTCTTTTCTAATGAGAAACAGAAAGGGAGTGAATCTGGATGGAAAAGGATGTGGGGAGGAACTGGGAGGATTAGAAGCACTGGACGCTGTATTCAAATCTTATCATAGGTGAAAAACATCTATGTTTAATAAAAGGAGGAAACACTGAGGTCACTGGAGACATGGTAAAATGCTTAAGGGCTGATACTGCTCTTGCAGAGGACTCTAGTTTTTCTTTTCTTCCCAGCACCCACATTAGGCAGTTCATAATCACCTATAACAATAGCTCTAATTCATGAGCACATATTCATACACAAACATGCACACATACACATGAATAAAAATTAGTAAATCTTTGAAAAAATTGTATTGAGGAACAAATTATTACTTGAAGAGACAGTATCACAAATAGATGGACACTGCCAGGCAGTGGTGGCACATGCCTTTAATCCCAATACCCAGGAGGCAGAGCCAGATGGATCTCTGTGAGTTTAAGACCAGCCTGGTCTACAAAGCAAGCTCCAGGACAGGCACCAAAACTACATCGAGAAACCCTGTCTCTAAAAACAAAAACAAAAAATCAATCAATCAAACAAACAAACAAAAAAGCAGATGGATGCCAGACTTAGCTACCACAGAGGGAAGGTAGGAACTCTCCATTTGAATTCAGCAGGGAAAAGTGGGAAAGGAAGTAAGGTAATAATAAGACACACTAAAGGAACTGAAAGATATATTGTCTTAGAGAAAATATTGCTATGAAACAATAAACAACTTTGAAGATATTAAGAGCCTATATCATGTTTTATGTAAAATTGTTACAAAATGCTGCACCCTTAGCAGGATCTCAATGGAAATCTCATTTCAGAGGTAGCTAAAGACATTTGTAAGCACAAAGGGGAAAATTCTTTACTTAGATTAAGTCTCTGAAGAAAATGGAATGTATCTACAAATTCCCAGGAGAAAATATCCCAAAAAAGTTAATTTTTAACTCAGTTAACAGGTAATTCATATGTGGAAATGCAGAGGACAGTTGGTGTTAGATACAGGGCAGCTCATGAACAATTTGTTGAAGTTCATCTGAGGAACTCTCCACTGCTCTCACCTTTCAGGCAAGGATTTACATTGAAATTCTATAACTAATATCAGTATCTGAACAATAGTAAGTACATGAATAATGACGAACAAATGGAAATTTAGTGATGATGATAAAAAATGCATCATGATAAATGACAGACACTGAATCCCTCATTTCTATACAGCTGAGCTTGAATACGCTTACAGGGAGCATGGAACGAATACACTCTATGATATTTTTAAAAAGCAGAAAATGGTGAAAAGAAATAAGGGAAAATCAAAAGTGTTGAATTCCTCATCTGCTGTGGGATAATGCCCTTGTACACTGGTTTAATAAAACACTGATTAGCCAGTAACCAGGCAGGAGTTATAGACAGGACCTGCAGAAGAGGAGAATTCTGGGAAGAAGAAGGCTGAGTCATCAGTCACCAGCCAGAGACAGAGGAAGCAAGATGACATGGCAGAACTGAGTAAAGGTACCAAGGCACATGGCTAAAAAAATAAGAATTATGGGTTAATTTAAGTATAAGAGCTAGTCAGTCAGTAATAATCCTGAGCAAAAGGCTGAGCAGTTATAAATAACATTAAGCCTCTGTGTGATTATTTTATAAAAGGTTGCAGGACTGTGGTTGAGAGATTTGTCCTGACATTGGGAAAACCTTCTAATTACATTCATCCTTTCAAATATAGACTCATTTTGATAATGAAAATTTAAACTTGGAATAAAACATAATTTTAGGTCTTTGCCCTCTATTACAATATTTTTTTCTGAATTTAAAGTTTATTTTAGGCATTGTAATTTTGTCTTTAAACAAGGTGTCATATATTTGGTACTTCAAATTCATTGGAATTCCTTTTTGTCCTTAATGCTCTAGATAATGTATTTAAATAAAATACACAATTAGTTGTTTAATGAAAATAATGTTTAATACGTAAATCAAATTTTCAATATACCGACCTAGAAACAAAACAGAATGTTTTTAGTCCTTTTCTTTAAAAATAAGATCAATACATTACAAACATATCTTCATGCATATTTTTATTTCTTGACTTTAGAGCATGTGTGTTACCTTATGAAAACTATAAAATAATTATGCTCAACTAAATAGAACCTTACATAATACTAATATTTGTATAGCATGAATTTATCTTTCTGACTCCAAGTGGCAAAATTAGCAGACATTGGATTAAGCACAAAAAGGAAGAAAGACTTTTTCCCACAAAATTTTTGAGTCTAACATGTTGTCCTAAATTAGTCCTACTTCATACAAATGTCTATGAAAGGACTTATATCAAATATTTAATTTAAGGCAAAAGCAGAAATCTCTGCACTGAGTATAACTTTAACAAGGGTGCTTTTCATTCTGCGAAACTTTATAAATTCCTCCATATCTAATTTCCTAAAAGTCTATTTCTATATTTATTAAAAATCCATATGGTATATAAATCCCTTGTGGGATTTTGACATATTGCTTTAGCACTACTCCTGAAAAAGAAAGCCAAATATTCAGACATCCTTCACCTAATGGAAAAATTCACTGATAGTGAAATTTTGTATCTTGTCAGCTATTATAATGATCATTGACTTGATGCTAACATCAACACTCCATTTCTAGTTATCTGTATAAAAGCAAACACTGATACATCTGAACTTTAATGTAGTCAATGAATATTTCACAAAGGCATTTATTCAGTATGCCTTTCTTTTTGAAATATCTAGAAATTACACTCTTAAAATCCTTGTTATATTTATTCTCTGAACACTTTGACATACATATCTGTTTCTTGTAAAATAGTAATTTTTAAAAGCTGATTTAAAAAAAAAATTCCCTTCCTAGGAATTTGGAGAATATTTTTACTTGTTTTCATCAATATTCTTAAGGGCAATGGAACACATTGGCAAAATTTTTGTTTGTATCTATGGACTTCTTTGAATTCCTCTTTTTTAATTCTTAAGGATGCAATCAAATAAATCAAGTGAAATAGTGTACTTTTAGATGTATTAAAATACCAGCATATTATGAGGAATTATTTCTTTTAACTTCCCTTGCTCTATCATTTCCCTTATCCATAATTTCCCTTCCTAATTTTCCTTTCTATGTCCCTTTCTGTCAGTATTTGAGAGCTGTGCTGGGTATTGTGCACAATATTGGGAGGAAAGAAGTTATAGCATGTGTTGGAGCTTATTTCACATCTCATTATGGTTGCATGTAACTAGAGTAAAAAACCTACAGGATTTTGAGGTTGTGACCATATTTTTGAAATAATTTTGCATCTTTTTCAAATAGTGAAGTATTGGCAGTATGCATGTGCTTACTATGTTTGCTGCATTTTTGTTTGAAGCATCTCTCAATGACATTCTAAAAGAAATATTATTTTTATAGTGAATATTCTTAAGTAGAAACCTACTCTCTAAACAATGAGTTTCTTAAATGGCAGCTAAGTATTGAGAGAGAAGTTGCCTTAGCTTTATAGAATGTAGGAGTATGGAAATGGAAAACTGTCTACTTCCCAAAATATTTTCTTTAAAAACCATTTATTAAAATGTATTTTGAGCAGGGTTTTCAAATTTAGAAATAACTACAGAACATTCAGTAAGTTGCATATCAAATGTCTTTTTTCTCATATAATTATATCTCAAAAATTTTATAAAGCATGACCAAATAAATTATTTGATGTGCTCTGAAATTAGATTTAAAGGTATATTCCAAATTTTATCTGACAACCTTATTTGAATACATTTTAAAATATATGTTCCTTTCATTCTGAAATCAAATTGCACGCACACACGTGCGCGCGCGCACACACACACACACACACAAATTGATGTTTAAGTGTAATAATATTTAAAAGGATGAATACAGAGAGTAGTTTTGGCTTCTTTGTTTTGAGAAATTGTTTTTTGTTTACGTGTTTATGAGTGTGTGCATGCACAAGCCATGCTCCCTCCAGAAGGTGAACGATATCCAGTACTGCCTTCAGATTCCACAGCGCACTCCTAGAATGAGAATAAATAACAGAGATGTGGAATCATCACTGATAAAATCAATGGCAAAAAAGTGTTTCACTTGAAAATTTACAATTTACAGAAATACATTTGAGCCTAACTTTAAACTCATTTGAAAAGTATATTTGTTTCAAATTCATATCTATGTACTTTTCTCTAATTATTATTTGGCTATTTTGCCAATTCCTACTTAAACCTGGGTAAATTTTTGTTATAGTTGAAACTTGTCAAAGCTTTGGATTCAAGGAAGTATTTTCACTGAAGTTTTTTTATGTTCATATCAAGTGATTTTCCATTGCTTTATAAGCTGTGTATTCTAAATTAAGCAAATACATACATTTTAGATTTTTTTACCCTTGACTCACCCAGACGATTCAGAAGCCATCCAATAAACATTTGATTCAGGTTGTAAGCAACTGATTACTCAAAGGTTTGAAAAATCAAGAAATTTGCTTCCTTGCTTGTAAAGAGTAAGTGAACCTGAATATTCAAACTTTGTGGATGACAGTGGGTCACACTCGTCTGATTGGAATGGATATTAGCCTTAATCTCATCGAGGTTACTTTAGTACTTCATTAATTGGTCAAATCTAATTCTATCTCATTTTCCATTAAGTAATTGTATGTCTCGGATCATATTAATTTCATTAGCTTACTGATACGTGTGTACACAGAATATTTATACACACACACACATATATATATGTATATATATATGCATATATAAATGAAAACACTACCAACATTTGAAAAAAAATGAATATTGAAATGGTAGTATATTTTTTTATAATTATAAGTTTAATGTATAAATTAGCCTCTGCAGTGCATTGGAAATCAGTAACATAGATGTTGCTAAGAGACACAAGGAAATTAAGCTTATTGGACATACTTATTTATATTTCATTTCTATAATATAATTAACGATATAATGATAAATATTATTGACTTGTTTTTTGGCATTTATATTATAGATATGAAAGTAGCTAAGAAACTCAATTGTATACAATATGTAATTATTTTCTCTAATTTAAACATTTCCAGATTTATCCATTTCTATCTCTTGAAGTGTAAATTATTGTCAGCCAAGACAATCTTCTTTCTTCATAGTTGAGTTAGCTATTTGTATGAAGGCACTTACACAGTGTCACAACAATTCAGAAGGGAGTATTTTTATTTCTGTACCTGTTCTCTGAGCATAAGACTCACCATTCCATCTTCTTTGTTTGGGATTCAGCTATGTTGCCACTGGGATGTTTCTTGAGATCCTGTCCTCATGACTTTGAAGTTCTGGTCAAGTTTATCATACTGTGCATTGTTAGTTCTTGTTTATCTTTTGCCATTCAAATTCTGTGTCCTAAGTTCTTTGTGAGTAAAATGTAATACTGGACTTAAAAACATTGATATGCTTGTTTCTTACTCTTTTTCACTATTCAAGGTTATGGGAAAGTGTGTGTGTGTGTGTGTGTGTGTGTGTGTGTGTGTGTGTGTGTGTGTGCGTGTGCACGTGCGTGTGTTATTTGTGATCATCTTTGGTAGAAAGATTCAATCTAGTAGTATTAGATGTTTTGTCTATACTGACAAACCTCTTGAAATATCAAGGGTTTCATAAAATAAAGACAGAAAATCACAAATTAAGTGACATAAATATTTGAGTTAATGTGAGGCTTGTGGATAGGGACTATGATGCTTACTGTGGATTGTCAATCACATTAAATTTAAAAAGCATAATGCTATGCTGGGGAGCATCCTCTAGGAGGATGCTTTTATAAAGTTTTACCTAAAGAGCAAATGTGGGCAGTATCAGTCACATTGGCTGTGTTCTGGACTGAATAAAGGAGGAGGAAGTGTTCTTAGTGGTGGCATTCATCCTGTTCTAACTGTAGACACAATGTGACCAATTATCTCATATGTACACTGTCATATATTCTCCACCATGATAGACTGTACCTGGCAACTAGAGCTTTATTTCCTTGAGTTATTTCTCTTCATGTGTTTCACTAAAACAATGAGAAAAGTAAAAAATATTGTTACTAAGATGTCCCTGGTTTGTTTTGTTTTGTATGTTTTGCTAACTTGACATTAGCTAGAGGCATCTGGGAACCCCAATAGGAAAACTCCTCTGTCAGTTTGCCTTTTCCACGTCTGTGAGGCACTTTCTTGGTTAATTATTCATGTGGGTTCCCCCAGTACACTCTGGGAGGTATCACACTTCAGCCATGGACTAGTGTTTCTAGGTTCTACAAGAAAACATATAAGTTACTTTGTTCTTATAACAGCAATAGAAATGAAGCAGAACAAAAGGGTAACATTAATCGTATAATAAATCTGACCATGAAACTGGAGCTTTTCAATTGATTCACAAGGTGAATGTGGAAGAGTTTGGAGCTGTTGGCTAGAGGAGCCACACAATCTGTTAGCAGAGCATAGTGGGCCAATTTAGTTAGAGAAGTGTAGACAGTGGAGTCCTCGGTCATGATGTTTATATATAAAGTTGGAATGATGTGGGATGGTCTGTATGTTAAATTGCTCTGATTGGTCAATAAATAAAACACTGATTGGCCAGTGGCCAGGCAGGAAGTATAGGCAGGACTAACAGAGAGGAGAATTGGAACAGGAAGGCAGAGGGAGACATGGCCAGCCACCATCATGACAAGCAGCATGTGAAGATACCGGTGAGCCACAAGCCACGTGGCAAGGTATAGATTTATGGAAATGGATTAATTTAAGCTATAAGAACAGTTAGCAAGAAGCCTGCCATGGCCATACAGTTTGTAAGCAATATGAGTCTCTGTGTTTACTTGGTTGGGTCTGAGCGGCTGTGGGACTGTGGGACAGGTTTGTCCTGACTGTGGGCAAGGCAGGAAAACTCTAGCTACAGACTAAATCAGGAACAAGCTTAGAGGCTACTCCCCTTCTATTATCGGACAGAATCTGCCTTATTTCTGCCTCTGTCCTATGAAGAGAATGAATCTTAATTTAGAAATAGTGGAATACTTTGTATAATGGAAGAAATTTAAAAATAGTATTGTATTCAGACTGGGATGTAGCTACTGGTAATTTCTGTTATTCAGATCTACAGTTATGGTAAGCTTATTGTTATGGAAAATATGAAGTTTTGATAGAAAGAAGTATGAACACTTTTAAAGTTTTGGATAAGAGAGGTACTAAAATGTGTCTGTGTCTGTAAACTGTCCAAGAGATGAACAGAACTAAGGAGAAAGAACTTAACTGCGCTTAAACACAACCCTTTAAAAAAGGCTTTGTCTTCTTTTCAGAAGGCCCCATCTTTTGAAAATTGAAATTTATTTAAAAATAAAATCTAAAGTGAAAACACCACAGAAGAGATTCCCTGCTTCTAAAGAACCATAGAGCACTGTTTCCCTATAAAACACATAGAGGCTGGTACAAGCTAGGTCTAAGTAAGATAGGCCACGTCATGAAATGGCAACAGAAGTTGTCAGTTTTCGTCCAAATGGTTCTAGTTTTATAGGCATGATGGATGCAAGACTGCCGAAGCCATACAATCTGGATTAGGGTTTGATTCCTTACAAAGAACTGTAGGGCTGTGGCATGAAACTGAGAAGAAGCTAAGCTGCAATGGACACCACAGGCTATCAGAGATTCCAGGACTGTGGATTATCTGCCATTGAATGCTGCAGGCACAGAGCTGAGCTGTCCAAAAAAGGAGATGGTGTGTGCTGTGTGCAGGATGACAGAGCTGGAGTGGTGGAGTCACAGATCCTTTTGCATTCCAAAGATTCTACTGCAGGCCCAAATGTCTGAGATGCAGTGACACAGTTTGGTGTTTGTCATACTGGGCTTTGGTCAACCCTTTCCCTTGATGTGCCTCAATTTCTCCCTTTTGAAATGGGAGATTTACTCTGTGTCATTTTATGTAGAAAGTATATAACATGAGCTCACAGGTAACACATTGTCTTTAGTGTCAAAATGAGCTTTTGACTACTAACAATATAGATACACTAAAACTTTGATGACATTTAGAGACATTTGGACTCTGTGGATGGAATTTTATGGTTTAAGGTGTTATGTTTGGGTGTCTGATTGACAACAGGTAGTGACGTAGTGGTTAATCTTGATTGCCAGATTTACTGATTTTAAAATGAACACAGAAGCATACTCTGGGTGTGTCTCCAGTAAGAGTGTTTCCAGAAATGTCTAACCGAAAAGGAAGGACCCACCCTAAATGTGAGTTTCACATTTAGGAACTGGCTTCCTAGACTGAAGAAGGGGGAAATGATCAGAGCATCAGGATTCGTATCTGTCTGTTTCCTGACATTGGCTGTAATGTCACCATTGACCTTATTCTGCCACCTCTGTGCCTTCTTTGGCATGATGTACTGAATTCTCAAAGTGTGAGACAAAATAGACCCTTTTCTCCTCAAGTGCTTTCTCTCCTTTCTCACGAATACTTGGTCACAGAAATGAGAAACATACTTAATTTGGAGAGAAATCTCAACAATTCTCAATCACTTCCTGGGGCAGGAGGCGGGGGAGGGCATTTATTCTCATTATTTAGTAGTCTCTTAACCTTACATAGAAAAGAACTTTGCAGGAAAATGCTACTATACCATGGACTTTTAAAAAGACAAAAATTAACTCAAAGTTACCAAAAATAAGGGATAATTTTTATTTTTAATATAAAAATAATCAAGATTTTATCATAATCTAGAGGGTCTTTATCATAATCTAACCAAAGACCTGATAGATGACATGGGATGGGCAAATGCTGTGAAAGTGAGTAGAAAGGGAAAGAATTGACTTTTTATGCTCAAATTTACACTACCTAAAATGAATTTGGATTAGTCAAGGGGGGAATGTATGTTATTATATAGTCCCTGCCCTGCGTTAAAGTGAGTAAATAAATTGGGGAAGAGAAGTTGAAATATATTTCAAATCACAGATATGGGCAAGTATATGTCCAAAGTGCATTACATGAATTTGTCTTATTTATTTATTTATTTATTTATTTATTTATTTATTTGCCGCAAGATAGTGTTTTCCTGTGTTGTCCAGGCTGCCCTCCACACTCTAGTCTCAAGCAAAACCCTTAACCCAGACTTCTGCACACGTGGGACTGAAGGTGTGTGCCACAATAGTCACCTAGCTACTTTATAATTTCTGGTTGTAGCTGTAGATGAAACTATAGACACATTAAGGATCCATTAGGATCCATCCAGTGTTGACTGTCCAGCAAAGCCTAATGGAAATCAGAAATGCAGTTTTTGTTATATGAAAATTTACAGCATATACCAAACAAAGTATATCTGCAGGTTGCATTGGCGGCTCTTTAACAGTGACAACATAATTACATGTCCTGAATATGACCTCATTTGAAAAGATAATGTAGCTAGCGGGTTGCTTTGTAAATTACAACATTTTGGATGGAAGTCCCAAGAAATGTTACCAAATTGTTCATGTCATTATTATTCAAAGAAACACTTAGGCTTTTTCTTCCTTTTGAAAGTCTGCAACCCCTAGCTTAAAGATTTCTTTTCATCTCCTTCATAATAGGATAGTAACACTATCCTTGTAAAGAAAACAGAATAACTTTTAAAATGAGATTTTTCTCATATGAATTTGGTGCCATTACTAAGCAGACTAAACTAGAAATCTGTTTTAAAATGGTTAGATATCAAGACACTGATCATTACTGGACTTTTTTGGGTTTCTAATCAGTAAAGATATGTAAGTTTCCACAATAACTTCCTATCCACATGATTTGTAACCACTAATCCTACTGTAGACAATTGGCAGTTCATTTTAAAAATTATAACCATTGTTTGTACATTCTTACATTTCCTGAATTGATTTTCACATTTTTTAAATCTAAACTGCCTTTAAGCTATCTTTAGTCTTAGAAGCTTTACATACAGGAAATTGAGATTCTAAAAGCTGGAGTGATGTGACCCAATTAAGTATCAAAACAATAGTAAAACCACAAACAAAACCATTTTTCTCTAGTTTATACCACAAGTAGTTTCCAAATGCCTTGCTACTCAAGCAAAGTAGCAAGACTCTTTCACATATCTTTCAAATTAAAAATAATTAATTTAATTGTCTTTTTTTATTAAGAAAAATTCATTTTACAGACCAAAGATCCCCCCTTCCTCCTCCCGCTCCCCCCAGTTTACCACACCCAATCCACACTCCACTACTCCCCACAAGATGGTAAGGCCTCCCATGGGGAAGAACATCCAATAGAGGCAAGTCCAAGGCCCTCCCCCTGCCTCAAGGCTCTGCAAGGTGTCCCATCTTAGGTAGTGGGCTCCAAAAAGCTCACTCATGCAGTTGGAATGGATTCTGATCTTATCACCAGGGGACCCCCAGCAGATCAGGCTATACAACTGTCTAGCCATGCAGAGGGCCTAACCCAGTCCCATGCAGGTTACACAGCCATCGATCCAACTTTCATGAGTTCCCACTAGATTAGTTTGGTCACCTCTGCAGGTTTCTCCATCATGATCTTGATGCCTCTTGCTCATAGAATCCCTCTTCTCTCTCTTTTACAGGACTCCTGGAATTCTACCTTGTGTTTGGCTGTGGTTCTCTGCATCTGATTCCATCAAATACTGGAGAAAATCTCTGTGATGAGAGTTAGGGTATTCACCGATCTGGTCACTGGGGTAAGCCAGTTCAGATCAGGCATCCTCTCCACTATTTATAGTAGTCCAAGCTGGGGTCATCCTTGGGGATTCCTGGGAACTTCCCTAGTACCCGGTTTTTCCTTATCCCCATGATGTCTCCCTCTATCATTGTATCTTTTTCATTGCTTTCCAACTCCATCTCTGTTCCAGTTTAACCATCCCATTCCTTTATGTTTTTATGCCCTACCCACTATACTCAATCACCAATCCCTCATCCAGTTTACTCATGGAGATCTCATCTATTTCCCCTTCCCTTCCCACCATGATCCATATGTCCCTCTTTGGGTCTTCCTTGTTAGCTAGCTTCTCTGGAGCTATGGGTTATATTATGGTTATCCTTTGCTTTATATCTAGTATCCACTTATGAGTGAGTACATACCATGTTTGTCCTTCTGAGTCTGGGTTACCTCACTCAGAATGATATTTTCTCATTCCATCCATTTGCCTGCAAACCTCATGATGTCATTGTTTTTCTCTGCTGAGTAGTATTCCATTGTGTATATGTACCACATTTTATCTATCCATTCTTCAGTTGAAGGGCATTTAGGTTGTTTCCAAGTTCTGGCTATTACAAATAAGGCTGCTATGAACATAGTTGAGCATGTGTCCTTGTGCTATGTTTAAGCATTCCTTGGGTATATGCCCAAGAGTGGTATAGCTGAGTTTTGAGGAAGATTGATTCCTAATTTTCTGAGAAACTGCCATACTGATTTCCAAAGTGGCTGTACAAGTTTGTACTCCCACCAACAATGGGGGAATGTTCCCCTTGCTCTACATTCTCTCCAAAATAAGCTGTCTTCAGTGTTTTTGATTTTAGCCATTCTGACAGGTATAAAATGGTATCTCAGAATCATTTTGATTTGCATTTCCCTGATGACTAATGATGGTGAGCAATTCCTTGAATGTCTTTCGGTCATTTGAGATTCTTTATTTGAAAATTCTCTGTTTATCTCTGTAGCCCACTTTTTAATTGGACTGTTGAGTATATCAATGTCTAGTTTCTTGAGTTCTTTACGTATTTTGGAGATCAGTCCTTTCTCAGATGTGGGGTTGGTGAAGATCTTTTCCCATTCTGTAGGCTGTCCTTTTGTCTTATTTACAGTGTTCTTTGCCTTACAGAAGCTTCTCAGGAGGTCCCACTTATTAATCATTGCTCTTAGTGTCTGAGCTACTCGTGTTATATTTAGGAAACAGTCTCCCGTGCCAATGCATTCATGATTACTTCCTACTTTCTTTTCTATCAGGTTCAGTATAACTGGTTTTATATTGAGGTTTTTGATCCACTTGGACTTGAGTTTTGTGCATGGCCAAAGATATGGATCTATTTGAAATCTTCTACATGTTGACATCCAGTTATGCAAGCACCATTTGTTGAAGATGCTTTTGTTTTTCCATTGTACAGTTTTGACTACTTTGTCAAAAATCAGGTGTTCATAGGTAGGTTAATGTCAGGGTCTTCAATTCAATTCCATTGGTCCACATGTTGGTTTTTATGGCAATACAAAGCTATTTTTATTACTATAGCTCTATAGTAGAGCTTGAGGTCACGGATGATGATGCCTCCAGAGCTGGCATTATTGTACAGGATTCTTTTAGCTATTTTTGTTTTCTGTTTTTCCAAATGAAGTTGAATATTGTTCTTTCCAGGTCTGTGAAGAATTGTGTTGGTATTTTGATGGAGGTTGTCTTGAATCTGTAGATTGCTTTTGGTAAGATTGTCATTTTTTCTGTTAATCCTGCCTATCCATGAGCATGGGAGATCTTTCCATTTTCTGACATCTTCTTCAGTTTCTTTCTTCAGAGACTTAAAGTTCTTGTCATACAGGACTTTCACTTGCTTAGTTAGAGTTACCCCAAGGTATTTTATATTATTTGTCGCTATTGTAAAGGGTGATGTTTTTCTGATTTCTTTCTCAGCCCATTTAACATTTGTATATATGAGGGCTACTGATGTTTTTGAGTTAATTTTGTATCTTGCCACATTACTGGAGGTCCCTGGTATAATTTTTGTGGTCACTTATGTATACTATCATATCTTGTGCAAATAGTGAAAGTTTGACTTCTTCCCTTCCAATTTGTACCCCCTTGTTGTTCTTTTGTTGTCTTATTGCTCTAGCTAGAACTTCAAGAACTATATTGAATAAATATGGGGAGAGCAGACAATCTTGTCTTGTTCCTGATTTTAGTGCAAATGCTTTGCATTTCTCTCGATTTAATTTGACTTTGGCTATTGGCTTGCTGTAAATTGTCTTTATTGTGTTTATGAATGTTCCTTTTATTCCTGATCACTCCAAGACTTTTATGAAGGGATATTGGATTTTGTCAAGGGCCTTTTCAGCATCTAATGGGTATATTTTTCTTTCAGTTTGTTTATATGGTGTATTACATTGCCAGATTTTCACATGTTGAACCATCCTTGCATCTCTGGGATGAAGCCTACTTGATCATGATGGATAATTTTTGATGTGTTCTTGGAGTCTGTTTGCCAGTATTTTATTGAGTATTTTTGCATCAATGTTCATGAGAGTGATTGGTCTATAATTCTTTCTTTGTTGCATCTTTGTGTGGTTTGGGAATCAGAATAATTGTAGCCTCATAGAAAGAGTTTGGCAATGTTCCTTCGGTTTCTATCATGTGGAATAAAATGAAGAGTATTGGTATTAGCTCTTCTTTGAAAGTCTGGTAGAATTCTGAGTTGAAACCATCTGGTCCTGGGCTTTTTTTGGTTGGGAGATTTTCATGACCATTTCTATTTCCTTAGGGGTCATTGGTATATTTAAGTTGTTCATCTGGTATTGATTTAACTTTGGCATGTGACACCTATCAAGAAAATTGTCCATTTTTTTTAGATTTTCCAACTTTGTTGAATGCAGGTTTTTGAAGTATGACCTAATGATTCTCTGGATTTCCTCATTGTCTGTTGTTAATACTCCCTTTTTATTTCTGATTTTGTTAATTTGGATGTTCTCTTTCTGCCTTTTGGTTAGTTTGGATAAGGGTTTGTCTATCTTGTTGATTTTCTCAAAGAACCAACTCTTTATTTCATTGATTCTTTGTGTTGTTCTCTTTGTTTCTATTTTATTGATCTCAGCTCTCAATTTGATTATTTCCTAGCACCTATTCCTTCTGGGTGACTTTGCTTCTTTTTCCTAGAGTTTTTAGGTGTGCTCTTAAGTCATTAGTGCAAGATTTATCCAACTTCTTTGTGTGGGCATTTAGCACTATGAAATTTCCTCTTAGCACTGCTTTCATAGTGTCCCATAAGTTTTGATATGTAGTACACTCATTTTAATTTAAATCTAGGAATTCTTTCACTTCTTTTTTTATTTCTTCTTTGACACATTGGTGATTCAGTGATCATTATTCAGTTTCCATGAGATTGTAGGATTTCTGTAATTTTGGTTGTTGTTGAAATCTAACTTTAAGCCATGGTGGTCGGATATAACACAGGAGGTTATTCCAAACTTTTTTGTATCTGTTGAGATTTGCTTTGTGACCAAGTATGTGGTCGATTTTAGAGAAAGTTTTTTGTGGTGCTGATAAGAAGGTATATATTTTTTGTTAAGGTGGAATGTTCTGTAGATATCTATTAAGTCCATTTGAGTAATAACATCTGTTTTGGTCACTTATTTCTCTGTTAAGTTTCAGTCTGGCAGATCTGTCCAGTGGTAAGGGTAGGATGTTGAAATCTCCCACTATTAATGTGTGGGGTTTAATGTGTGGTTTAAGCATTAGTAATGTTTCTTTTACATATGTGTGTGCCCTTGTATTTGGGGCATAAATATTCAGAATTAAAACTCTATCTTGGTGGATATTTCCTGTGATGAATATATAATGTTCTTTCGATCTCTTTTGATAGACCTTAGTTTGAAGTATATTTTGTTAGATAATAAGATAACCACAGCAGCTTGCTTCTTAAATTTTTTTGGCAAGTCTTTTCCCAGCCTTTTACTCTGAGGTAGTGTCTGTCTTTGAAACTGAAGTATGTTTCTTGTATGCAGCAGAAGGATAGGTCCTGTTTTCATCTCCATTCTGTCATCCTGTGTCTTTTTATAGGTGAATTGAGCCCATTGATATTAAGGGATATTAATTACTAATGATTGTTAATTCCTGTTATCTTTTCTTGGTAGTGTGTTTGTATTTTTCTTCTTTGGGACTTCCTGCTATGTGGTTATCTATTGCTCATGTTTTCATGTGTATATCTAACTTCCTTAGGTTGGAGTGTTTCTTCTAGTGCTTTCTGTGGGGCTATATTTGTGGATATATATTGTTTAAAACTGTTTTTTCTTAGAATTTTTTGTTCACATCTGTCTATGGTGATTGAAAGTTTTGCTGGGTATATTAGTCTAGGCTGGCATCTGTG
This sequence comes from Peromyscus leucopus, assembly GCF_004664715.2. Taxonomy (NCBI): domain Eukaryota; kingdom Metazoa; phylum Chordata; class Mammalia; order Rodentia; family Cricetidae; genus Peromyscus; species Peromyscus leucopus. The sequence goes on from NC_051064.1 coordinate 39,138,881, forward strand.
GTCTCTTGGTGTCTGCATTACATCTGTGCAGATAGGTTCTCACAATCTCCATTGAGAAGTCAAGTGTTATTCTGATGGGTCTGCCTTTATAAGTCACTTGAGCCTTTTTTCTTTGCTCCTCTTAATATTCTTTTTTCATTCCATATATTTAGTAATTTAATTATTATGTAGTGAGGTGACTTTTTTGGAGGGTCTAGTCTATTTCATGTTCTATCAGAATCGTGTATCTTCATAGGTATTTTTTTCTTTAAGTTAGGACAATTTTCTTTCATGATTTTGTTGAATATATTTTCTGTGCCTTTGAGTTGGTATTCTTTTCTTCCTACTATCTCTATTTTTCTTAGGTTTGGCCTTTCCATGGTGTCTGAGATTCCTTGAACAATTTGTGTTATGACATTTTTGACTTTGGTGTTTTCTTTGACTAACGGATCTATTTCCTCTATTGTATCATCTACACCAGAGATTCTCTCTTCCTTCTCTTGTATTCTGTTACTTGCATCTTTAGTTCCTGTTCATTTTCTCAGGTTTTCTATTTACAGTATTCCCTCTGTTTGTGTCTTCATTGTTTCTTAAACTGTTTCCTTGACATGTATAATTACTTTCTCATGATTTTCTTGGCTTTCTTTTTGCACCTTTCCTGGAACTCACTCTGTAGCCCAGGCTGGCCTCAAACTCACAGAGATCCACCTGCCTCTGCCTCGTGAGTACTGGGATTAAAGGCGTGTGCCACCACCGCCCAGCTCTTTCTTGGCTTTCTTTAAGTCTTGTCCTCAATTTCTTCAAGGAAAATTTTCATTTCCTCTTTATGAAGTTATTTTTAAGGTAGCTTTCTCCTACTTCTTCATTGTGAAGTTCAGGTCTTGCTGTTGTAGAAGGGCTACTAATTCTGGTGATGACATATTGCTCTTTATGTTGTTGTATGTATTTTTGCACTGGCATCTACCCATCTCTTCCTTTAATAGGTGCAAGAGGTGCTGGTGTCTGCGTGAACTTCTATTGGTCTGATCTGTGCTTGCTGTGTCTGTGTCTCAGAGGGCCACGCTGGGTCCAATCCTAGCTCTTAGTCCAATTGGAGGTGGCAGAATCTCTATCTCAGGGAGCTGCTCTTGATCTAATCCAAGATAGCTGATTCTGTGGCTCAGAGAGCCACTCTTAGTCTTATTAGGGCTTTTGGTCCAGTCAGAGGTGGTAGATTCTATATCTAAGGAAGTCTCTCTTGGTCCAATGAGAGCTGGTAAATTGTGTGTCTCAGGAAACTACTGATTTCACAGAGGGATGGATTTGAGGTAGGGCATGGGTCTTGTAGATTGCAAGGTCTGTATGGGGGATTTTGGTGGGGGAGCCCAGTTTTCTCTGCTGCCTGGCAACTGGGGCAGAAATGGGTGGGGTTTCCCAGGGATTGGTGTCCCAGGTTCTAGGTCTTAGAGGCAGGACTCTCTGAGTTGGAGAAGAGTCACTCACTTCTTGGTCCAATGAGAGCTGGCCAATTCCATGTCTCAGAAAGCCACTGGGTCATAGGGGGATAGGTTTTGGGGTAGGGCATGGGATGGAAGGGTCCAATGTGGGGTTATTTTGGGGAGCCTGCCTGCCGAAGTTTTCCCTTCTGGCAAGCAACTGGGGCAGAGATGAGTGGGAGTCCCCAGGGACTGGTGTCCCAGGACCTAGGTCTTATAAGCCAATTTTGTTTTTCTTTTTAATATATCACTGTGGGGGAAAGGTTTGGTAATAACCTAAAATGGTGAAGGAGAAATTTATGAAATTTAAGTTCTTAATAGAAATTTACCAGTGAATCAGAAAAGATTCAATGGAGAATGTAAATTCTCTGACTCTTCTTTGAATTTCTTAGCTCTATCTATCCTGAGCCTTGCAAGAAAACAGGAGCAGCTTTTCATTTAGTTTGATACAACTGTTCTATATTTTTTCACCCAAATTCTAAATGGCTGTGCAGTTTGCATGGCTTTTCCTCATAGTTCATAGTTTTAACTATAGCTTTCTTCACCACCTTTGGCTTTTAACCATTTGTCACTCTCTTGCAAGATTTGTTCCAAAGCAGTGGCTATGTGGATGGCTATGTGGATGGCTATGTGGATGGCTATGTTGCAGATATTTCAATTCAGGCCCACCCTTTTTTTTTCCATTTGTGCTACTAATAAGCCCTTCACTTCTAACATGGTACTTAGGGCAGAATTCAGTGGAGTTAATTATATTCCCCACATAATGTAATTCTGAACTCCCTGGGACGAAAATAGCATTAAAATTTTCTATAATTTTGTGTTTGCTCTCTCATTACTTCTGAGATTTAAACAGATTTAGTTTAGGTGACCTGAAGTTCAAGGTTTTCCTAAGTGAACTGAATGAATTATCTCTGCTTTCCATTTAGCAATGATGTTTATAAACTGACAAAAGAGGGAAATGACAACCTTGTAAGGGTACGGAGCCAAGCAAGCTGCTGTCAGCGTCAGTGCATGCTTGTTGGTTTGTTTTGTATTTTTTCACTAGTGCTTTGTCCATGAAAGTCAAATCACAAAATAATCCTAGAGCATTTTGAGGTCATCAATGATTGTGTCAGCTGTGCTAACACTTTACAGTTTGATGAGAAAATATAAAAAAAAAAAAGAAAATACAAGTATTTCTTAAGAAAATAAAAGGTTTTATTTTGTATATATTACCTATATGTTCATGTGTTATAGTAAATATTGATTTTGCAACTGATGCTGTAATTTATTCTAGATTCATATATGGATATATGATATAACAGAACAACAACCTACCTCAGAGTAAGAATAGGTGCCCTGACCTTTTGGCTTCACATGAGAATATAAAATTACACTTCCATATTACTGCAGGGATAATTCTAAAGACTAAATATGGTAACTGTACATTACAGTTACTTATTAGAATTGGTGTTTATCCCTGGCAAATTCTATTCATGGATTAGTGATGGTTATTTAGAGTAATATTTAAAATTGAGCAAGCCTTGGGATGCTGTAGAAGAAAGTTCTCTTAAAATACTCAAAAGTCTTTATAACCCTTTCTTCAGCTCATTCTTCAATGAATATGCAGCTACCCTGAAATGTTGGCATGCTCCATTTTGAGCACGGCACCCTTGCTATGTAAGCCTTTCTTGTCTGCTTCAGTTAGGTCTGTACTATTTGAAGTATTCTCTTTAAAGCTCACAATATATATTTTCTCCCAACACTATCATGTGCTGTCACCTATACTAAGTTACTGTCCTCTGTCACTGTTAAAAATGATGGCCAGATTTTCAAACAATCTGTTCATACCAGTCACCTTCTCTTTCTTATGCAGCTTCCAGGGAGTGCTTTTATAGAAGTTCACACTGAGCTGCAGTAGTAGACTCCATTATTTCTTTCTAACTGCATCTTAAAGAAGCAGGCTAGAATTCATTTATCAGATACAAAATAGAACATTATTATTACTATTATTTTGCTAATTTCTGTAGACTGACATGTTTAAGAGGTTTTCATTTACCTCCGGTTTTCTCTGCAGGAACTCAGAAATTAGTTAAAAGACAATCTGACATGCATCATTACTAAAATAAAAATCTTCCTTTATGCCAATCCTCATCTGTGTCCTACTTATGAACCCCATTTGTTTCTGGCTCGCTCCCTTAGTCATAGGATCAAAATGCCTTGACAATTTGCACCTGCTCATCTCGAGTCAAAGGCGTTTGGATGTCTCATGAATAGAAGCATGTTTATTACCTTACTGCCTGATCTCAACACACATTTTTAGACTTGGATAAATTATCCAAGTGAAGAATAATCAGGTTTTCCCTCCTGAGGCTATGACTACTTAGCAATATTTGACCATATCAAACTCTGCCATACAGTTGTAGGCAATCACATAAAAATACTAGAAGTCAATTTAGACTGGCATTGTTGGCTAGATAATAAACATAAATAATGTTGTTGTTATTATTAGTTTAGTCATGATATTCAACTGGTCATTAATTAGAAGGGACTCACTTTTCTAAGACTACAGGATTTTCATTCAAATTATTTGTTTGTTATTATTCCAAGAGATGGTACATTAAGCTATTTTTAATGTACTTTAATATGTAGGTTGAAAATATTTTCCAATTTCTAGAACTCAGATTAGAGAAATAAATATACTTGTATGTTCAGGCAACATGCTTGCAATTGTAGCTGAGGAAGTTTAACAAATACTTTATCTATCTGCAGCCTAGCAATTGTGCATTGATCTATTGCTTGTTAGAAAACAGTGAACAGTTTCTAGAGAAACAAAGACATTTTCCTCCTTCACACAATTGAATTAGGACTATATCAAGGAGACATTATGTGCACTAAAGTAGTTATTTCATAATTGTTCTTGAATTACTGAAATATCTTTGAAATAAAGATGCACAAGATTCTCTTCTTTCATCTCACATACAAATGTTGAAATTAAAGATGAACTTAGATAAGAGATGATATTTTCCTTTTCAATAAATGTGGTTCTTCTATTAGATTATTGTATCCATGGTTGTCCCACTGTGCTGTAAATTATTCTCATTATTTTATCATGTGCTTCAATTTCTGTTGTCCTGGTAACAAACTGTAATTGCCTTTTTAATATTTATGTGTTTTATTCAAATGTTCCTTTTTAACTAAAGGAAAAATGAGCTCTTTAACAAGTTGAAGGGCATCTTAATTTTAATCTCTATAAAAATTTATTTTCATTTTTCTGCCTTTGTCTTCATTTAGCTCTATAAAAATGAACTGAAATGAACAAAATTCTTAAATATTTGAATACAAATCTGATGTTTAAGAGTAGAAATCTTCAGATTTATTTAATAAAAGTAATAGTATAAATAAATATATTAATAAAATTTCTTACATTATACTAAATATCATTAATGCATTAGGTATGTTCAGTAGATCAGAAAATTTTTTATGAAGGAAATGAATTCTAACCCTTTCATATTGTTAATATTTAGGTTGTATATGAAAAGAGGCTCATTTTGTTAGATTATACTGTGTGTATCATTAAAGACTGATTATTTTAGAGAATCTTACTAGTCTTTTAATCTGAGCAAAATAGTCCACAAGTTCAAATGAATTTATAACAAATCATATTAAAACATTACATTCATTAATAACATACTATTTCACTATTGAAAAATAATTTGAAGGAATTGCATAAATATCTTGAACTATTGTACTAAGTGATGCTGTACCTTGTTTTCATCCTATTTTTGCTGGCATCATAATTTCAAAATGAAAAAAATTAAAGAAATATACTACTTAAATTAGAGACAAGCATATTTTGAAAACAGATGTTGGTTTTCAAAATGGAATCTATTATATGAGCTGGGAAAATTAAAAAATTCTCTAAAGTTTTAAGCAACATAATCCTAATGTTTTACTGCAACCTGTGTATATCAATTACATCTTAGCTATTGCAGAGTCAGTGTACTTTAGACAATATATACTACTGTGAAAATAAATAAGAAAAAAAATGTAAAAATGAAAATTTCTGCAAAGCAAAACTTGAATAGAATTGTTAATAGATATTTCCATGTTTAGAAGTGATCAGTTTAGCTCTAGTTTACATGTTATGAAAAGGGAGCATTGATCAAGTTAAATTTCCCTTTCACTAGGCTCCATTGCATTGTGTAGGGAACTTATGAAGGCAAAGTCTATCACAAAACCTACAAAATCACAGTGAAACTTGGTAGTTATTTTATGAAGTTAATCTAGCTAAAGTAAAATTACTTCAGATTGTAGATTAATCTAAACTGGATAATGGAGACATATATGGAATTCTTGCCTTCCGCTATGAACATAAAGTACAAATTATGCCTCTATCTTCACATAAAGCCGCTTAAAGATGACTGGGACTTCTAGAATGATTTTATGATATAGTCATGTGACAACTAAATCATCACAAATTTGACTGCCCAGAAAAAAGAAAAAAACAGTGTATCAGAATGCCACCATATGTGTGGTTATGAGAGAGAGCTGATATCCTGTATTATAGCACAAGACTCCTTTCATTTTTGTGATTTTGTTATTGGCACAGAATTGAAGCCGCTAGAAAAGTAGTCTAGATATCTCAATTAAGATTCAAAGGAGTCCAGTCATCCTTGTTCCACATCTAGTATCCTCCTATGAGTGAGTACATACCATGTTTGTCTTTCTGAGTCTGGGTTACCTCACTCAGGATGATTTTTTCTAGATCTATCATGATGTCATTGTTTTTCTCTGCTGAGTAGTATTCCATTGTGTATATGTGCCACAATTTATTTATCCATTCTTCAGTTGAAGGGCATCTAGGTTCTTTCCAGGTTTTGGTTATTACAAACAATGCTGATATGAACATAGCTGAGCAAGTGCTCTTGTGGTATGATTGAGCATTTCTTGGGTATATGCCCAAAAGTGGTATAGCTGGATCTTGGGGGAGATTGATTCCCAATTTTCTAAGAAAGCGCCATATTGATTTCCAAAGTGGTTGTACAAGCTTACATTCCCACCAGCAGTGGAGGAGAGTTCCCCTAGTTCCACATCCTCTCCAGCATAAAGTGTCTTCAGTGTTTTTGATCTCTGCCATTCTGACAGGCGTAAGGTGGTATCTCAGAGTTCTTTTGATTTGCATTTCCCTGATGATTAGGGATGTTGAGCAATTCCTTAAATGTCTTTCAGCCATTTGAGTTTCCTCTGTTGAGAATTCTCTGTTTAGTTCTATAGCCCATTTCTTAATTGGACTGTTGGGTGTTTTGATGTCTAATTTCTTGAATTCCTTATATATTCTGGATATCAGTCCTCTGTCAGATGTGGAGTTGGTGAAGACCTTTTCCCATTCTGTAGGCTGTTGCTTTGCCTTGTTGACTGTATCCTTTGCTCTACAAAAGCTTCTCAGTCACTTTTTGAGACTGACAGACCAGCCCCCAGCTCCCATCCTGTCCTGAACCTCCCATCTGGACAAGAGGTGAGTGTCTGGGTTCAGCCTAGATCCTGGGCACCAGCCATTCCACGGAAGACCTGCCCAACTTGGTCCCAGGTTCTGGCCATTGGGCAGGATCCCCTTCACCCCTACTGGGAAGGCTCCCCTTCTCCAAGCCCCCTGGCAGACCCTGCAATCTCCACGCCCTGCCCCCACACCCATCTGCCTGAGACCCCAGTCACTTCCTGAGACTTAGAGGCCAGCCCCCAGCTCCCATCCTGTCCCGGACCTCCCATCTGGACAAGAGGTGAGTGCCTGGCCTTAGCTTAGTATTCTTATGGAATTCATGAGTGTACGACTGAGTAGGTCTCATATGCCTTGGTCTTTTCTTCTCTTATATTGCCTTGTTCCACAAAATATATTTTTTTGGATTATTTTAATGTATTTTATTTTGTCATGTTTGATTGTTATCTCTTAGAAGCCTATATGTATCTAATGAGAGACAGAAAGACAGTGGATCTGGAGGAGAGGGGAGGGGAGAGGAGAAGAGCTGGGGGAAGTAGAGGGGGGAGAAATTTCAGTCAGGATATAGTTTATGAGAAAAGATTCCATTTTCAGTAAAAAGGAAAAAAAAGTGAAAAAAAAAAGTGCTAAGCCAAAACAAGATTCAAAGAAGGGCCTGCTAGGATTGCTTTCTGACCGACCAAGAGACAGGATACATATGAGAAAGAAATATCAAAGTATTAAGATACCCAGGTATGTGTGGGGAGGGAAAGGAAAAAAGATAGGAAAGAAAGAAGACAAACATGTACACACAGATAGATAGATAGATAGATAGATAGATAGATAGATAGATAGATAGAGAATTAATAATGATGTTAAGACTCCAAGTAACAAAAAGAACTGTTTTAAAAACAGAGTCGTTAGTCAACATAAAACAAATTTCTTTAGTCTTTGTCTGAGGGTTGTTATTATGTTTTGTTTTGGTCTTTTTTTAATTTTACAGGGTTACTTTGTTTTGTTATTTGTTCAGGTTTTTCTTTCCGATTTCTTATTTATTTGAGAGAGAGGGAAAAAGAGAATGAAGTTGTGTGGTAGGGAGGTGGGAATGACGGGGAGGAGTTGAGGAGAAAATGCAACCAAACATATTTTATGAAAAACATTTAAATAAAAGGAAAAAAATTAAAGTTATATGCAACCATATTATTGATATTTTATGAATGTAGTTTACATGCATATATGAAAGACACCCTGGTCCTCTGCAATATGTTCTGTCTTTTCTTCATCAATGCTCCCTGAGCTTTAGATGTAGGAGTCGTATGGTAGAGATATCAATTGAGTTGGGCACCCCACAGTCAGTGGTAGCTTAAACAAGACCAGAATGATGACAATCCCAATTGACCTGCAAACATAGATGAAAACATTTTCATGTGCTCCCACCCTCAGAAGAAGAGCCACATAGCCGCAGGCAATTTATAGTTGGTGAGAGAAGAATAACTTTTCTCCAGGGACAAACCTCTTTGTAGGTTATATAGTCCCAAGTGGTCAACCTTAAGCATTTGAACATAGGCTCCACTGAATATAACCATTAGCAAGTCAGCATATCTTTGGCTTATGGTATGTTAAAAATCTGGATTTTAATAATTGCTATTGTAATTTCTAACTTGAGGTTCTTGAACAAACTTCACATAAATTTAAATGGGGTTGAGGTACTTCAATTTCTGTTTTGGCCCTAAAAACCTTTCTGGTATCTGATACTATGTTTATAAAAAAAAGTGTCCTTCTTAACATTGACAAGTATATAGCCAAAATATCAATGAACTCTGAAAACATTTCTCAGCAGAGAAAAACAATGACATCATGAGGTTTGCAGGCAAATGGATGGATCTAGAAAAAATCATCTTGAGTGAGGCAACCCAGACTCAGAAAGACAAATATGGTATGTACTCACTCATAGGAGGATGCTAGATGTGGAACAAGGATGACTGGACTGCTACTCACATCACCAGTGAGGCTACCTGGAAAACAGGACCCCAAGAAAGACACGGAGAAATAGATGAGATCTACATGAACAGCCTGAACATGAGTGGGAGCAATGAATGGCGAGGGTCGAGGGAAAGAGAGCAGGAGATCCCAGCTGGATCAAGAACAGAGAGGGAGAACAAGGATTAGGAGACCATGGTAAATGAAGACCACATGAGGAAAGAAGAAACAAAGTGCTAGAGAGGCCCACAGAAATTCACAAAATACCCCCACAATAGACTGCTGGCAATGGTCGAGAGACAGCCAGGACTGACCTACTCTGGTGTTGGGATGGCCAAACACCCTAATATTTGTGCCATAAACCCCATCCAAGGACTGAGGAATCTGGATGTAGACATCCATGGCTAGGCCCCAGGTGGAGCGCTGGGAGTCTAATTAGTGAGAAAGAGGAGGGTTTATATGATCGAGAATTGTTGAAATCAAGGTTGGATAAAGCACAGGGCCAAATAACCAAATGAATGGAAACACATGAACTATAAACCAAAGGCTGAGGGGCCCCCAACTGGATCAGGCCCTCTGAATAGGTGAGACAGTCGATTGGCTTGATCTGTTTGGGAGGCATCTAGGCAGTGGTACCAGGTCCTGGGCTCGTTGCATGAGTTAGCTGTTTGAAACTTGGGACTTATGCATGGACGCTTGGCTCAATCTGGGAGGAGGGGACTGGACCTGCCTGGACTGAGTCTATCAGGTCGATCCCAGTCCTCGGAGGAGACCTTGATTTGGAGGAGTTGGGAATGGGAGATGGGCTTGGGGGAAGGGGAGGGGGGCAGGAAGGGAGAGAACAAGGGAATCTGTGGCTGTTATGTAGAACTGAATAGTATTGTAAAATAAAATTAAAAAAAATAAAGAAAAAAAGTTATATGCTCTACATTATAGTATATTCAGTCTATATTTAATTATTTATATTAAAGTAAATATGTATATCTAGCTCAGTAGTATATAGTTTTGCTTCCATCTTCAATAAATTGTCAATTACATATACCAAAACCTATTCTGAAATCAATGTCTTTATTTTTCTATTGGTAAATGTTTCCTTTTTATAACTATTCTATTGCTACCCAAACATCTCTTGAGAAAAGATGATTGGGAGTGGCAAAGGTATAAGAAGCTGTGATGTATAGTCATTATAGTATGCAGTAGAGCACAGGAGTTTCTGTCTAGCTTGGTGGTATTGAAAAATCTTTCTTGTCCATCTGCAGAATATTCAAAGCTTATAATAGTGATAGAAATATTAAAAAATACATTAACTAAGCATCCATTGAATTTAAATGTCCTTGCAATTATTTAGTCATTATTTTTATATTTTCTTTTTTGTTTGAGTTGAGGCTAGTCCAAAACTGGCCTTCTGCCCTTTGCAATCCTCTTGCCTAATTATCTTAATTTCTTGGATTACAGGCATGTATCACTATCCTTAGCCATTGTTTTCATATTTTAACAATGATATTTTCAGTACTTAGTACTATGATTAAAATTGCTACTTTGAGATTATTAGCATCATTATAAGACATTGTTTTGTGAAATAAAGCAAAAACTAATATAAGTATTGTGTCTTTCTCTGATCACCATATAGTACTATCTAGGCACATTGCTAGCCAAGTGCTCTGTCACTGAACTGTATCCCGAACCATCTTACCTTATACTCTAATCACCACATTAAATTCTGCAAATATATGGATAAATAATAGGACAAATAAATTTTCAAATAATTATAATTTCTTTTTATTGTCTTTCTACTCTATCAACCACTGGAATAGCTGTTTGCATTTTTCTGTAATAGCATGCTGCCTTAGGTTTCTCCAGCTCCGTTATCGCATATATTGATAGTTGCTCCCAATGAGTTTGTCTTTGCTCTTCCTGTAGAACTGTCATTAAGGTCTTGGTGGAACACACCACTAAAGAACATGAGAGCACAGGATATTTATATCCATGGGGCTGGCAGGGTGTCTTCCTCTCATGTCAATTGATGTCCAGACTCTAACTAAATCTAATTTTTAGTGAATATTCAAAGAGCTTATATTCAAATAAGATACATACTCTCACATGTAAATGTCTAAATACATAGGGCCCAATAAATTAAAGTCAGAGATATAAACTATTTAAACAGACTGATGACAAGCAAAAACATTGAAGAGTAATTTTAAAAGCATGGGATGTGTGGGAATCTTTGAAATGTGTAAGAAATATCCAACAGTAAAACCTTATGCATTTTTCTATAAAAATGAACAGAAAGGAACACTACTAAACTCTTTCTACACAGGCCAGTATAACCCTGATATCAAAATAAATTATTGACAGAGCAACAATAAAATAAGAAAAACCCAGGGTGATCTTTCTTATGGACATACTTGCAAAAATCTCTCAACAGTTCTCACAAAAAGGAAGACCAGGACTCACACAAAATGCTGGGGTGAACATACCAAATCATCCACAATCCCATCTCTAAGTGACTACTCTCTAAGTGAAACTTAGAGAGGAAGGCTCCCCAGAGCAAGCTGTCTGGCAAGTCTGGCCATATGGGGTGTGAACTCTTGGTTTGACTGACAATTCCTGCCTCAATAAGAATACTGAGAAAAGGAATCATGGAATATTCTATCATCAGCTTGTGCCTCTACATCCATACAACACACAAACACACACACACACACACACACACACACACACACACACCTATATAAATATAGGCCTATACGTGCAAACATGCTTGTATACACACAAATCACTTACATATGTACACACATAAGAGGAGAAAATATTTTTTAAATCTCAATGAAATGCTTGCAAATTAAATTCATAATTCCATTATGAAAATAATACATCACAACAAAAAATGGTTTCACGTGAAAGATACGAGTTTAATTTAGCATATTTAAATCATTACAGACCTGAAAACAGAAATTACATGATATCTCAAAAACTTTGGAAAGGCATTCAACAAAGCTAAACAATACTCATGATATAAGTACTGAAGAAACAAAGCACAGATGGTACATATCTCAACATAAAGGCTACAAATGACAACAAATCCACAGCTAAATGAGAAAAAATGAAAGCATGTACTCTAAAATCTGTAATGAACAGGATGCCCACTCACAACACTTACTCAGTGTAATGCTCAAAGTTAATGTTGTGCTACAACGGATAGATGAAAGAACAGTATAAGAGTAGTAGTAATTTGAAACCAAGAATGAAAATTATACATATTTAAAGATGACATGATTTTTTATTAAAGGACTCTATTGATTCAACCAGAAATCTTTTAAATATTTTAAATCCAATAAACACTTTCATTAAAGTCTCAAGTTAAAAAAAAAATCAACACACAAAATCTGTAATTTCACTATACCAATAATGAACATTGTAGCTTGAGTTTTTCTCTCTGGGTCCCGCCAAGCCCCGGCAGTCTGAAGGCCCATTTATAAAATAAACACACAGATGCTTATATTATTTAAACTGTTTGGCCTAATGGCTCAGGCTTCTTGCTAACTGTTCTTATATCTTAAATTAAGCCATTTCTATTAATCTATAAGTTGCCACATGGCTTGTGGTTTACCGGTATATTTTACATGTTGCTTGTCATGGCAGAGGCTGGCAGCATCTCTGTGACTCAACCTTCCACTTCCCAGAATTCTCCTCTTTCCTTGCCCTGCCTGGCTACTGGCCAATCAATAAATAAATTGTTTTATTAACCAATCAGAGCAACACATTTAACATACAGAACATCCCACAACAGAACATGGTAGTAATCTCATAAGAAAAATACCTCATTCACTGTAGCTTAAAAATCTCAAGGAGGAGGTAGGAATGGGGTATATATTGGGGGGAAGGCTGGCTAGAAGGAGGAAGGAGGAGAGGGGAATCTGTGGTTGGTATGTAAAATGAATAGAAAATCTTTTAATAATAGAAAAAATTTAAAAAGGAATGAATCTAAAAGCTTTAATCACAAATTGTATTGTTGTTCCATGCAACTGACCCAAGAGTAATGTGTTTGTTTTTGTAAGTATGTTATGATAATCATTTACTGAGAGAGCAGTAAATACAGGTTGAAACAATGTTATGAAGTGAATGCCCATTAATGTTGAAGGGACATGCAAATACTGTTTGATAAACAATATGGTTTGTAATACTGTGTTTTCTGGATTTGTTGAGGTCAGTCAGATTCAGTGACTTAATCCGTTGTAAAACTCTTTTAGAGATTTCTGAAAATTATCTTTCATTTCTTCCTCATGCAATACTCTTTGTTCTATTTAATAAATACAGAGCAAAGCCCTTTGTTAGCAACAGATGCAGATAGACATAGATATGTGCACAAATTAAAAAGACCATATTCTGGCAGATACACATTCAGACTCATACAACAGACAGATAGGAATGATGGAAGGCAAGGAGAAAGCAAGTGGAGAAATAAAATTTTGGCTCCTCTTGATCCAATGACACCATTGGGGAAATACTTTGATTATTTTTCTTTAACAAGTAATCAGCACATTCTTGATGAGTCTGAGTTTATTTTTAACCGATTCAAACCAAAGTGTTTTGATAATTCTTGTGAGAAATCCCTAATGCACTAAATCTGAGCAAAAGCTACCCTATTCCCTGTCTCCGGACTACACTACAGAGCTATAGTAATAAAGACAGCATTGTCTGGCATAAAAACAGATCAAGGGATCATAGTAAAGGATTGATGTATGGAAATCATATTTTTGGCAACAGTGTCAAAAATAAACACTGGGAAAAACATATTCAATATATAGTTCTAGCAAAACTGGGTGTCTAGCTACTGAAGGATGAAATTAAATCCATTTTTGTCACTCTGCACAAAAATCAAAGCAGTAAAGATCAAAGATCTTAATTTAAAACAAAAAATGGCTAAAGAAACAAGTAGAAAATACTAGGCTGTAGGTATGGGTAAGAACTTTCTGATAGAACTCCAATACCACAAACTATAGCCCATTGGGCTGACAAATTGATTGTACGGTGTTGGAAAGCTTCTGCAAAGCAGAGGGAAATGTCAACAGAATGAACAGAAAACCTTGGGAACAGTACAAAATAATTACTAGCTTTACTTCAGACATGGAGTTACTATCTAATATATATCTAACTTTTATGGAACTGCAAAAAAATTATCCCTCCATAAAAACAAAGCAAAACAAAGAAACTCAAACTGCTAACCAATATACAAACCAGTGAACTGAAGAGACAACTCACACATAAAAAAGAAATAGACACACTCAATATATATTTTCATTTTTCTTGTTTTTAAGGGTATTTTATTAACTATAGTCACTATGTTGTACAATAAATCTTTTGAATTTATTCCCCCTAACTTCAGTTTTATACTCTTTGGCCATCAACTAGTCTTATCTCTCCCACTGCATCTTCCCATGCTACCCTTTGTTTCTGTAACAGTTTAGATTGCATTTATAGCTTCTTTCATTTAGCTTGATGTCCTCCAGGTTCATGTACATTGTCAAGAGTCACAGAATTTCTTTCTTTCAAATGTTAGAATAGTATTCTACTATGTATATATGCTGCGGGCCGCAGAAATATATCATAAGAACTCAGCTGGTTATGGCAAAGTCACTACCTGGAGGGATCAGGGAATTCCTCCAGAGGAAGCCAAATCCCAAGGAGTTTTTGGTGTTACTTGGCTTGTTATATATCAGCTGTCTTCTGTTATGAAAATCATGTGTGCCTTCATAGTTTTCCCTACTGACTTTTCCCTAAGAAGGGCTAACAGTGTAGACTGATCACTCTCTGGACATACACATTCCAGGTATTTGGAGAACAGCCTCAGGAAAGGCTTTCTCTGGAACCAGTTATCTCCCTTAGCCACTTTCAAGGACTACAGGATACACCACCCAGGTGGACGCCCAACTGCCAAGGACTAACAATGATAACAACCCACCTGAAAGTCTCCTGACTTAAATTCCACAAGGAGACACCACCCAGGGGGGTGCCCAACTTCCAAGGACTAACAAGTGATAGCAGCCCACGTACAAGTCTCCTGACTTACAGTAAATTCACAAGAGGACGCCGCCTAGGCCAGGTGGACACTAAGTAATAGTTTTACACAATTTAGCTTAGGCCCTCCTTTCTTACAGCCTTACTAACTTTATAGACCTCTAACTACTTACCTAACCACTTCTAGGAATATTTAGATAAACTTCTGTGCTAACAGCTATGCTCAGCCAGAACTCCCAGTTCAAGCCTCCCTGTAATTATCATTATTGGTAGCATCTGGCCAGGTCCATCACCGGATGGAGGAAAGTACCTTATCAGAGATACCTCTGTACTCTCTAAGAACAGACTTAAGCATCCAGGCTACCTGTTTGAGAAGGCCTGGCGGATGTGCCAATTAAGCCTTACTTCCTCTTTTCCCAAACCTTACCTCCAGTTCCAGATCTCCCTTTAGCTATCACCAGAGGCATCTAGCTGTACACAGGTTGCCTAGAGACTGAGCACACTTTTCCCCACCCTGCAGTAAACGGCAGACAGCTTGAACAGATAGGAGCCACAGGAAAAAGAAAACAGTTTTATTTTCTCCCATTGACCTAGCAACTTATAGATTTTTAACATCCTTTACCAAACACATTTAAGGTTATAGTTGTGCACGTAAGATCCCTCTTCTTAGATGTTACCCATATTTAGCCTTTAGTTAATTCATTAGTCACTTCCCCTTTGGGTCACAAGTGGTAATTAACAACTAGTGCCCCTCTTTGTAATTCTTATCAACCCTCCATTTGATCCTGATAGCGGACAATCACTGCCTGAGGAAGTTCAGGCTGAGTGTCCTGGGTGGAGGGGAGGATTGTGATTTTGGGGAGATATATAACTGTAAAGCAGGGGACACGAGAGAAGAGAGAAGAGAATGGAAGAACGAGATGGGTAAGAACTTGAGAGGAACGAGCTGAGATGGGGAAGAACTAGATTGAAGAGCAAAAAGAGAGGACTAGAGGAACGAGATGGAAGATGAGGAAGAGCCAGATGGGGAAGAACAAGATGAGGAAGAGCCAGATGCGAGAGAAGGAGATGGGAGAGAAGCTGATGGGGGAAAGAACTAGATAGATGAGAACCTAGAAGGGACAGAACTAGATGAAGGAATTAAGATAGAACCTAGAGGGGACAGTAGATAAATATAGAGAGAAATCAGGCAAGAAAGGAGCTAGACATGAGAACAGAACTGAAGCTGTGTATAAAGGATGTTATGCCAGAGGAATTAAAGCAAGTGGACTATAGAACTCGGTGTGCTGCGATTATATTTCCTGATAATAATCCTCGCCGTTAGTAGTTCTCTCTCCTGAGCCCCTGGGATGTATAATATTGAGGCTGGTTCCTCTAATATTATACAAGATATATACATCATATTTTTGTTAAGATAATTATTATTTGGAAAATTCATACCATGTACCCCAATCACACTCAATTCTCACTCCTTTCAGGACCACCCCTCCTTGTGACCTCTGGCACTAGAAGAAAAAGAATAAGAATAAGGGAGGAGGAGGGAGGAGGAGGAGGAGGAGGAGGAGGAGGAGGAGGAAGAGGAAGAGGAGGAGGAGGAGAAGAAGAAGAAGAAGAGGAAGGAATCCAATAATCCAATTTGTATTGCCCACATACTCACTGGAGCATGGTCAAACTCCTGGTGGCTATCCCTTTAAAGAAAACTGAGTCCTTCCCCACCAGGACCTCCACTATACTCTTATTAGTTACAGAGAGCTACGCTTCAGCATCCTTATCACAATTTTTTTTTTTTTTTTGAGACAGAGTTTCTCTGTGAAGCAGTCCTGGCTATCCTAAAACTCACCCTGTAGACCAGACTGGCCTCAAACTCTTACAGGTCCACCTGCCTCTGCCTCCCTAATGCTGGGATTAAAGGTATGTATGACCACCACCCAGCTCTTATCACAGTTTCTAAGAGATCAAAAGAAAAATCTAAAAGTAAGGCCAGGCATGGTGGCTCATATATTAGTCCCAGTACTTAGGAGCATTAGCAAGGTGCAAGTTCAAAGTTAGCCTGCTGTACATAATGAGTTCTAGGTCAGCCAGTGCTTCACAAGGAATCCCTATCTCCAAAAAAAAAAAAAACATCTCTAAAGAGAATTCCTATAAGAGCCAGCAATATCAGTCTTGGGCATGTACTAAAAGGACTATATAGACCACCACAAAGATACCTACATACACGTGATTACTTATTGTTATTATTTGCACAATAGTAAGAAGTGGAGTTAGTCCCAATAACCTACAGATGAATGTAAGAAACTGGTATATATATATAGGAATCTATACAATGGAATTTAATTGAGCTGTAAAGAAAAAAATAGAATTATGAAAATTTCAGAAAAATGAATGAAACTAGAAAATATTATATTTCCTGACATAATCCAGTCTCAGGAAGACAAATACTTCATGCTTTCTGTGTGTGAATCCTAATTTTATATATGGGTGAAGAAAATAAAGAACTTTAAGGACCAGGTGACAGTTTAGGAACACGGAGCTTGTGTAGATATCATGAATGATTTAAGATGGTCACTACCAGTTATCTGAGACCCATGAGTAAACAATAAATGTTATTGTACTTCTCCTTACATAATCAGTTTCAGCAGGAAGCCACTTTTGTGTTACTTTGCAAAATGTCTTTGAGTCTGAGGGCACACAGTGAATCTATCAGGAGTGAATAAAGCTGTCTATCTGTGTCCCTGAATCTTTAAATTTCCTGGCCCCTTATAAACTGTCTTCCCTGTTCCCAGATTTCAGACCCACATTGTGTACTTATGTGAGACCAAATATAGGTAAGATGGTTTGAGTGAGGAAATGGAAAAATCTCATTTATTTTCTTTTTCCATAGCAGAATAAGTAGAAACAGAGAATAATACAAACAGATTATTAAGGAGATCTTGTCAAAAAGATATTGAGAAGTAACATTTGTTTTCTATTTCCTTCTTAGGTCTCTGAGGGAGTTGAAGATTAGATTATAGTTAAAGTTTAGATAGTTATAGTTTTCCTTGTTAAGAATTTTAGAAAAGAAACTCACTAAAGAGTAAGTGTATAAATTTGAAAGACATTATAAGATAGTTCTGTTTTCTCAAAGAACAGTGATGTAAAATTTATGTTATTTAATTTTCTAGAATGTGAGATAATATTTCATTTGTATATTTTCTTACAATAACACTTTCTGTTCATTGATCTTAGTTTAAGCATAACTAAACCAAACACAAAAGAAAGTTAGAAGGAAGGGAGGGAAATAAAGCAGAAAAGAGAAAATGAAGGAGGAAAGAAAGAAGGGAAATAAGCAGGAAAGAAAGACAGAAACAATTGATAGCATTTTCTTGTAAATTATCATTGTCCACAAGTTTCTGTAAGACTATTATGCTTTGTCCCAGGCTGCTACCAAACATTTCACACTTGTCCTGCCACTGAAGCCTTACAGCAACACTGTTCAGTAGACCTTGAAATTAGTGCGTGAGAGGGGAGACTGATGCCAGTCAGATCGTGACCAACAAATCTAGCAACTCGGAGCAGCTTTTGCCCTCACAAGAGAAATAAGGTTAAGGGAAATATTAAAGTAGTGGGA